>NW_028227268.1:16827500-17345000 GCF_978045245.1 Mus caroli
TTTCTTCTTCTTCTTCTTCTTCTTCTTCTTCTTCTTCCTTTTTCTTCTTCTTCTTCTTCTTCCTTCTTCTTCTTCTTTCTTCTTTCTTCTTCTTCTTCTTCTTCTTCTTCTTCTTCTTCTTCTTCTTCTTCTTCTTCTTCTTCTCCTCCTCCTCCTTCTTTTCTTCTTCTTCTTCTTCTTCTTCTTCTTCTTCTTCTTCTTCTTCTTCTTCTTCTCCTCCTCCTCCTCCTCCTCCTCCTCCTCCTTCTCCTGCTTCTCCTCCTCCTTCTTCTTCTTCCTTCTCTTCCTTTGTCTTCTTCTTCATCTTCTTTGTCTTCCTCCTCCTCCTCTCTTTTCATGTTTTTTGAGACACTGTTTCTTTGTGTAGCCCTCCCTGGCTGTCCTAGAATTGGAACTTTATGTAGACCAGGCTGGCCCCAAACTCACAGAAATCCCCCTGCCTCTGCTACCTGACTGTTGGGAGTGCACCACCACTGCCCAGCTACTTTCTTTTTTCATTGAATGAAATGTATTTTATAAATCTCACATAAAATAAAACTAGTGAACATCTGACTGTTTGTTTTGGGTGTGTGCATGTTTGTGTGTACACACACGTGTGTGTATGAACATGTGTACATGTGCAAGCCACAGATTCATATTGTTTGTCTTCCTCAATGGCTTTCTTCCTGGGTCCTCTGCAAGAGCAGTCAGTACATGCTCTTAGCCACTGAGCCATCTCTCCAGCTCCAAGACCCAATTAAATTTCTCGTTATCTTTGTACCTTCTACATGACAGCATATATCATCTGACTTTCTTCAGGAATAATTAGCTGCAAATTGAAATTAAATCCCCTTTTTCTTTTTCCGGTGGGAGGTGCAGAGCTGGGGGTTGAACCCAGGACCTTTCACACGCTAACCTTGTCTTTCACTACTGAAATCTCCACTCCCAGCATCCAGAGTGTCACATACACTAACCATGTCCCCCACCACTGCACTGCTGGTTCCCAGAGTTTTCTAATTGTAAAATCCAGTTGTCTCAACTACATTCAAAAGTATAAAGCTCATTTTTCTATCAAAGTGCTGTTTCCAACATTACATTTCTACAACAGCTTAAAGCTCTAAATTCTGGGGACTACCCTCCTCCGTTGGACTTTCTACAGTTCATTTAATCCGATGCCATCTGTTTTTCATGACCATGACATCATCTAAAACGTCCCTTATTGTCTTTGGAACACTTGTCTGCTTGCTTTCATTGTTTCCAACTCAATAACTATTTCCTAAATGCCACCGTGTCATAGGCACTGAACCCGTGCAAGGACTGAGGAGCTGAGAGGTAGCTTGGATGCAGAAGTATATATGCTTAGATGCTCAAGGCCCTTGGAGAGACTCCCAGGACCCTCTTCCCCCAAACAGAACACCCTGCCTAGAAAGGTAGGAGAGACCCACACAAAGGCTGGGGGTGAGGTGGGGGGATGGGAGCTGTAAATAATCAGGCGGCTTCTTGCTGAAGCCTTGCTGGACGCTGCGTCCAGCCTGCGCCACGAGTGCTCAAGTATGAGCTAAGCAGAGAGAGACAGACCTGCAGGAAGCTGGTGCCACGGGCACTGAGGAAAGCAGGTATGGTGGCTTTTATGGGCAGCACCCAGTATTCCTGGGACGGCCTTGGGTTTAGCACAGGCCAGAAGGCAGCTCCCTAAGTAAGGAAGTGAGATACTGCAGAGGGGAGTGTGGTAAACAAAGGCCTGAGGGAGGCAGGGCCACTAGGGTCAGGTAAGCCCCTTCCCAGTTTGGTTTAAATTTACTTTTAGAAAGTCACTGGGCTTTGAGTTGCTTATTGGCTTTTAGTGGAACCAAAAGCAAAGGGTCCAGGGGCTTTGGACATGGCTCAGTGAGTAAAGGGCTTGTTGCCCAAGCATGGGGTCCTGAGTTTGGATGCCCAGTGCCCATGTAAAAAGCTGGCTGTGGAGTGGTAGTGTACCTGCCATCCAGTGCTGGGAGGATCGGACAGGGTGGGGACACTGGTCAGCAAGCCTAGCCAATGGTGAGCTGCAGGTTCGGTAAGAGACCTTGCCTCAAAAAGTAAGGTAGAGCCAAATAAGTGCACGGCCTTAAAACCCTGCACTCGGCAGAGGCAGAGGCAGAGGCAGAGGCAGAGGCAGAGGCAGAGGCAGAGGCAGAGGCAGAGGCAGAGGCAGAGGCAGAGGCAGAGGCAGAGGCAGAGGCAGAGGCAGAGGCAGAGGCAGAGGCAGAGGCAGAGGCAGAGGCAGAGGCAGAGGCAGAGGCAGAGGCAGAGGCAGAGGCAGAGGCAGAGGCAGAGGCAGAGGCAGAGGCAGAGGCAGAGGCAGAGGCAGAGGCAGAGGCAGAGGCAGAGGCAGGGGGATCTGTGATTTTTGAGACCAACCTGTTCTATAGAATGAGTTCCAGGAAGGTTAGGGCTACACAGAGGAACCTTGTCTCAAAAAGCCAAAACCCACAGACAAACAAACAAACAAACAAATTTCTCCTTTCTTAAAGTAGATTTATTTATTTTTATCTCATGTGGATGAGTGTTTGCCTGCATGTATGGATGGATACCACATGTGTGCCTGGTGCCCATGGAGGCCTGAAAAGGACACTGGATGCCCCTGGAAACTGTTACTACAGATGATTGTGAGCCACCTGACATGGGTGCTGGGAACCACACCTGGGTGGTCTAAAAGGAACAGTGAGTGCCCTTAACCATGCTAAGCCATCTCTCCAGCCCAGGCCCGAGGGTGCTGAAGATTACCTTATCATATTTAAGCCCCTTGATATTCACGGGTTTTCTTTCTTATTAGTAATAAAAACAGCAATAGCTTAGGATACCAAGAGCATAGGATGTGTATCTCAGACATCCATCATCTGACTTGTGTGCGACTCCCATGCAACACCCCACAAGGTGGACTGTTCTTTTTCTCATGTGCCAAAAGAGGAGAGCAGAGTCTTTCAATTAATTCTGGTCTCAAGGATTCTTCCCCATGAATAAGTCCAGAGGATTGAGGGAGAAAGGAAACAAGTTCTAAGGTTCTGGCAGTTGTTTTCCTTCCTAGGTATCCTGAAGACACTAGAGTCTTAAAGGAAAACTCAGGAGCCGGCTAGGCCAAGGGAAGGAAGGACCTACTTGGTAGAAGGTACAGTGAGCAAAGGCCTGGCAGTGGAGTGTGGAGCAGAGCATGCTGGGAAGGTGAAGGAGGAGGAGTGGGGCCAGAGTGCTGGAAAGGAGCTGAGGTTTCACAGCTGTCTCCTGGAGGGTGTGATACACAGCCAGAGGAACTGAAGTAGGCAGAGGTCATCAGAAAGCATGGGCCAAGTCTGTGGAGGGTCTAGACTTTTATTTTTTTTTATTTTTATTTTTTAAAGATTTATTTATTTATTATATGTAAGTACACTGTAGCTGTCTTCAGACACTCCAGAAGAGGAAGTCAGATCTTGTTACGGATGGTTGTGAGCCACCATGTGGTTGCTGGGATTTGAACTCCTGACCTTCGGAAGAGCAGTTGGGTGCTCTTACCCACTGAGCCATCTCACCAGCCCTAGACTTTTATTTTTGAATGTAATCTAATTTTCAGGAGTCTGGGTGTTTGCCTTCCATGTAATGTCTGTGCACCATGTATATTCCCGGTGCCCTGAGAGGTGTAGTCTCCCTGGGACTGGAGCTACAGACAGTTGGGAGCTGCCATGTGGGTGATGGGAATCAAAACCAGGTCCTCTTAACCCCAGAGCATCTTTGCAGCTCTGAGGAGCTGTACTCTGAGAGGAGAGTGGCCCTGAGACTAAATGTAGACAGGAACCAACAATTAGGGCTCCCACTGCAGCCCATGGTGTGCCATCTGGAGGAAGCAGTCCAGTCTGTTTCCTGGGTGGTTGGAGCAGGCTGTCCCCAGCATTTCCTGGGCCACAGATAATCATTGTGCAAACCCTCCTCTAGCCTACTGAGGAGTAACTAGAATCTACAGAGCTCAGGGCAACTTCTAAGAGCCATGTCACTACTCCAGTGACCCATCCCACCCAGATTTATAGGACTCAGTCATGGGAAAGGGGCTCTCCTCATCTTGTGAAGAGCTAAAAAGATACTTTTCCTGTCAGTGATACTGAAGCCCCCCAAGTCCAGGGAGACCCCCATGGAGGTGCCGGGCAAGGAATTAGATTCAAAGGAAGAATATCTATCTATCTATCTATCTATCTATCTATCTATCTATCTATCTATCATCTGTCTGGTCTTTCAGGACAGAGAAACTGGACTCTGTAGACTAGGCTAGCCTCGAACTCAAAGTGGATTTGCCTCTGTCTCCGGAGTGCTGGGATTAAATGTATGTGAGACTGTCACCACCGCGCAGCCTGGAAGAATAGGTCTTAGTCAGCCGGGCGGTGGTGGCGCACGCCTTTAATCCCAGCACTTGGGAGGCAGAGGCAGGTGGATTTCTGAGTTCGAGGCCAGCCTGGTCTACACAGTGAGTTCCAGGACAGCCAGGGCTACACAGAGAAACCCTGTCTTGAAACCCCCCCCCAAAAAAAAAAAGAAGAAGAAGAAGAAGAAGAAGAAGAAGAAGAAGAAGAAGAAGAAGAAGAAGAAGAAGAAGAAGAAGAAGAAGAAGAAGAATAGGTCTTAGTCATCTTGAGCTCATTACTGTACAGGGTCAGTAAAGATGAGGAATGAATGAATGAATGAATGAATGAATGAACAAACGAACAAATGACTATGTGAATGAAATCCCTACCTCCACGAGCTGGGGTGCCTGGTTGCAGCTTCTTCAGGCATTCGGCAATTATTTGCCAATGCCTCCTTGGAGGGAAACATCTCAAGGACCCAAGGGCAAGGAAGAGGGAACTTAGTCTCTGCCTCCGCGGCCCCATGGAGACGTACAAGAACCAAGTGCCCACAATCGCTGACAACAGAGAGCTGTCCCAGCCACTCTCTTCTTCACTGTCCCTTCCAAGAGGACATGTGGGCGGGTGTTCTGTTTGGGTATAAAAGTTTGGTCGGCAGTACATTGTTTGGAGTGTTAGTCTTTTGATTAGATCATAATGGATGAACCGCTATAATGACGGGGTCTTAATGGCATTATTGGGCAACCAGGAAGTAGAGCCTAGTTGGAAGAAGTAGGTCGCTGGAAACTTGTCTTTGAAGTGTGTACCGTTTCCTTGGTGCCTCCCGGTCTTCCTGGCTGCCTTTCTCTGCGCCATGACCCTTGGTTAAGCGTCTGCCTCCTCACAGACGTAGGGCAATGGAACCAGCTGACTTCGGGCTGAAGTCTCTAAACTGAGTGCCAAACTAAACCCTTGTCCCCTTAAGTTGCTTAGATGAGACAACTGAGTCGCAGTGATAAGCTAGCGAACACCCAGGGTAGCGTAGGCTTAGGGCTCCCCGGCAATGGTCCTGCTTTCTGCAGTGCTTTTGTTTTGGCTTGGTGCTGCTAGGTTTAGATGTTCTGGCCTCACCTGCAATGGAATCCTGTTCACCGCCTTCTAGTGGTGCGATCTTGACAAACCAAGAACAGCTCTAACATTTGACTCCCAGGGGCTAAGATGAGATCTGCCCAGGGCTAGGAGATTTGAGGAACCAAGGGCTTTTACTGCTGTCACTTTCCCCACCCCCATGCTTAAACCGGCAACAAATGCAAAGACCCTAAGAAGTGCAGGCCTTTTTGGTCACACCAACTGTGGGCCTTGGACTTCTCTGGTGCGAGCACATTGGGACCAAATCTAAGCTTCCTGCTCCCCTGTGTGCAACCATCACCTTGCCCAGGTAAACTCAGAATAGAAGAGAAACCTGGTACGAAACACAGCAACCCCGGAGGAGCACCACGACCCTGGCAGCTTGCTTGAGCCAGGTAGGTGGAGTTTTATGGAGGAGGATGGTGTTCAGGGCTTTTTGCCTGGTCAGGAGCTGGGGAAACGTGCAGTGGTTTGTCCAATTGCTCTGGTAGCAGAGACAAAACCCGACACCTCTCAGAGGGAATGCCAGCCATCTTTGTCTGACTTTTAGACAGAAGTCCTTCCCCACAGGAGGACTTCCCAAGTTTCCTTCACGGTTCCACCTAATAGCAGATCCCTCTGTTCTAATCCATAGCTCATTTTGTAAGAAACCTCCAGCTCTGGGCTGGTGAGATGGCTCAGTGGGTAAGAGCACCCGACTGCTCTTCCGAAGGTCCGGAGTTCAAATCCCAGCAACCACATGGTGGCTCACAACCATCCGTAACGAGATCTGACTCCCTCTTCTGGAGTGTCTGAAGACAGCTACAGTGTACTTACATATAATAAATATATAAATCTTAAAAAAAGAAACCTCCAGCTCGTCAGAGCTCCAGAGCCAGCCCGCAGGTGGGATCTTCATGGGGCCTTCTAGACACCTGACCAGATTCCTTCACCGTTTCCTCCAGAAACCCAAGAAGCTTCCACAAAATATTCAATGGCGGCGGCACCTTTCTGACCTGGTCTCCCTCATCTGGCCCTCCCTGCTCCCTCCAGAGAGCCTCTCCTCCTTGGACCACATTCTCTCCTGTTTCTGGTCATTTACCATCCTTGGTCCCAGCCTTCACTTTCTAGATGTGCCCAAAATAAATCATCAGACTCCTCTTAAGACTCTGTTTTGTACTCTGCAAAATGGGTCCAGCAATACCTACTTCTTTGGGTTATCATCAGAATTAAATGAGAAATTGGATGCTAAGCACTTGCTTCCAGGCTGAGATGACACTTGCCCACAGAGCCTTTACCCCTCACTAGTGGTTCAACCTGTGTCATCCTCCTGACAGACTTCCGGTTTCCCTGAGACACATCTTAACTCTTAACACTTGGCTCAGTGCTGTACACAGGGAGAGTATACCAGAATCACAGCAAAAGCATATTTTATGGGGGTCACAGAAGAAGTAAAGATGAATTCTGACACCCTATGTTAAGAATTCCTTCAGTCCTATCACCTCTGATTCCCAAGAAGAGCGGCCATTCCTCATCCAGAGTCCACTAGACTTCCTTTCCTGTTGGTGATCAGGAAGCTGCCAGCCCTGCCCCCTCCCTCCACTTCCCACCCCTAGGGTGCCTTTCAACTCCTACTTCCCACAAGCACTTCTACCTAGAGCCACAGGTTCCCCATGGTGGTGAAACTTGCAGAGGGCTTGCCCCTTCCATCAGGTTCTAGCCCAGCCTCCCAGATGAGGGACCTCCCAGATGAGGAAGATGGCAGGGTAGGGTCGGTCAGTGCTGTGTTTGTTCGGTGACAGGGACGTTGTGTGGTTTTTACCCTCCTGTTCAGTTGGTTTAGTGAAGAGCCCCTCTCCCCCACCCCCACTCCCAGCTGTGTGAATCCAGGCTGGGCTTCTTCAGGGCTCGGGAGGGTGATCCAGGCCACACAGCAGCCCAGACATGGGCATTTTGTGTGTAGGTCAGTCTGAGAGAGCAGGGAGGGACAGAAGCAGAGACCAGGAAGCACAGGAATACTGTAAGCCTCCTTTTCCTCCCTGACTGGGCCCCTCATCAGGCATCTCCACCCCCCTATCAAAAGCTCCCTGGGGGAAAAGACCAAGTCAGCACTCTGGCCCAGCTCTTTCCCAGGGCCTGGCTTTAAAATCCAAGCTAAGGCTCTTGGAATTGGCTCTGTCCTTTCCCTCCTCCCTGGAATCCTGCTGTCCCGGGTCCTAGACAGAGGGACAAGGCTCTGGCAAGAACCCCTGGAGGTGAGGGGGCTCCGGCTTGCTTCCTGTGTCTGCAGGCTTCAGATCCAGGTGGGAGAGAAGGGCAAAGGAGGCTCCTATGTAACTGTGGGTCACCCTGACCCTACCTTTCCCCTCAGCAAATGCTCACAGCACACCAGGCCACCGCAAAGGCCTCAGACTCTTCAGGGGGCCCTCTAGTCCTAGCACAAAGCTGCAGCTGCTGCCCCATCCCTTTCCCCGCTGACCCAGCCCCCAATTAAACATAAAAAGGGGATATGGAGGCAACACTCAGCACATTTTTAAAAATTCTGAGTGCCCCTGCCCCCCAAGATCTACCCTATCAATGTTTATGAGTGTTCAGCTTCTTGTCGAGGGACCTGTCTGACCTCACATTTCAGATAGTTCTAAAATAACGACGACGACAACAGCAACAACAAAACAACAACAACAACAAAAAAACATACAGAAAAGAGAAGGGTGCAGTTTGGGGGGCTTGTGTGGTTGGTCTTCTGTGGGTTGTGGTTTTGTATCTTTAGAAACTCTTTTACAGCAAAGACTGTCCACTCTGGAGAAGTGCCAATTTGATCAGAATTGACCACACAAAGTGAGAAACGAACACACACACACACACACACACACACACCACACACGCACGCGCATTCGGTTCTCCTGGCACAAAACTGTTCCACAGGGTTACGATCGAACGGTGCATAAGTCCTCTGCCACAAGCTGTCCTTAAAGACCAAGTAAGAAAACAACATAAAGACCCCACTGCCAGACGCTGAACAGACTGACCCCTCACGTACAGAGTAAGAAACAATGCGCCTCTGGCTCTCTGGTTGTATATCAAGGTACCCAGACCAGCGCGGGGCGGGCGCCGGGGGTCCGAGTGGCCGGGACACCAGCCCTCCCTCTCCCTCCCAGGCCGCGGTGCCTTGGCTCCCCTCCCCCGCCGCCTGCCACATCTGGTTCCACTCAGATCCTCCCCCACCTCCAGGCGCGCTCCTCCTCCCATCTCCTCCCTTGCTCCCAGAAAAGTGGAGACGAATTTTAAAAACCCAGTCACACACACGCGCGCGCGCGCGCGCGCGCACACACACACACACACACACACGCACGCACGCACACACACACACACACACACACACACACACACACGCACTTCTTCAGAAAAGATGGGAGAAAAAAAGGAGGGAAAAGTCAAGAGGCCCGACTCCCTGGCGGGCCGACTCCCGAAGTTGGCCAAGTTGGCAGCGCCTTACCCAGGAGGGCGGCAGCGGAGTCCGCGGGGTGGCCGAGACGCAGTCCCCCGAGAAGCAAGACGCAGCGCAGCAGGTGACGAGGCCAGGGCGCGAGGGCAGGTCGGATGGGTAACATCCCTGCGGCGCTCGGAGGAGAGTACCGAGGGCGCACAGCAGGGCTGCGTGCAGAGACAGCCCTAGCGCTGTGCTCAGATGACCGCCGGCGAGGGGATAGCATCCTCCTCCCGGTCCGGACGAAGTGATGCCTCCCGGAGAGGAGGAGGGAGGAGGCAGGCCCCGCAGAGGGAGGGCGGAGGGAGGAGCGCAGAACCCTGGAGGAGGGTTTGAGGGGCAGAGGGGAAGAGAAGCGGGCAGCGTGGGAGGGGACGGGGGCGGCGCGGGGGCGCAGGGCTGGGGATCCGGCCGCAAGGTTGTGCGTGTCTGGAGGGAGAGGAGGCGAAGGCTGGAGAAGAGGATCGGCGAGGTCCACAAGGATCCCAGTGTGCGCTCTTTATCTTCCCCTATTCTGCTTCTTAATACCTTCCCGCCTTGTCTACTCTCTCTTTTCAGATCGGGCCTGGAGCCCCAGACGCTGCGTCACAGCTTCTCCTGCTGGCGCGAGAGGCGAAGCAACTGCAAAACTTTCCGCAGAACTTCACCGCGTGGCGAAGCCTGGGCTGCTGCGAGGCCTGGCCAGCCAAAGGCTGGGATGCGCGACTGACTCAGGTGGCCAGTCTTGGGCCCCCAGCATCCCCTCCATCCTGCCTCTTCTGCCAGGTTTTAGGCGCTGAGCATCAGCTATTTCCTTTCCTAGGACCCCCTCCCCTATTTCTGGTGGGGAAGAGGAGGAGCTCAGAACTCCCGCGCCACCCATGCGGAGGTTGGGGGAGGGGAAGGTAGAGCTCCTGTTGCTTGTGAGCAGCGCAAACAATTCTTGATCATCTTGTTTCAGTATGTGTGACTCCTGTGTCAGTGTCCCTGGCACAAAGAATTTAACACTTGAGCTGATAGGGGCCGCTGTATCCAGAGACCTGGGACAAAAGTGGTCCACTGGATGTCCCAGAAGACCTACATCATTCCCACCAGCTGGGCTGCTGGCCCGTAGCAAAGAACAAAACGGAAATTTCATGAAGACAATACAGTTACTTAGCATTATGCAACAAGTCAGATGGCAGCGCAAAGCACTGGGCTGAGAATCTGGATTTTGGAGGGCAGCCGACACCTAACCTCTGATTTCCCAGTCTTGAAAGTGATGCTTGGGAACTCCAGCTGAGAGCAGGCTTGAGATTTCTGGAGTCCAACAGCACAAAGCAGACTCACCTCCCATCACAAGTGACCAAAACACTGTAAAACTGTAATATAAGTTTTATTGTTTCCTGGACTGGCCACTGAGAGGCTTTTTTTTTTTTTTTAAATAACAAACATGACTTTTCATGACTCCTGTTGTAGGTACTCTTTCTGTATCTCTGCAATAAAGGCTCTGCTCCAGGGAGGCTCCACCTTAGCCCTTCTGAGCTCTGCCAACTGAGATTTTGGCTTAATATAGCCCACTGATTGCAGGTCCCCAAAAGCAGCACCTGTAGGCCCCTGGAAAGGTTCTGCTAGCCACAGCCCTGACTGTCAGCCAAGTGAACAAAACCCCCTTCCCTAAGGCTAACTTGAGCAGGGTTGCAGATTGGTTTCTGGAAAGTGTTCACAGCTTCACTGGCCCCATGGAGCCTCTCTTCTTGGTTTGACATGTCTTGGGATCCTAAGGTCCTGTCCTCCCTCCTTACAAGTCTTGTCATCCTTGAGGGATTTGAGAATCTGCCAGCTATGGATGAGCTGCACTTCCCTATCTGAGCAGTCTAAATATAGGATGCTTCTGGGACAGAATCGGATCCCTCCTCCACCAGCCAGAGTAGGTTTTGGTACTACTCAGCTGGCAGAGTAAAAGCCAACACTGTGACATGGCTCCAGCCAGTTGCTCACACAAGACCCACTATGTGTTCACACACACTATCAGTCCTCCCCTGTCCCCTCACCAAACATCTTGTGCCAACCGCCATGAAAGCAAAGACAAACTAACACACTTGTAGTTCTACGACTTTCATTTGATGGGAGAAATAAACTTTTTGCCATATCCAAGGCTGAGAAGAGTCTGCTGGGGGGTGGAGGAGGGGAGCTGGAAGGTATGGAGTGCTAGCAGAGTCTTGTTCAAGGCCCTCAGGCCTGTTTTAGTCAGGGCTGCTTACTATGTACTGCCTACTGGCCACATCTGCCCGAGTTCCTGTCCATGACTACCATCTGGCTTAGATCTTGGGCAGAGAGTTGGGCCAAAACTGGACAACTCCACAGTGACTTCTGGCCCAGCCCTCCATTGCAAAAAGGCCCTGAGGCCAACCGTGGTGGTACATGGCTGTAATTCAAGCACTTGGGAAGCTGAGGCAGGAGGACTGCCTAGTGTTCAGGGCCATCCTGGACTATATAGCAAATTTCGGACCACCTGACTATAGTGTGAAGCCTGTCTCAAAACAAACCCAACTCAGGATCTAGAACTCATCCAAAGCTGAGAGGTTGTCTCCCTGTGCTTCTACAGCAAGCTGGGAGGTGAAGAAGCTCAAAGGCCACCCAGCCTGGCACACACTGCAGCAAACAGCATTGAAAAGGTCCTCTCTTAAATATGGACGGTGACTGTCCTCTGACCTCCACATGCATGCTCTACAAAGCAATCTCCTCCAGCAGCTCCACGCAGGCAGGCCACCTCCTCCCCAGCACAGAGGAGAGGGTCCCAAAGGGACTGGGCTAAAGGGACAAGGCAAGAAGCTTTGCTGGAGACAGCTCTAAACTGTCCACATTTGGCTCCAGGCTGTGCAGTTTTAGGGACTTTATCAGTCACCTAAAGGACCATCTCTTCCTTATCCGTTACTGGGGAGCACTTTGGCATTTGTCATCTCCTGGCTAACCTCATGGCCACTGAGAATTCTGTCAGCTGTCCTAGGTCTTTCCCCTCTCCCTGGAAGGTCTCCCTGTCTGTCTCTCCCAGGTTCAGCCTGGAAAGAGTTTGTTAGTGCACACTGCTCTTTTGACTCCCAACCTGCCTTTTAGCTCCCAGAAGCTAAGAGATGGTTGCAGCCCCTTCCAGGATGCAGGAGGTACAGACTTCCTTCCCAAATCTAGGAGTCCAGACTGACTCCCAGGAGTTTGGGACACAAACGCCTACTTAAGAGAAGCCACAGGAATGTTGCCAGCTGTCGGCAGGGCCCTGGAGTTAAGTTCAGAGCAGACAGACTGGACTGGGAGCCCCGTCTGCCACAGGATTCAAAATGCCTGCCTCTCAGGCATCCTTGCTGTTAGCTCTGCCTAAGCAGACGCATGCTGATAATGGGAGTTCAGAGAAGGGTGGAGGTTCTCCTGAGGAACCACAGCAAGGATCCTGTCCAAGCAAGGCTGGGCCCAGTGTCTCCAACAGTGGCCCAGAAGTGGGTAAAAAGAAAGTTCCAAATGCTGAACTGTCCTAATCCACCCTTGGCCTTTGGTGGAGTTGAGCCCCAGACCAAGAGGAGCCAAGTGGCTGCGTCCAGCTGGCCCGGCCCACTGTCACAGTAAGCTGGCACCTGGGGAGTTCTGTTGTTTCCCAGGTGTTTACTGGGTGTAAATCCATGCAAGCTAGAGCTAAGTGCTGTTCTGTGGATGGTGCTGAGATGGTAGGTCTATCAGGATGTGGGTTGCCATCCACGAACCTTGGTTTTTTCTTTCCTATTGTGTTCTTGAGATTTTTATTCTTAGCCAGGTGTAGTGATAGACACACGCCTTTAATTCCTGTACTCAGGAGGCAGAGGCAGGCAGATCTTTGAGTTAAAGGCCAGCCTGGTCTACAAATCAGATTCCAAGACAGCTAGAGCTGCATAGTGAGACCCTGTCTTAAGCAAAACAAAATAAGAACTAATGATAATTTTTATTTTTTATGTGTACCAATGCGAATGTTTTGCTTTCGTGTGTCTGTGTGTGTCTGGTTCCTGTGGTGGGCAGAAGAGGGAGTCAATATCCTTGGATTAAAATTACAGACAACTGTGAGTCTCATGTGGATGCTGGGAATTAAACCTGTATTCTATGTGCTCTTACCTGCTGAGCCATCTCTGGAGCCCCTTTGCTTTTGTAGTTTTGAGACTGGGTCTCACTATGCGGCTCTGGCTGGCCTGGACCCCAGAGATCCACTTGGTTCTACCTCAAGTGCTCAGGCTAAGGGGGGCACCACGACTGCTGGCAACTTCCAGGAATATGAACAAGACTGCTATTCAGGACCTGACCTAGCCACCCAGGCTCTCCACTCAGTTCCTGACTACAGTATCCACCTAATATGCTCTCTTAGGTCCTTGGTCTTACCACTGAGGTCGCTCTTTCACAGGCCCTTGGCAGGCTGGACCACCTGCATTTCTCCAGCAGGCAGTAGTGCAATTATGGTACAAACAGCTTGGTGGATGAAATAAGGACCAGAAGGCTAATGCATCCCCAGAGCCCAGAGGTACCACTTAAGCTCCCAGCGTCCTCTCAGCTCAAGTACGAATTCATCATATTCCTGAGCCTAGCATTTGATAGACATAGGTTTCTACACAGATGTGTCAGATGTGTTAGAAATGTACCCATGTGGCATCTGTGGCACTGACTTTCACTTGTAGAGTGGTGACCTGAGTGACTGGTGACACAAAGCCCTACTGTCACTCTCATCCCAGTTGTAAGCCTAGGCAGATTTTGTCTGGCTAACACAATGGTCTGCATGTTCCCTTAACTAATAGTCAAGACAATCCCCTACAGGTCAACTTCATCTACATAACTCCTCCTTTTATGTATGTGTATGCACATACATAAAATAAGTAATTCGTTTTTATTATTTTTATGTATGAGTATACTGTAGCTGTCTTCAGACACACACCAGAAGAGTGCATTGGATCCCATTACAGATGGTTGTGAGCCACCATGTGGTTGATGGGAATTGTCAGCAGTCAGTGCTCTTAACCGCTGAGCCATCTCTCCAACCCAAATTTAAAAAAAAAAGACTTCCTAGGAGAGGTTCTGTCAATTTGGCAGTTTGACTAACACTAACAAACATGGCCATGGAACCCTCCTGTTGAGGTTGTAGGAAGCTCTAAAGCAGTCGTTCTCAATCTTCCTTCTGATGCGGCCTGGTTATAGCAGTTCCTCATGTTGTGGTGACCCCCCCCCCCATAAAAATTATTTTCATTGCTACTTTAAAACTGTTTGCTTCTGTTATGAATTATAATGTAAATATCTGATATGCATGTTATCTGGTATGTGAGCCCTGTGGAGATAACCCCAGGTAAAGAACCAATGAGTCTGTAGACATGGGCTGGGAGGTAGTGGTACACACCTTAGATCTCAGCATTCAGGAGGCAGAGGCAGGTGGAGCTCTTGAGCTCAAATCCAGCCTGGTCTACAGAGCTCCAGTGCAGCAAGGGCAACACAGAGAAACCCTGTCTTGAAAAGAAAAAAAAAACAGAGCCAAACCAAACCAACAACAACAAAAAGAGTCTATAGACACAGAGAGCCATGGATTCTGGAACGAATTTGGAGGGGCACACCTCTCTTATCTTCCAGTAGAAAAACCTTACCATAGGGCATTGGCACTGGACTATAAGCAGCTCAGGTTAAGGAAAGGGCCATACTAACGTGTTAATGTGTGTGTGTGTGTGTGTGTGTGTGTGTGTGTGTGTGTGTAAGAGGAGGGGGGAGAGAGCAAGAGTGCACATATATGTTCTGTGACTATGTCCTCCAGAGATTTTGTTGACAGAAACGGCAACTGGCCATACCTGCTGTTCATTGCCCCACTCCCTACCACACCACCATCAAGTTTACAGAAAAAAAAATAAATAAAAGACCCCAAAACAAACAAACCACTGTGTATGGAACCCAGGTTAGCATCAGGTATATTCTTCAGTTGCTCTCCAACTTTTATTTTGTGGCAGAGTCTTACTATGTAGCCCTGGCTTAGCTAAAACTCTTTATAGACTAGGCTGGTCTTGAACTCTGAGATCCACCTATCTCTGCCTTCCAAGTTGGGATTCTAGGCTTTGTGGGAGTTGGGAATCTAAACTCAGGTCTTCATGTTTGCCTCATAAACACTTTACTAACCAAGGCCCTATCACCTCCTAATCTATATGCAAGGTAACAAGACAAAGCAAGATAACAAGCCTGAAGAAGTAATATCCATATAAATGGAAGCTGAGGGGGCTGTGGGTACTAGGGAACACTAATGGAGCTCTAGGAGCCAGCCACATTTTCTTTCTCTCCCAGCCAGCCCAGCACTGCAGAGGCAGTCTGGGCAGCACTTCAATGTAGTCCTGAGGACCACTAGCCAGGAGGGAGAGGAAGGGTTGGAAAAAACATGGCAGAATTAGGATTGATAGAGATTAGGATAAACGTTCATGTCTGTCTGTCTGTCTGTAAGCCCGTGTGCTACTCTGCTTACACCCACCTCTGTGCAAACCTAGCACTCAGTGAATCCAGTTCCAAAACTTTCAGCCTGTAGTAACCTTCCCAGTTACTCCAGCTCTATCTTTTGCATGTCAGCAAATGGCTCTCGGCTTCACTTCCTAGTCTGCAAAAGTACTATAGAGCCCCTTCTATAAGGCCCCTGGCTCCTCCCTCCCTATGCAGTCTCCAAGGGAAGAAAGCTTGATGCTAGCAGACCTGGGGTTAACAGTCTTCTAACTGGACACTTAACTACCACACCCATAGGCCTGACCCAGGGCCAGATGGGTGGGGCTGGGCTGGCCAGCCAGCCGCTCTCTGACCCTTCTCACCATGGGGTCTCAAGTCCAGAGCAGTATTCCTCCACACTCCTCAGGCAGACTCCAGTCTGTCTAGGGCCCCTGCTGGGCTCAGCCTGCACAAAAGCACTCTTGTATTTCCTGCCCCCACCTGGCCCCAGACCTGCCTGTTTTTCCAGCCTCTGGCAGGTTCCCCCAATCCCCAGGCCTCTCCCCCTTTAACCCTCTTCACCCCTCCAAAGAACTGCTTAATCAGAGTGCCAGTTGAAGCAACCTCTCTCCTGTAGTCCCTCATGTATGGGGAAAACCCAAATAATTAACTCATATTAAGATAGCTAGTGTTTTGCCAAAGGGAAGAATGGCTCCCAAGTGTATTGTTACGAGACCTGTAGGAGTTGTCTAGGCCTTCTTGCTGCTCCACATAATGACAGTGTCTAACAACAGTCCAGAAGCCCTAAGCTTAAGATAGACTTTGGTTCCCAAAGATAAAAATAAAACAGAACTCATCTCTCTTGCAGTTCGGTGAGTTTGGAAGAAGCCAGAAAGCTAAGTGAAGTACCTAGGTGTGCAAGGCCCTGGGTTCCATCTGGCTGCTCCAACATGCCAGATTCTGTCACCCATCTCCAACAAGCCAAGTGAAAGAGCTGAAAACAGTGAAAAGCGCTGTAGCTACATTGTGAAGAGGGATGAAGAGCTCCAGTGACGGGTGCATCCATCTTCAGAGTCCTAGCATACATAGGTAAGTGTGAGTAGAAAGCAAGATATATGCATAATTAAGCAGTCCGGATCTGGAGCTGCTGTCAAGGACCCATCACTGGCGGGGCCCCAGCTTTAGGTGATTTTTCTTCCCCAGTATGAGATTCCTTAGGAAGTTCTAGTTTCTTGGGGTACAACACTGTTAAAAAGTTCCACAATCAATTGGAGGGACAGGTGTCTTTTTAATACATCCTTTACACCTGCCAGGGAGGTCGGTCACACTAGCACTAAGAGGTCTTCCAGCTGATCTCTCCAGTGACCCTGCCGTCATCACTACAGGACTGGCAGGCAGGTGGACAGAAAAGGCGCCCTTCCATCTCATGCTTCCCTGGGAGGCAAACAGTCCATGGCTAGGCTCTCAAACACACACCTGGATCAGTAACCTAGGAATGACACAGATATTTAAACTTCTACCTCCAGTTTTGTAGTCTGTGGGATGGGGCCTGAGAATGTACACATCTAACCAACTGCTAACTCGGCTGCTGTTCCCAGACACAGCTGATTGAGACCCACTGATGACACGGAATGGCCAAATCCTCTCCTGCCAGCATGGCAACAAGGTTCTCAACTTCAAACCAGTGAATTCAGGGATTCTAAACTCAGCTCCTCTTACAGTCTTGTCAGGCACTTTACCCTACATTCCCAGTACAAGATGTCCCTGGAGACTGCAAAAGTGGGATATGAACTCAGGCCTAACTTTAAAGCCTGATCGACTCTGCCTAAAAATCTGAACGAGGAGAAAGAGGAACATTAGAAACACACAGGGTAGTGAAGTCTCAGAAAGAAAAAAATCACGAAAGGCGGCCGGCCAAGTTAGTTATACATGTTGTGTTCTTAGAATGAAGTCCCAGTACCCACTTCTAGCTCTAGGGCCTTGCAAAGTAACTGTTTAAAGAGAACTATTATCTAAGTTAAGAACACAATGCTCTAACTGATAATTTGCCAGTGTGCCCAGGTCAGCCACAGCAGTGGGATGCAAGCCACTTAACCACACAAGCGCTCCCACTTGATCCCTATACTCGGTCTCTTCTCGGGCCCAGGTGCTCATGGACTGTGAGCCCTTAACTAGACCTTCATTTGTTATGTTTGCTATTTACTGTTGTACATCAGAAGCATAGGAAGTACTACAGAAGTCAACACATTTCCATTATGCCTGCAGGACCCATGGGAACCTAACAGCTACCAAGATTTCCACGGCAATGTCCCCTTGATAAAGAGAGGATCCTGTGTGAGGCTGGGGAATGAACCTGAACGAAACCAAGAGACTGGGAATTAGTTTCTTTTAAAATTACATTTATTAATTTATTTATGTGTGGGTAATGGTAATACCAAGGCAGGTATGTGGAGGTCAGAGGACAATTTGTAGGCGTTAGTTTTCTGGGATCACGGGGATTAAATTTAGGTGATCAGGCTTGTCAGCAAGTTCCTTTACTTGCTAAGCCATCTCCCCACTCTAATTTCTTATAATTTATTTTAAATATATGTCCTTCTGCCCTATATCCAATGTTGGAAAAGGCCAAAACAGTATGGATAAGTTTAATTATAAATTAATACTTTCTTTGGTCATTGTATTACAGGAGAGTCCAGCCATGGGCCACATGTGTCCTAGAACAGTCAGGGATGCAATCTAGCTTATCTATAGATGACAGCCACACCTCAATGCTAAAAGGATGCTGGATGCACTGGACAGAGTAAGTCAACACTGTGGCAATAAGGGACTACACCTTGGAGAAAGTGAAACGCATCCGACGTCAGAGAAACCCACTCAGTGATCTTACTGGCTCCTTCAAAGAGGAAAAGAGGCCCGTGTATGTTCTCTGGGGCTTCTCCAGGCAGTGGAAAGATGCCGTGACCAGATTCAAGCCAGGCCAGTCAAGACTCAGACTGAATCACATGAGAATGGATGGTGCCTTCTTTAGGATAAAGGGAGAAAAGGCAGACACAAAGTAAGTCTGCCACACACTCCTAAGGACATGGGAAATGGGCCAAAAGAGAGGGAAGGAGGGCCTGAAGCCACAGCATCTTTCTCCACACTGAGTCAAGACTTAAAAACTGCAAGGATCACTCATTCACACATTGAGTTCCTTTGCGCTAGTTTACCATGGCTTCTACTTCACCCTCTCCTCGTGCCTGCGGATGGACACATCCTATCATCACTGAAGCTACAGGCAGTGAGCAGGATGGGAGCGCAGGCTGAGGCTAGAGCTGCACTTGCCTGGCATACGGAAGGTCCTGCTCCAGCCCTAGCATTTAAGCAGGGGAGAGGTACACACAAAATACACATTTCACCAAAGCCTCAAGTTTTCTCTCCTCAGAACACCATACGACAAAACCTACCTACAAATTCCTTTGGTTTGGAATGCTCTGCTTTTCTTTAAGATCACTTGATACCAAGGAGTGTGGGGCAGGACTACAAAATGCACAGGGGTTTAGAAAAGGTGTCCTTAGGAACACTTTTAACACGCACAGAGCTCTAGAGTCATGAATTGCCTTAAGAGCTCTGCCCTTCCTGACTCCCGCCCCTGCTCTGATCTCTCCAGCTCTAAGTATTTCTGGCTGGCTCTCTTACCACATGTCAGTAACATTCCAAGCTGGCTACCACATGTTCAGGCCCTGGCTCCAACTCTCTCCTGCAGAGTCATCTGCTGTTTCCAGGGCACAGTGGGGTCACACGGCTCCCATTTCAGCTCCACCTCCAGTAGATCACACATCTCAGAAATAAGCCAAATAGGGGGAAAAAAGAAAAGCTGAAATACCTATATTCCTTGAGATTTAAGAAAAACAAACTCTAAGTGAGTAAGAAGAGGGTCCATGCTCACAGACACACACACCAGAGCATATTCACCACAATTCAAATGCCTGAGAGAGGATTTGTTCTCCTCAAAGATCTAACAGAGTTAGAAAAGCCCATGTGTTGATCAAGTTTAATAGTTAGCAAGAAATGAGCAAGAAGATTGTGGGCAGGAGCTAGCCACCCTTGGAGCCTTCTGTCTACCTCTGGAAGCAGTTCCCATAGTTACTATATATAATCAGAGAATCCAGGAGGACTGCATGGACAGATGAACCTTTATTTAAAAAAATAGCACTTCAAATAAATTAAAAGGGACAACCGTCAAGTGTTCAAATTGTGAAGAAGTATCTGAAAACCTAGAGAGACTCCAAACTGCAGTCTTCTAACCTCATTCTTTGTCCGATGGCAAAACCCAGGCATCTCAGAACTCCCACTGTTCCTCCCTACTGAGGCGAGAGAAGCATTCACGCAGGAGACCAGATGGAGGAGAAAGCTGCATCTGACCGGAATGAACATTGCCACGTACTCGCTAATACGGGTTTCACTTTATGACCAAATGTATTCTTTCAAAAATAAAAAAGGGGTGAAGGAAGCTGCATGTTTTTAGAAACTGAGATTATTCAGGGCTAGCACACTAACTCTAGTGCCTTTAATGGCAGTAGCAACTTGTTCCTCCCAAGTCAAACACCATCCCCAGCCGAGCCTTGTGCTACCAGCTTTTCAGGAGATGTTACCTAAATTTTATTAAAAGAAAAGAGCAAGTTTAAATATAGACACTGGACTAGCCCAGTCTGTATTTTCAAGTCCACATTCTTCCTCTGAAGCACTCCGTCAGGGAACCCCCTGAGTCTGCATGTTTCCAAGTTCACAGTACATGGAACCAGTTTTTTCTTTTTAATTTTTTCCTCACTCAGAGCAGCCACCCATGGTGACCGTTGACGCTGGAACCTTGGGCGGGACCTTTTCCTATGAGGCCTGGCCAGAGCTGCCCAAGGCTTCTCCTCAGTGAGAATCGATGCTGTCATGCTCTATGGATGGGAAAAAAAAAGCAAGAAAATAAAAGCACCTGGTACAGGTTTCATGAGATCCATTCGGATTCACTATGTTCCAAACCCACTGCTGAATGCCATATGTCCACTGTGTGTGCTGAACAGTTTGTGGCCTTAGGAGTTGGTCTCAATTCGAAGAACTGTTATTGGATGCCCCAGAGGTTGATGCAATAGCAGCTCCTGCAGGGCTACTTGTGGAGACTGACTTTCGGATGTGAGGCAACAAGTAGGGGTCACAGGCCAGCTGCTGCACATCAATGCGATCTTCCTTTCGATAGGCCAGACATCGCCTGATAAATGCCTGAAAAGGAAGTTGCATAGAAAAGATAATCCTGGTACACAGGTATCCGAGGTACCAAAACCACTGCTAGAACTCCCTCCAAAAATCAGGTTTATAGCCTTTCCCAAAATCCACCATGCAGACCTTAGAAGACAAAGGCCAGCACCAGCACTGGGGGGTTTGCTGAGTATTTCAGACATGACTTAACTTCAACTATCAACATGGGCATTCCCTTCCTACACACTGCAAAAGGCAGTGCAGTCTTATTTAAGAAACTCTTACCATAGAGACTTTTAAGTGTTTTCCGTTTCCCTGGATTTTTTTGACCAGAGAGTTCAACATACTTGAATTTTGTAATGCAATTTATTTAATCAACTATCCCCCCCCAACCCCCCCCCCTCCCCCCGCTTCAAACAAACTCTCATGTTTCCTAGGCTGGTCTCAAATTCAGTATTAGCCAAAGATGACCCTGAACTCTGATCATTCTACCTCCACCTCTGGAATGCAGGGATGACACATGTGCACCCAACCACTTTTGGTTAGTGCAGTGCTGGCGATGGAAGACGGGGCTTTCTGCATGCTAGGCAAGCACTCTACCCTCAATCCCAAGGGGTCAGTTTTTCAGTGTAAAACATTACACTCATATAGAATCTACACTTCACAGTGAGCTGATGATAATGGCAGGCTCCTTGGTGACAACATATCCTATCATGAGAGACTATGTTCTTCATGCTCTATTTTGTTATGATCCTAAAACTAACTGAAAAGTTAAACTTGGCTAAGGTTGGAGCTAGAGGGAGAGTGCATGCTAGCAAGCACGTGGCCTAGAGTTCAGGCTTCAGCATGAATAAAAAAATAAAATAAAATAAAATAAAATAGGGTTTCTGGAAAACCTAAAACATGCAACAAGTGATTGACTTTCTATTTTTTTTCAAATGTTTGCCAAAATATAAAGATAGAAAGGCAATTCAGGCTTTTCAGAATTGAAGACACAGGTACTTGCTTGCTTAATGTATTTGGAAGTTAAGACACATATTTATTGAAATGAACATGGAACTCTAGGCTTTGAAAATGAGCCTTTTCGGGGGTGGGGGAGAGGTATAGGATGTGGGACAGTTTGAGGGTGGGGAATAAAATCTGGAGTGTGAAAAAATAAATACATAAAAGACAAAGAAAAAGAAAAGAAAATGAGCCTTTCCTAGTGAAATACATAAAAGGTTCTCATAGACTATAAAATGACTGAATAAATGTATCTTCAGATAGCTGCTGGTGTAGGCTCTTAAAACAGCAAATGGACCGACCACACAGTTGGCATGACCCCACCATTTGCCTGCTCCCCACAATTCACTTCACAGTGGCTCTGCACCTCTCTGCAGAACTACAACCTGCCCTTCTCTGTAGAACATCCTTCCCTCAAATCTACACATGGCTCTAACTTATACATTCACATTACTCAAGATACTGATCAGAGAGCATTTCATCATTGAGACCTACCCCAACCAAGCCATCAGAAATGGAGAGGGGGCTTTGCCTTTCCACCTGAGCATTCCTGCATCATTTCTCCTATGTAGTCTTAGCTCCCCAGACAGACCACCCTCTCTTGCAGGCATCAAACTGGGTACCCTTCCTATTACACACACTGCCAGGTATAATTCCTTTGGAGTGTATGTAGCCTTCCCTGTCATATATCACAGAGCCTTTGTAAATTAAATCTGCTTGTCAAATTTCTTTTACTGAACTTGGGGGTGAGGTACACAGACCATAAGCAATATTCTTCTACCCACTGTTCTTAAGAACACTAATTTGTCCCACCCTGCTGCTTAATAATGGCTCAATTTCATATTAATCCAGTTACTACCACTCAAAGAAAACAGTCATTTCTGCAGGTCAATGAATCAAACTTACCTTTGCTTCAGGTGTTACTACTGGCTTTGGCGGGAACTGTACTTCAGTAGCCTTAAGAATAGTATTCTCTTGTAGAATATCTTGCTGGGACTGGTTGTGGCCAAAAGGCTGTCATATAAAAACAGAATAAACTAAGGTTGGCCTCTGGTCACACAATTCAGTACCACAGAAGTCTCCTTTACCTCTCACCTGTGACACTTAACAGGGAGGGCCCAGAGTGTAAAGGCCACTCAAGGCAGAACAGAGAAGTAGAAACCATCTCTCCTATCTCCAGCTTTACTCATAGCCAAGAAAGAGTCAGAAAGAAGCCCGCTGTCTCTTGAATCCTGACTCACTCCTTTGGTGACTATACATATTTATGTGCCACCTAATATGTACACAAAATAGGGTGGAAAGCTAAATAAATCATGTGTGTGGCTGGGGCTGCAGAGATGGCTCAGAAATGGAGAATACTGATTGTCCTTGCAGAGGACCTGAGTTCAACTCTCAGAAACTACATGGTGGTTCACATCCATCTGTAACTCCAGCTTCAGGGGACCCAGTGCACAATTTCTGAGCTCAGTAGGGACCAGGCTCTCATGTGGTACACATATGTACATGCAGGGGAAAAAAAAAAAAAACAACCAAACACTTAAAAACATAAAATAAATCTTAAAAAAAAAAAAAAAAAAGGTTAGAAGAGAAAATGTTTTACTGGCCCCCAGTATGAAGGATGGGAATGGGGACTCACAACTGCAACCTCAGCACTTAGGGGGCTGACACAAGAGAGTCACTGTGATTTCGAAGCCAGTGAGGGCTACACAGTGAGTCCTAGGCCAGTTTGGACTGTGTAACAAAGATCCCACCTCTCAAAAACCAAAACCTGGCAAATAACAACAAAGACCGGGGACACCGAGGGGTTTAACTGTGCCTCAAGCTGCAGTTTTCTTAAAACAAAAACAAAAAGTTTAAAAAACAGGCTAAAGCTCAGTGTTCCTAACAGATCTGGAATAATTCTACAGAACCTCTATCACTCGTTTTAGTAACAACTCAACATTAGCAAACAGTACACAAAATAACTAAGCTCTACTAGCTCTGCATAGCTTTCCTGTCTTATAAAGGCTGGTGCAAGAACAAGAGGCTAAAGAGGAAGGCATCATCCACATTAAAGACTTTGCACTGGGAATCTAATAAAAATATGAAGAGTTCACAGGACCTACAAATCTCCCATTTGCTTTCTGCCTAAACACTAAAGGCAGAAGGAACATGAATACACAACAGGACCCTAATATGTGTATATACTATACTCGTGTGGGTGTATAAAAGATATGCTCAGAAGGGAAAACACATTATTGTTTGTTCTAATGATATAAGACCTTTACTAGAAGCAGAAAAGAATTACTGTTTGTGTGGGCGTGGGAACGGAACCCGGGGCTTTGTAGATGTTAGTTACATACTGCACCACTGAACTACATCTCTAGCCCTTGCTTTTCTGAGATGGTTTTTCTGGGTTTTGTTTTGTTTTCTTGAGATGATTTTCTTAGAGCCCTGGCAGTCCTGAACTCCCGTTTAAACCAGATTGGCCTTGAACTCAAGAGATCTGCCTGCCTCTGCCTCATAAGTGCTGGGACTAAAGGTTTCCCATGAATTCTTTGGATCCTCTAATCTCAGACCCCAAAATACTGGTATTGTAGGTGTGCACTACCACAGCTGGCCAAGGGATACTTTCTGACACCGCCTTCTCATTCTCAGCATAAGAAAGGAGGGGAGGGGCAGCTGGAGAGATGGCTCAGCAGCTAAGATCATTTGCCTCTTTTGTAGAGGACCCCAGTTCAGTTCCCAACACCCAAGTCAATCATCCCCCGACCTCTTGTAATTCTAGCACTAAGGTATCTGTGCTGGTTAGTTTTGTCACCTTAACACAAGCTAGAGTCATCTGGGAACCTTATTTGATTGTATCCATCAAATGCCTATAGGCAAGACAAGGGGGTTTCCCTGACTCAGGATCTGTGTGGGAAGGCCAAGCCCACTGTGAGTAGTGTCACTCTGAGTAGGTGGTCCTGGCTGACATAAGCAAGCAAGCTGAACAAGCCACAAAGACCAAATAAATAAGCAGCATCCCTCCATGGTTTCTGCCTTGGTTTCTCTCAATGATCCTGATACATGAGCTATTACCACCTCCTGAGACAGGCTTTTGCTTTTGTCTGGTGCTCATCACAGCAACAGGAAGCAAACAAGGACGGTATCTGAGACCCTCTTCCAGCTTCCGTGGGCACACACACTCATGTACTCAGAGATACATACACATAAATAAATAATAAATCTTTGCCAGGTATGGTGATTCACTCCTTTAATAATCCCAGTGCTCATGAGGCAGAGGTAGGACAATCTCTGTAAGTTTAAGGCCGGCCTGATCTAAACATAGACAGCTCCAAACCAGCCAGGGCTACATAGTGCGAACTAGTCTCAACAGAACAAACTAACAAATAACACAGTATGAGGGGTACGGGGGACAGCTCAGGGGATGAGGTGCTTACTTGCTATACAAAAATGAGGACCTGATTTTGATCCCCAGCACCCACATAAAAAAGCCAGATGCAGCATATGTATGTGCCTGTAGTCCCAACATAGGGAGATTGTGGGGACTTGCTAGCTAGCCAGGCTAGCTCAGACATGTTCAATGAAAGACCTTACTCAAAAAATAGATGGAGAATTAATGACAAACCTGAGGTCAACTTCTAGGCTTCACGAGCACACACAAGCACACAGTATGTTTTTTATTAACAGCAGCTTTTATCTAGTGAGGTGGTTACAAATAAGATCTAGGGGTTAAGGTTCAGACCCTATTGGAAAGCTTGGGAAATATGTTTTGGCAGATTGTTCATGCCACTAAAGGATTTCAGGACAGACTGATATCATACCAGCACTCAAGAGGGTGAGACACAGGGATCACCTAGAGTCTGAGGTCAGCCTCTGCTATGTATATAGTACAGGCCAACCACAGCTACAAAGCAAAATCTTAAAAAAACCACAACACCCTATTTTACATGAATTCACATCAGAATTAAAACATGTCTTATATTTGAGATTGCAACATGCATGTCTCTGATGGCTTGGGAGAATTCAGCAGGTGTGCTTCAGCCTGGAATTTGTAGGGACACACAAAGCGTTTACTGAGAAGTCTGTATTTTCTTTAAACCACTACTTTCAGGATTCCAATGATTAACTGCAAAGAAGAATCCCAGTGAGGTGGTGGGTATGGCCCCAGGCTGCTCCACTGCCTTCTTCCTCACCTTCCTCCCATAAAGACACTGGTAGAAGATCACACCCACTGACCAGACATCGACTTTATTTGAGATCTTTGGTGGCTCTTTCCCAACCACAAAACACTCTGGTGGTAAATACCTAGGAGAAAACAGAAATAAAACACTCAGAAAATTAAATATATAAATCTAAGCTGTATACAAAAAGGCAAATAAAGGGTCTTATTAAAAACTGAGCACTCAGCAGTGAGGAACAGGAGCAAAGGGGGGTGAAACTGTGAATAGCGATGATCAGAACAATCAGGGTTAAGGAGAAAGACCTTGCCTCACAATAAACAAACAAACAAACATTTTCTATAAAATATACACATGCGCACCCACACCGACACCCACTCTTATACCCAATACTCAAGACTCAACTATCAGGTTAGAAATATATACAAGTAAATGAAAGGCTCTCACTCGAACTTACATAGGTGGTAGGTAATATCTTCATGTGGCGTTAAAATTTATTATTTCTCAATATGTAGAGAGGTAAATATTCTCTCTAGTTTCACTTTGATCACCCCCCACACACACACACACACACACACTACCTCCTCTCCCAGGGTTGTGTCTACTCCAAGTGTCATTCACAAGTTTTGTCGCTGGTATATTCTTTAGTGATGGTGATAACTAGGGTCACACCCAGGGTCTCAAGTGTGGAAGTGTTCTACCACGGAGCTATACATTCAGCCCAAAGTAATTTTTTTAAAACATGAAGTGACACAAAAGAAACAAAATCCTTTTTATGATAGCTTTAAACCGCACAGTTAAAAAGAGCAGGGGTTGAGCCAGGCGTGGCTCACGCCTTTAATCCCAGCACTCGGGAGGCAGAGGCAGGCGGATTTCTGAGTTCGAGGCTAGCCTGGTCTACAAAGTGAGTTCCAGGACAGCCAGGGCTACACAGAGAAACCCTGTCTCGAACCCCCCCAACCCCCGCCAAAAAAGAAGAGAGGTTTCTTTTCATGCTGTCCAAAGGAGACTTCTCGAAAATCAATCTTTTTAGGGTGCTAAAGACTGAATGAGAGCTTCTACTAAGCTACATTTCCAATTCCTAAAGTTAATAAATGTTTTAAATCCAAATAAATTCAAGACCTAGAGATCTATGAAAGCAGAGTCTATTCTGCCTATTCAAGACAGCATCTTTTGGAAGTTTTTACTACAACAATTCCAATATAAAATTCAGAGTGACACTAAACTCTGAATTATCCGGAGATATATGTTTCTACTCTGGGTGAGACAGCGTAAAGACCAACAAACACTGCAGTAAAACCCACACAAAGACCATTATCTAACCCTCTTCTCTCCCACCACTGGCCTCTAGAGGATAGAGGGCTACAACAAATTGTATGGAAGGTACCTGTGAGCATTTAGGAAATCAAAGAACCAAGCTTGGAATCCTAGCCACAGCCCTGCTGGAAGGCAGAATTCTGGAGACAGTAGATAAATTTCTGTAGACCCAGACCAGCAAAGTCCAGCCTAAGGAAAACCTTCACATTCTCTGTCAAACTTGTTTACTTCCACGTTTTTCTCATCTTTTTCGTAACAGACATACGGATGTTTACTATAGCCTATGGTAGATTATTTTACAATATATACTTGTACCTAAGACATTCACTGAAGGTGTAGCTCAGTGGCGATGAGTTTGTGGGTTGGATTTCCAGTGCCACACAAAACGTAACAAATTATCCTAAACAATGAAATATATACAACTCACTATGACTAAAAAGGGGAAAAATATTTTTTTAAAAATGTAAGCAAAAGAAAAAAAATGATAAGGACAGTTCTTCCAAGTGGCATTCAAACTTTCTTGGCCCACTGATTTCATAGTTGCCGGGTCTTTACTACACTTCACCTTTGCCTACTAACAAATGTAACTTTGATTCTATTTTTTTTTTTTTTTGGTTGGTTTTTCGAGACAGGGTTTCTCTGTGTGTCATCCTGGCTGTCCTGGAACTCACTCTGTAGACCAGGCTAGCCTTGGACTCAGAAATCTGCCTGCCTCTGCCTCCCGAGTGCTGGGATCAAAGGCGTGCGCCACGACTGCCCAGCTTAACTTTGATTCTAAAATGACTGCTGGAATATATTTTTTCTGCAAAAATGTAGGTTCCCCCCCCCCCCCCCAAGAGGTGGCAGGGAAGAACAGGGGTAGTGAACTCATCCAAAAGGCAGAGTGGTTAATTTGTTAAGATTTTTAGAATGTAAAAGACAGTTCAATTAAACAGTACATGTCTGGTAAGTCACCTTCTAAGATTTGGTTTCTCTATAAATGAAGAAATAAACTAATTTTTCTATACTAATTAGTATTTAAAAAAAAACTAATTTTTTATAATGCTGTAAACGGCAAATATAGTACTTTCTTACCAAGAGCTTTTGGAGGAATTGTAAAAAAAAAAAAAAAAAGAGAGAGAGGCCCATTTTTATCATAATACACATCCTCACAGAGAAGATGTGAAGCTCAGAAACAATGCCCAAAGCATCACCTGAGCTCGATTACCTCGTGGTTTTGTTTGTAAGGGTCTCACTTTGTAGCTGTGCTGCTCTTGAAGTCACCATGAAACACTTGCTTCAACTCTTCTGCCTCAGCCTTCTGAGGGCTGTTATTAAAGGCATGCACCACCTTGCCCTACTCACTTATCTGGGATTAAAGGCATGTGCCACCACTGCCCAACTATTTGTTTCTTTATAGGTAGAATCTTTCTACATGGCACTGGCTATTCTGAAACTCATTATGTAGACGAGGCTGGCCTCAAATTCATTTAGACCCATCTACCTCTGCCTCCTGAGTGCTGGGATTAAATGTGTATGCTACCATATGTATGCTAGTTCAGAAACCCTCTATCTTATTTTTCATTATGGAAAAATACTCAAATATACTTAAAATACAACATTCAAACAAATAACCAAGTAACCATCCTCCAGTTTTAATCATTACTCATATACGTAACTGTTTTTTTCCCCAGAGTTGAGGACCAAACCCAGGGCCTTGCGCTTGCTAGGCAAGTGCTCTACCACTGAGCTAAATCCCCAACCTCACATAACTGTTTATATTATCTAATAAGCTATTTGGGGGTAAAGCATTATATGATTTTTATTTCAAATTTAATTGCTGAATTTATTTATTTATTTTTTAATAAATTGGCAAAAATAGCACCAGGCAGCAATGAGACAGGGTCTCAGGGTCTCGCTGTGTACCTGGATAACCTGGAACTCACTAAAACCAGGCTGGCTTTATACTCATAGAGATCTACCTGCATGTGCCTCCTAGTGCTGGGATTAAAGTATGTACTACTATATATGGCATATTCTATTAGTTTTTAATAGCTATTTTAAACATATGAGAGAGAGGGAGAGAGAGAGAGACTGTCCACACTTTTTAAAGAGAACACGCTAACACATACAAAGCTTAAGAACACGCTAACACATACAAAGCTTAAGAACACGCTAACACATACAAAGCTTAAGAACACGCTAACACATACAAAGCTTAAGAACACGCTAACACATACAAAGCTTAAGAACACGCTAACACATACAAAGCTTAAGAACACGCTAACACATACAAAGCTTAAGTGCAAGTCCTATATAATAGAGGTGCAAACCTCTTTCCCAGAGGTACCAACTCTGTGCATTTTTTTTTCCCCCGAGACAGGGTTTCTCTGTGTAGCCTTGGTTGTCCTGGAACTCACTCTGTAGGTCAGGCTGGCCTCGAACTCAGAAATCCGCCTGCCTCTGCCTCCCGAGTGCTGGGATTAAAGGCGTGTGCCACCACGCCCGGCAACTCTGTGCATTTTTGTGTCACTTAGTGACAGTCACACTAACCCCCACTATCTCCCAAGTCGAGTAAACACTATAAATGTAACCTCTATTTTAAACATAGAATTTCAAGGTTTTAACTTAGAAACTGACTCTTGACTATAGGCACCCTTCCCCAAGCATACAGAGAAACAGAAACACAGCTCACTGTCCACCTAGCAATCAGCAGCTCAGTTAGGAGAGCAGGGCTCATTCCGCATGTTCTGAACAGCATGCCCCTTCATCTGCTTCCACTAGAGCCCCTCATTACTACAAAGGACTCTAAGCCCGGGGCCTTCTCAGGCCGGGATGCAGCAGCTCACCTCTCCTGTGCTATGAGGCTCTCTTAGGTTAAGAACCATTTACGGCGGAGTGTGGCTTTGTGTAACAAGCTCAGAAGGGGATAAAAATCACAAGGTCACAATCACAAAATCACACGCCCCAGGCAGAGGCATGCTTTATGACTCTCACTGTAGAAAGTACTAGTGAAAAGCCAATAGCAGACAGGAGTGCTCCAGAACTGTGAGGCAGAGCTAGGTGGGGTCAGGTGACTGGGAGAAGAGTAACACAGGGCTCGGTAGGAAGGAGCCTCAAACCCTTTAGGAGATGCTAACAAACAGGAATATGAGGGAGTCTATAGATTTGTTTTTGTTTTGTTTTAGGCCTATCCTTAATTCTTGACAACTCATCATCCTAGAAACAAATCTCCCATCCTAACACAAGGAGTGGCTTCTACTGCAACTGTAAAGAATTCACCTAAACAACCCTGTTCTCTGCTGGCTTGTACAGTCAGCACTGTGTAATAAACACACATCTCCAGGGGACAGACTATACAAGCACTCTCTCAAGGGTTTTCAAGAACAGAAAGAAAATAGAAGAGAAACTGATATAGAAAATCAAAGTGCTAAAAAGTCTGTATTTCTGTCTTAGCAGACTACACAGGATTAGTTGTTAATCACTACGGAGTCAGTATAGCAGAGCCACCTCCCCGCCAGCCGATTTGGCAGACTTCCTCCCTGATACCTACCAATAAGTACCAGCGCCTTGTGACGTCAGCTCCATGCCATCCACTGAATTGTAGCTATCATCATCCATGATCTTGGAAAGACCAAAATCTGTAATTTTTATCTCTCCACATGCTGTACCATTTACTAAAAGGATATTACCTAAAAAGATAAAAACCTTTATGAATAAAATGAGACTTCTTTATTAAGAGAAAAGACACACATGAAGGGAACAAGTGAATTCTAAATCTTTGGAATAAAACAGTCTAATTCTAACTTTGGGAGAATCTTCAGTGTCCACGGGAAATTTCTATTTTCTTAGAATTGCCTGTTTAATGTGCCAAAAACTGGAAACAAAAATGACCTGCCAAAGTAAAGTATTAGTTGTACAGTTGATTTTTTTAGAAGAAGAAGAAGAGGAGGAGGAAGAGGAAGAGGGAGAGGAGGAAGAAGAGGAGGAGGAGGAAGGAGGAGGAGGGGGAGGGAAGAAGAGGAGGAAGAGGAAGAAGAAGAAAGAAGAATGAAGAGGGAAGAGGAAGAAGAGGAAAAAGAGAAAGAAAGAGGAAGGAAGGAAGGAAGGAAGGAAGGAAGGAAGGAAGGAAGGAAGGAAGGAAGGAAGGAAGAAAGAAAGAAAGAAAGGAGGAAAGGAAAGGAAAGGAAAGGAAAGGAAAGGAAAGGAAAGGAAAGGAAAGGAAAGGAAAGGAAAGGAAAGGAAAGGAAAGGAAAAAAATGTGGGAAAATTTCACATGAACTTTCGGTGTGCTCTCTATGCTAGCAAGCTTAGAACAGCAATTACAGGAAGGTGGGGGTGGGGGAGTTAAAAAGAAAACATTCTTGGGAATCAAAAATGGTGCCACAGCGCCACCTATAGGCCCTATAGCAGGAAAAGTGTAGTGACTTTTCTAGAAATAGACTGGTGAGTGGCTAAACTTAAAGGTCACAGCCAACAGCTCCACATAAAAGGAGGAGACAGGCACACACATTTAAACAGACAAAAAGCGAGCTAATAGAAATAAAAAGTAAGGGATAAAGGCTTCTTGCCTTTTCCTGATGCCTACTAAGTTAAATGATGATTTAAAAAGATAAAAACTGCTTGGGTCCTTAAGAAAATGAGGCAAGGCATATGTATACTTTATCAAGGAGACCTGAGACAAATTGCTCCATGGTGTGAGTAATGGGAAAAAGCCAAAATAGAACTTGCCAGAACAGTTGTTTCTAAATGACATCATTAATTTTCCTGGTTCAGCACACAAGGCCCTGCTTCCCCACCCGTCCACCCGTTCCCAGCACCCAGCGGCCCAGGGCTCTTCCCACACTGACCCAGGCGTCTATAGTGATAGAGTTGGGTCTTCTTGGCTCCTGTCAAATTCTTTGACTAAATAAACTTCAAAGTCACTTAAAAATATCTCCTGAAAGTTAGCCATACCTGGTTTGAGGTCATAGTGTATGATGGGAGGTTTTATTTCATTTAAGTACTTTAAAGCATTCACAATCTGCATAATAATGGATCGGGCTTCTTTCTCCGACATTAATTTGTGCTGTTTTAGGTAGAAGTCCAGGTCATTTCCTTCACAGTATTCTAATACTGTACAAAACCTGAAGGCACATAAACCAGCATTTAACGGGGGAGTAAAAAGCAGATTAAACTACCTAAACCACTCTGAGCAAAACTCGGGTATTAGAGCTTCTATTCCTTGCTTGTTCCTGAAACACTCTTCCATTCCTCATCAGGCCAGGAAGCTCAGAGGGGCGAGGCGCTTGCTCGCTCTCTGGGAGAAGAGCTTCTGTAATCTCCATATTGGCATCAACTGTGCCAAAGTTCATTATGGCGCCTTTCTTCTAAGAACACGGACAAGAACTGTAATGTGTGATCTAGCCATCCTCTTATAGCAGGGTCTCCTCTGCATACCCACAGCACATGTCCATTATTATACAGTGATCAATCACACACGTGTCCCATATAAGTGTATACACTAAGGAAGAGTCTAGGTTCTGCTCAGGTCTCAAGAACTAGTCGTATACTATGTCTGGCAAAAGACTACACAAGTGTGTTCCATACGGTACGGATTCTTTTACTTCTATTCATGCCAATATATCATTCATATCCCCCATTTAAAATTGCACATTATTGTTGGCACTACATCTAATGCATCTATCTCCCCAAGTATTCAAATTGATGTATGTTTCCTTGAGCTACTTGAATATTCCTGAGAGATATATACTTTTTAAAAAAATCTTTTTAGGTTATGGTTTATCAGTCAGGACTTAACCAAGAAATAAAAAACACTTGAATATTGAAGACAGAGGCTCTGATTTACAAGCTGAAGACCTAAGAAGACAAACTGTCCAGTAAGGCACCCTTGTGACTAGTTACAGCAGGAAGCTGTTAGCACCCTAAAGCCAGAGGGTCAGAGGAAGAAGGTGGTGCTATGCGAAGTTAGGTCACTAGGGAAACTAGAGCTATGTGCTTACCCACTGGTTGAACCCAGATGAACACCCACTGACAGCTTACCAGAGATGCCCCCCAATGCAGTAGAAGGAAAGGAAGCAGTAAACAGCTATAAGCTGAACTTCAAGCCACACTGCAACTGACTACAAACACACACTTGCAGAATCTCAGGACTGAACAATAAACTATAGTTTTTATGACACCTAAAATGCATGGTAATGCTCTGAGAGCCTATCTGAAATGCTCATTCTTATCTGAGATGCTGAAATGAGTCAGACTCTTTTTCTTGGATATATGACTACACAAAGGCTGCTTGTCTGAGAAAGCTTCTGGGTGGATAAACCAAACTCTTAGACATCCTTAGGAGACTGATGTAACATCTACAGGCAAGACCTAAGGTATCTTATGTTCTCCTGACTTAGGCCTAACTGCAACTAAAAAAGTTTCCAAACACTGAAATGTCCCTAAACCCCGAATAAACCAAAGGCTCTGCAGCTCACTGACCTTATTGCTATACACAGGATTATCAAGAGGACCAAAGGTCTTACATGAATAATTTTATTTTTTGATATTTGAAAAGGCTGAACCCTAAGATCCCTCCCAGTTCTAAAATCCTATTGCCCAGAAACCTGTATTCCAACAACCTGCATCACTAGGTTGTCTTTCCTTTTGTCACATTAACCTTCCTGCTTTAGGATAACAGGATGATGATGTGTGTATCAGCCTCTAGAGTGGGGCTGAGGCTCTTCAACAGTCTTGGGCCTGCTAGTGGCACGTCAGCAGCAACTGGAACCAGTTCCTAAGGACTGACTGCTACACTCTCAGGAACACTGTGAGCTGGCTAGATACTGTATGTAAGACTAAGTAGAGTGTCCTAAATAAATCTGGTTATAAGAAGGGAGGAACTAATGACACCTAAGTACAACAAACATACATCTGGATAAGCGCCGTGCTAACTGAAATAAGCCAATTACAAAGGACCACATACTACATGATTCCATGTGTGAGACTGTCCACAACACGACTTCTAAAGGTGATAGACAGCACTGTCTGCTTAAACAGAGGAAGAGTAAAATGGAGAGGTAATAGGAAAAAGGTTCAGGTTTCTTCTGAGAGTGAAAACGTCTACAATGATCTTGGATAATGCCCATGTATCTATGACACACATGAAAACCCATTCGACTGTGATGGATGAATAAGAAAGTGTATAAATTAGGATAAAGCTCTCTAATTTTTTAAATTGGTACCTTAATATTGGACATAATAGAAATATTGATGCCACAGATATTGGCAATCACCTTATCCTCTCTCCCTGTCAAGCCAGTTTTTACCAGCATGCAGTGCCCTTGTTCTTTAGTCAAGAGATCCAAATTTAAATTGTTATAATTCTTTGCCTATAAATTGAGAGTATTTCCTGGGCCCAGATTTAAGCTCCACCCCACAAGTATTCAGTATGTCAGGACAATAGGGCAGGGAGGGGAGAGCAGCAGGACTTACGAGTCGGTGTCCAGGGAAAAGTAGTCATACAGCTTCACTATCCTGGGGTGGTCCAGCTCCTTGTGAATCCGGTACTCCCTGCACGCATGCCTGCAAACACAAGGGAGCATCAACACAGAGCACGTGGCCTGCTCTTTACAACTCACCCTCGCCTCTCTAGCACTTCCCAGCCCCACATGTCCATCTGTTTGTCATCTCATCCAATCACTCTTTCCTCAATCTATCTAGCCACTGAGAAAAACCGCAGGTGCTCCATCTTTCTTTTTAAAAACTCTTTTTAGATTTATTTATTTTATGTATGTGAGTACACTGTAGCTGTCTTCAGACACACAAGAAGAAGGCATCGATCCCTTTACAGATGGCTGTGAGCCACCATGTGGTTGCTGGGAATTGAACTCAGAACCTCTGAAAGAGCAGTCAGTGCTCTTAACCACTAAACCATCTCTTCAGCCTTCAAGCATTTCTTAAATGAATGGATGTTGACTGTTCTGTGACAACCACACCTCTTTTATGATAATCCCCAATACTAAAAATTACAGTCTTCTCCTCTAAAGAGATGCTTCCAGGGACTGGTGAAGTGCTTGGCTGCTATGCAAGCATGGGGATCAGAGCATGTACCCAGCACCTTTGTAAACGCTGAGTGGGCATGGTAGCCTTGGATGATAAACACAGAGAATCCCCAAATCATAAGTTCTGGGTCTGACTGAGACCACATCTCATAAAATAAGGTGGAAGCGTAATGAAGGATGATTACTGACATTAGCTTCTGTCTCCTAAGTGCTGCAATTATAAGCATGAATCACCACAAATGGCTTCACTTGAAACTGAACAAAACGAAACAAAACAAAATGACTTTTTGAGGTCACTAGATACTCTGGAGGTAAGAATCTTGCTGCCAAATCTGGCGACCTGAATTCAATTCTTGAGACCCACACAGTGGAAGGAAAATTGAATCCCACAATTTGTCCTTTGACCTACAGAGTGTTATTTTACTCCGAATAAGTAAAATAAGTGTAACTAAAGAAGTTTTAAAACGTACCTTTCTAGTTCAAAATAATAAAAGTATAAGCTAAGTGTATTATATATATATATGAGATATGTATCAGCCACACAAAGAATTTCAAAAGACCATGATAGGGCCTGGCTTAGTCAACAAACTACTTGTCTTCCAAGTAACAGGGCCCTGAGCTCAAAGCAGCTGGGTGCAGTGGCCAGTGGTTATGACCCCAGTGCTGGGGAAGCAGAGGAAGGTGGGTCCCTGGGGCTCAGTGGTTCATCAGTCTAGCCCATCTGATGACGTCAAATGAGAGAGACAGACAGACAGACAGACACCCTGTCTCAGAAAACCACAGTGATGGCTTCTGGGGAACATATAAAGCTGTCCTCTAGTCTTTACATGTAGGTTCATACACTTGCACACACAGTATGAGGTATACATGCATACACAGAGTGACACACACACACACAGTGATGCACACACACAGTGACACACACACACAGAGTGACACACACATACACGCGCATGCACACGCACTTGCATCATATATTTATCAAAAGGTTTTAAAAGTGGTTCTTTTTTTATAGACAGTAACTAGAAACCGCTTTAAACAACTTAACACCATTTAAGATGTTTTGTTTAAGGAAGAAGTCAGAAAAGAGAAATTTCCTATTAAATAAATGAAAAAAAAAAGTTTCTGAAGCTGGTATGTTCCAACATATCAAAAAGTAAACATAAAGCACGGAACTTAAAAAATTAAATTTAAAAACTGGGGAACTGAGGGAAGAACGAAGCCTTCCAGTAATTATTAAAGGTTTTCCTAATGGATACTTTGGAGTTAATGCCAAGATGCTACTTTAAGTTTCACTGCTGTTTCTAGTGCTTCATTTCATCATCACTGTCTCCTTATACAGAAATGAAAGCCCATACTAAGGCCGGAGAAGCAGACACACACGAAGTGAAGAACGGAGCCTGGTTCCTTAGACTCTGGCTTCTTCATCACTGAGTGGGAAATCTACAGATGCATTCCTGTGGGTACTGAGCACACACAGCCTTGGCTCAAAACCCCACTGTACCACATAGCTCTACTCAGGATTCAGTGCAATATTTCACCTTTAACAAAATAAATTTATGAACAAAAAACCAGTAACAACTTGTAACTCTATGACTAAAGAGATCACTGTTCAAGTCACTTCTGGCTCAGCAAACTTCTAGACTATAATATGTCTCTTTGAGTAACTTTTGCACATTTCAAAGTACAGAGCATTTTTATCATAAATCAACAGAAAACAAGTGGCAGACAAAGTTAATAATGAAAGAAAGTGTCATTCAAAGTTTTCATTCTCTAAGCCAGGTGTGGCAGCACACCTGTAACAGCAGCATTTAGGACATTGAGGCAGGAGGAACAGTATGAGTTCAAAGTCAGCTGGGCTACAGAATGAGACCCAATGTCAAACAACTTACACCAAAGTCCTCACCAACTACAGGAATCCCTGAAACAGCAAGCCCAACACCGCCCCTGCCAGGCTCTCAGGCTATTGCTTTGTCCTTCTCCAACAAGGCATGACTGATCTATATCCCTCACAATCAACATTCTAATTAGCACCCAATAGATTAAAGGACTATAAATAAGGAAGCAGGAGAAATTTATACACTAAAATGTATCCTTTTTTCTTCTTATTGAATGATGTAAACAGATTTCTGGAATGTTTGCTTTTATATTAGAAAATTTAAAGGCTATTATATAAGGACATATAAATTTGGATATAAATTATTTTTTAATTTTCTGTATATGAGTGCTCTATCTGCATGTACACTTGCATGCCAGAAGAGGACATCAGATCTCAGTATAGATGGTTGTGAGAATGTAGTTGCTAGAAACTGAAATTAGGACCTCTCAAAAAGAGCTGACAGTACTCTTTAACCGCTGAGCCATCTTTCCAACCCAGAATTATTTAAATAAATACAGAAATACATATAAGTTATTTTTACTAATTAAGACTGCTTAATAAATAATTTTCCCTATTGTAGACATTTTGTTATGTTTTGGAAAATTAAAGAAATGTAGTAGGGAGGGATAGATGATCAAGTGGGTAAAGTGTTTGTTATGCAGGCTCAAGGACCCAGGCTGGGACCCCTGGACCATGTGAAAAGCCTGACACAGTGACACTAGAGCCTCTGTGTTGGGGGTATAGAGACAAGTAGCTTTGGGCGTTTGCTGGCCAAGATACTTGCCCAAAATGGCAAACTCCAATTATAGTGAGATACTATGTCTTAAAAAAATAAGGTGAAATGGCTCAACACAAAAAGAACTTGCCATGTGATAATTTGAGTTCTGTCTCTGGAACATACATAGTTGGAAAGAAATGACTCCCAAGACCAGTTTTCTGATATTTCACGTGCATGTTAAAAGTGTGCATGTAAACCCACACAATCATAATTTTAAAAAATATTAATTAAAAAACAAAATCCTAAGGAGGACTGAGACTCAGAAGGCCACTATTTTGCACATGAATATGCACATGTGCACATACATCACATACTTCCACCCTAGCTCCACCTCTCCCATGCTTTACACAAATTACAAACAGATTGACTTAGTGAACTGGAGTGACAAATGGTTTAAGCACCATGTGGGTGCTAGGAAATACACTCGGGACCTCTGCAAGAGCAACCAGTGTCTTAACTAATGGGCCATCTTTCCAGCCCCAACTTCAACTTATCCTGCTCATAGCAGGATATCCTATCACTTAGTTAAAATCACTTAGTTCCTATCACTTAGTTAAAATCAAATGTGGAAGTGTTAAAGATTTCTTCCCAGGCAAGACTGGAGGTCATAAGAACACCCCTTTCCCAATATGTCAACTGAGAAATGGCTGACAATCTCAGGTGCCACGATCCTCCCCTCCCCCCAAGAGGAAACAGTGAGAAGGTATAACAGACACACAGTTCTAGTTAGAAGACCAAAGTTTAGACAAAGGAGGCAGTGTCTATCAGTCATTCCTCTTCTTCCTGATTTATTTTCATTTATATGTATGAACAAAAGTCTATGTGTATGTATGTGGGGGGGGGGGAGGGGGGATATCAAGGTAGTGCTGTGTATGTGTGTGTGGTGTGTGTGTGTGTGTGTGCGCATGTGTATCTGAGGAGGCTAGAACAAAGTGTCAGGTGCTCTGGAAATGGAGTAACAGACCAATATGGTGCAGGGAACTGAACTCAGGATCTCTGAAAGAGACAGTGCTCTGAACCACTGAGCCATCTCTCCAGCCACTTCACTTGATCTAATTCCAGTAGAAATGAGAGAAAGACAACCACTTGGCTGGGCATGGTAGCACATATCTAAAATCCTACCATTAAGAGGAGACAGAGGCAGAAGAATTGCTGTAAGTTTAAGGCCAGCTTAGTCTACACCATGAGACCCTGTCTCAAAGAAGTAAAACTAAAACTAAAACAGAACATCTCAATTTATAATCACGGAGGCTCAACCTGCTTGCCAAGTGTATCAAGGAGGAACCAGGGCCTAACTTTCTGCAGTTACTCTGGTATGCAGTGTCACAGTTCTCTTAAGGTCAACCAAGAAGCTAGATCTGAGTCTAGGACTTTGCAAAATATGTACAGATCCCAGCAGAGAAAGTGTTTTCAAGGTTGACCTGGTCCCTAGAAACACTGTTTTACAGTAGCTAATGACAGGTATTTGTAGAGAGATGCATATCCTAGATCAACGCCATTAACCATTCTTGCAAGTCTCAATACAACACAATTTTCATTTATAATTGGTCAGAACATGTGGTTTCCTGTGGCCTCCCTTCCCCCAGCCTGGAACCTGCTTGCTCAAGGGTGGAGCTACCTGCTCATTCATCCTGCCACGCCTACTGCTGGACCCTGCCTTTGCTGCCTGGAGGCACACACGTGTTCGTCCTGCTACTGGACCGTGAGTTACTTGGCGGGATATTGGGTTCCCTCCCCCTTCCTTTATAACTGAGTGTCTGGAAATAGTAAAATTGAGCTTTGATCAGAATGTTGTCTTAGCTCCATTCTTTCTTCCGCCCCGTCTAGATTCCTCTCTTTTCAGCGAACTGCCATTCTCAGTTGAACCATTCCTGCGGGCAGGCTGCAACAGTTTCCTTCTCAGAAGTGTTCTTGGCATTCACTGTTGCATGCCATATATTCCTGACGTCAGGTGACTGGAATGGACTTTTAATAATGTATCTGGCTTCTCAGAAACATCTGGACTGCAGCTGCTTGTCATGTGAGCATGTGCACACAGGGAGTTTTACACAAGGCATTTATCATCCCTTGTCCTACCTCTGACTAAAGCCTACTTCTCTCATGCAGTGCTGAGTTCTGTTAGTGTGGAACAGAAAGACTTTCCAGTCCCCTGGTGCACAGTAGGTTTAAAGCAAGGCTGTTGAGGCAGTATCTAGCCTTCCTCTGAAGACTTAGGAAGTTAACTAAAAGGCTTCTTCGATACCTACTAATTTTTTCTCCTCCAAAGTCTTATGAGAAAAAAACAAAAACAAAAATCTAAACAAAAAGCAAAACACCAAGCCCAAGGCTATTTCTGTAACCAAAAGCATTTGTTATTATCAAAAGGGGCTTATCTTCTCCTTTCAGGGACAGAACCTGCCTCACTCAATATTTCTATCTATCACAAGGAGACAGAACAGCTCAGTGGGGAACGTAATAGCAAATTAAGTCTGCAGATTCCAAAACAAATGAGCCATGAACGTCAGTATTTAGAAGCTCAGGAGGGAATATGACAAAACCTGGCATTAGTGGAACAAAGAAATCCACAGCTGCATATGTAATAACTATTCATTCCAAAGAAACCACCCTTTAGCCCCGCAACCCCAAGGACAGAAAAGAAAAGGGATGCCATTTTACTGGCATTCTCAAGACAGGCAACCACAGGAAGTAGAGCACTACAATCACAGAAATTTGAGATATGAAAATGGACGGGCCACAGGAAGGCACACTAAGACTCCATCCTTCCAGACCCACTGTCTCCTTCCCAGTTGACTAAGGGAATTATCACTGAGTTTCTACAGACGAACAATAGTTTCTAGAGCCTAGTTTACTGTCTTTAGAAACAACAGAATTCAGAAGCACAGGCTCCGAAGGGGATGGCTGTGTTTAAACTCAGCTTCTAATAGTCTCAAGTTCTGTAAGTAACAGTTTTATCATTGGTAAGACATGGAGTATATTCTCTTTGCTGGGACAGTAAGGAAGATTAAAGAAAACAGTCAATAATTCATCCAAAGCTCTTTCAAAATGCAAACACCTGGGCTGGAGAGATGGCACAGTGGTTAAGAGCACTGACTCCTCTTCCAGAGGTCCTGAGTTCAAATCCCAGCAACCACATGGTGGCTCACAAACATCTGTAATGGGATCTAATGCCCTCTTCTGGTGTGTCTGAAGACAGCAATAGTGCACTCACATATAATCAATCAATCAATCAATCAATCAATCTCTGAGCTGGAGTGAGCAGAGACAGAGAGAGCAGAGGTCCTGAGTTCAATTCCCAGCAACCACACGATGGCTCACAACCATCTGTACAGCTACAGTGTACTTATATACATAAATGTATAAATCTTCAAAAAAAACAAAAACAAAACAACAATAATAAAAAAACAAAAACAAAAACCACACAGCCCAGCTATCATTAATGTCTGTGGAAACATCAGATACTTCAGCAACACTTACTTGTGGTAATTCTCCTTTTTCTCATCTCTCCAGTTTTTATTTAACTGGTGAATTTTCACAGCTACATATCTTTGCTCCGTTAGATCAAACGCCTATTAAAAAAAAAAGGGAATAAATTATATTCTACATAAATACTAACAAGATTTACAGGGAACTCACTTAAAGTTTCTATTTAACAAATCAACCAACACAACGTCCAAAACACATTATTAAATGAAAGTAGCAGCAAATGACATATCATGTACTTGCTCCAGTGTTGCAACCGTCTTCTTGAAAATTGTGATTAGATAATTTAGAAGTCTCCAGACACACTGGCACCGTGGGATTTAAAGGACAAACTCAAGCAAACACCACAAGCAGATGTTCTCAGGCTTGTTCCCAATACTGCTAACTTACTCTGGATTTCATCCCTCCTGATCTAGGACCTTTCTTCCTTAGGTTGTGTCTCTCACCCCGCAGCTAGCCTAGAAAATTCACAAGCATCAACACTGTCTCTTTCCTTTCAAAATAAATCCTGGGACACGTACTGACTGACTGCTTCCTACAGAAAACAACCCAGCTGGATATGATCATTGGTGTGACTATTCACAAAGTATCCCATAATTCAGTGTGCTGTGTTCACTAAAATAAGAACTGACACAAAACAAAACCACCCAGCTTTACATTTGGTGCCACAACTATGAACTCAATGAAAGCAAAGTTTTAATTCCAGCAGTAGCACACAGGAATGGGCTTTCATGAAGAGCAGCAGCCCAGCATTGGTCAAGCAAAGCTGCTCTATCTGTGCACACACAGGCACAAGTGTCCAGCATGCCTACAGAGAACAGAGGTGGCCAGTGTTCCACGAGTCTTCCCATTGCTTCTCTAGAAAAGTTATGTGTATAATGGAGTCATGTCATGCTGGAGCAAAATGGGTAAGGTTTACAGGAGAAAAACCTTCTGAGAACAGGAACAATTTTTCCAATAAAAAAAACATTTCAAGATATTAAAAACTAGATTATATTACACTTAGTGTGTAAAAGCACTAATGCTTATCAAATGCAACAGAAGGTGTAGAAAATCTTGAACAGAACTTATCTGTGGGAAGAATAATGTTTATAAAAAGAGGTTAGCCTGGACCCTTGATAAGGTTGGAAAAGTCTCAAGCCTAGTAGCAAGCATTGGTCAAGGCAATGGCTGTTGTTTAATGTTTGATGATTACCACACAGGTGATCTGAATAAGTCAGGTGCATAGCTTTCAACACACTAGCGAAGCCCTCCGGTCACTACCCTTTCTAAGAAGCTAGGATAAAACTATCTCATCAAAGCTCAACTATGTAATTTGCAAATAAAAGGTGAGGAGAAATCTGTCAGACATCCCAGCACAGAATTTACAAGTGTGAGTATAAATAACACACTGGAATCAAATCAGCACTGCCCTAAGGCACAGTCATGGTGGACAGTGCTAACAGGAACACAATGTGAATGAATGCATTTACTGCTGCTGATATATACTTAAAAATGATTAAAGCAGCCATATGTGGTGGTGTACTTGGAAGGCTGCAGCAGGAGAATTGCCAACAATTGGGGCCAGCCTGAATCACTCTGTGAATTTAGAGCCAGTCTGGGCTACAGTGTGAAAACATCATAAAAACAGGGGGAAAAAAGTTAAAAAGGGCCAGACAGTGGTGATGCACACCTTTAATTCCAGCACTTGGGAGGCAGAGGCAGGTGGATTTCTGAGTTCGAGGCCAGCCTGGTCTACAGAGTGAGTTCCAAGACAGCCAGGGCTACACAGAGAAACCCTGTCTTGAAAAACCAAAAAGAAGAAGGAGGTGGAAGAGGAGAAGGAGGAGAAGAAGAAGTTGTTAAAGAGGTAAATTGCATACATATATCATCACCAAATAAATAAATGAATAAATGAATAAATAAATAAATTTAAAAACTGGTTCCAGCATACACACCTGTTAATCTCAATACACAGGAGGCCAAGATAGGAAGACTATAAATTCAAGACAAACATGGGCTCCAAAGGCCAATAAATACATAAAAAGTAATATTCAAGATGATGGAGACATGGCTCCTTGGCTAAGAACACTGTGCTCTTCCACAGGACCCAGGCTTGATGTCCACCACCCACATGGTGGCTCAAGACCATCTGTAACTGGAACAAGGAGTCTGACAACCTATTCTGGTCACCACAAGTACCACACACACATTATGTACAGCTTGCAAAGCACTCGTACACATAAAAATATTGTTTAAAATAAAGAAAAAAAAAACGAAATAAAAAAGTGAACATGTTAAAAGGGAGACCTATCCGGGGTTGCAGCCCAGCAAGAGAACACATGCCTAGCACACCCATGGAGACACGAGGCTGGAACCCCAGGACTTCACAAAGAGGGGAACAAATAAAACACAAGGGGTTGTTTCTTCTACTTGAAGCAAAGGCATGCTTTACAGAAGTCTCAACCATAAAATTTTGAATAAATAAACATAAATCATAACAGCAGAGACCACATCTCTATACCTTACAAAACAGAATTCCACAACGATGAAATCACACAATAAATCAGTGTTGCATTTTATAACCAGGCATGAAAAAATATATAGGTTTGTTGGTGAACACAATGTGGAGTCTTAGATATTTAAAATTGGGTGCCTCTCCTACTTGTGGAAATCAAGCTGTAGATACAGTGGTCCCTCCATGGGCCCTAAGAAAGCACTAAATAAAGACAACCTTTAAAAACGCAGTGCTCGAGACTGGAGAGATGGCTCGTTGGTTAAGAGCACCACTGACTGCTCTTCCAGAGGTCCTGAGTTCAATGCCCAGCAACCACATGGTGGCTCACAACCACTTGTAATGGGATCTGGTGCCCTTTTCTAGTGTGTCTGAAGACAGCGACAGTGTACTCAAAATAAAATAATTAAATTTTAAAAAAAAAATTTTTTTTTTGTGGTACCCAACACTCTGGGTGAGACTGGTCGAAAGCAGAAAGCTAGCTTACATAAAAGAGACAGTTTGAAGGCAGCAAGGTAGTTCAGTGGTGAAGGTGCTTATCACTAAGCATGACAACCTGAGCTTAGTTAATCTTGGGAACTTGGAGTCCTCACAGAGCCCCACAAACATCTACAGATGTCTACACACAGAAACACATACACACACACACACACAATTTCAAAAAAAAATTCTAAAAATATAATTTAATACATTTTGTTCAAAAAATGTAAGACTAAAGTGAAAACGTACCTATCCTGAACACATAAAAATGCACCAGGAAGGACAAAACCAGGATCAAATTCAACATAATTTATAATTAGGACTGTTTCCTCTTATCATTTTATCTAATTTTTCTACCTTAAAAACAGTAAAGAACAGGCACAGTCGCTCATAACTAGAATCGCAACACTCAGGAGACTGAGGCAGGAGAATTGTGAATGTTAGAGCTACATGATGTACAAGCCAGCCTGGGCTATAAGGGATGATCCTGTCTTTTGTGGTCACAGAAATTTATTGGAAGCAATTTTCCTAAAGATCTTTATCCAAAAGCTTTTGAATTTAAATCTATAGATATCAACTCACAGTTCTCAATATTGAAAATGTCTACAAATCGGTATAACCCTCTCATTGTACCCAGTTCTTTGTACTTACCTTGTAAACTTCACTGAAACCTCCTCTACCCAAAAGATGTAACAACAAATATCTGTCATTTAGTGTTGGATGGTCTTTAAACCTGTGGAAACACAATGCACAACGTACTGAGGTCAAAGACTAGTCTTCCATAGTCCAGCATTCCTATAACATCTCCAACTTTAAATAAACACTTTAATATAGTCAACTGCTGAGAGCTTGATAACTAACACCATTATTGTCTATTATGAGTACAAGGTTACACAGCTGAAAGAAACAGAATTATAATAAATTCTGTTACTACAGCCATTAAAGCCAGATAGTGATTCTTGTCTCAGTAGCTACATATAAACTTGTGGCTGATTTTGATCTCCCTCCTTTTTCTATTTTAAAATCATATAAAGCTTCAAGGTATTTTTATATTGCCTTAAAAATAAAGTATTCCATGTGTTCTATAAGAATTCATATCTCTCTCTCCCTCTCTCTAGGGTCTTACTATGTAGCCCTGGCTCACCCGGAACTCACTATGAAAGCCAAGTTGGCTTTGAACTCAGAGAGATCCACTTGCCTCTAGGTTCCTGAATACTGAGACTAAACGTGTGTGCCGCTGTACCTGTCTAATTGAGTCTTTTAGAGACGGGGTTTACTCTGGCCTGGAACTCCCCAGTTCTCCTGCCTCCGCCTGCTCAGTGCGTTGAGGTGATGGATGTACACCATCATGTCCCACCTTTATGGTTTTTGAGACAGGGTTTCATTTCACTCTGGCTTAAGCCTCCCGAATATTGGAATACATGTAGATAGGTCTGTGGCATCTAACCAAATTTGTTTTTCTCTTTAGATAAGTCTACTATAAATCTAAGTCTAGGGTACAGTGTACACCCAAAGCAGATTCTTCCTGTAGTACACGCACTATCATCCCAGCCTCCAGAGGCAGGCAGAAAATGGAAGATAGCTCAGGAGCAGTCAGGGCTACAGATAAGACCCTATCTCAAAACCCAGAGTATAGAGACAGCTAGGGATACAGCTTGCATGCCTGCCTCACATGCATGATGCCTTACACTTCAACCCTAGTACTAAAAAACAATCTTATAACCAGTACCCCAATTAGTGCTAAAATTCCTTTATTCCTAATGTAATAAAGCAGTGTGCCTATGGGGAAGAGATAATATTATTATGGAGATTTAAATTAAGTAGACTCTTCAAATTTGACTCTTAATTTGGCTCCTGTTCAAATTAACTTCATTTTTCTAAACTTGTTTCCTGACTGATGTATGCAAGACTATGCGGCCATCATGAGAATTAAGTGTTGAGACCAGAAGGGTACTTGAACTCTTTCCTGATATATAAAGTCCACAGTAAATGCTGGGCTGGTACCTCCCACTTGGCAGAACAATGGTCCATGGGTCCCAGTGGTCAAAGGTAACACACGGTCAGACACAGATGGGAAGAACTAATCAGTGATAAAGATCATTTCCCACTTGTAAGCTACTTTCCCTCATCTTAGTCATAGAAATGGCTTATAAACAAAGGTGAGTGTGAATCTATAATTAATGTGGTAAATTTAAGTTTTATTAGTCTTACCTACTCAGAAAATGAACGTGAACTCACCTAACACTCTCCTACAGCACTACACTATAGCCAGGTTTCCATCTCCCAAGGTGCCACAGTTATGTCTTCAAATGCCGAAAACCGCATCCACCCTTACAGCTGGCAAGCATTACTGTTTTAGTAAACTCTACTCATGTAAATTGCTATATGCACACATATATAACCTTACTTTTAATATAAAGATTGAAATTTTGTTCACAAAAATTCTATTATATCCTAAAAAGGAACTAAATACACTCATTTGGAGGGGAAAAAAAATTAAAAACATCACTCTAGACCATACACGACATAAAATATTCAGCCATTTCCAGCTCATTACGCCCCAGGTTGCTTACTGCGAGTTATCTTCATTATGTATCCTTTTTAATTCCCTGATGTGTAGATTCCTAACCCTTTCTAGCCTTTCCAGCTCTGCCTGGATTTCTGCTTCCTCCTGAAAAGGGGAAAAGAAAAAAGTTCAGAATCCAGTGAACTTCACCTTTTCATTGAAAAAATACCGACATCTATTTCACTTGTACAGAGAACAAAGCTCCTCTCACTCATCATCCATCCACTCTCAGATGCAGCCACTGGTAACTTCCCAGCAATGCTTCATGCATACACACACAGGCTTCTGCAAAACCTGACAAAATTCAGGTTTATTGTCTGGTTTTACTCTTTGGGTATTGAATATACTCGATACCTTAAATTCCACTAACTTAACATCTAACAAGTGTGTGTGTATGTGTGTTTTACACAAAAACTAATGTTGGTTACTATACTCATAAATAGTATCTTTAATACATGCATGTATATTTATTTCTACTTACGTGTGTGTGTGTGTATGTGTGTGTATGCCTATGTGTATGCCATATGTGTACAGGTGATAGCAGGGGACAGAAGAAGACATCAAATCTTTGGAGCTGAAGTTAAAAGCAGTTATGAGCAGCCAGACATGCTGGGAACTAAACTTAGATCTCTAAAAGAACAACAAATTTTAATACCTAAGCACCTGGGCTGCTGTATTTAAGAGCTTTCGGAAGGAAGGAAGGAAGGAAGGAAGGAAGGAAGGAAGGAAGGAAGGAAGGAAGGAGGGAGGGAGGGAGGGAGGGAGGGAGGGAGGGAGGAAGGAAGGAAGGAAGGAAGGAAGGAAGGAAGGAAGGAAGGAAGGAAGGGAGGGCAGACAGACACAAAAAAACTACATTCATGGTATCTTGGGGCTAGAGATGTTAAGTCTGTGGTAAAGCACTTACCTAACATCTTTAATGCCTTGGGTTCAATTTCCAGCACACATCCCCTATCCCAACAACAACGAAAAAGCCCACTTCATACTATATACATGTTAAAGTCTTGGATTTAATCTCCAACATACACATACATGCACACATATACAGGTATATACACACAAACTAGCCCAACAACCAAAACCAACCTCATATCACATACATGTCAATGATAAGATACACTGATGCATTCCTTTAATCCTGGTATTTAGGAAGCTGAGACAAGAGGATCCTAAGTTCTAGGCCAGGCGAGACTGGGCCTTAAAACTCTCTCAAAAACCAACAGAGACCATGCCCATGACCTTCAATAAAAAGATTCTTTTTGTTGAAAGATTCAGTGAATATCACCAACAAATTCTTTTAAGTATTAGAATATTGATGGTACGATATTATTTTCTTTTTTTTTTTTTTTAAGATTTATTTATTTATTATATGTAAGTACACTGTAGCTGTCTTCAGACACTCCAGAAGAGGGCGTCAGATCTTGTTACAGATGGTTGTGAGCCACCATGTGGTTGCTGGGATTTGAACTCCGGACCTTCGGAAGAGCAGTCGGGTGCTCTTACCCACTGAGCCATCTCACCAGCCCACGATATTATTTTCTTTAGTTACTTCAGGCAAAAAAAATAAGAGCTACTAATAACAAAGGAGTTCTTCCATCAATTTCAGGTGTACGAGTCCAGTACATTTCATTTCTATTTTAAGGACAGTCATGTGGGCAGCTCTATAAAATAGACACATTTTCTACCAATATGTCACTGGCATAAAACAAACTCTCACTTAAGTGCTTTCACTGACTTGAAAATAAAAATCCAACCATTAGACTACAAGACATGACAGTGGCGGCAGCAACTCGGGATTCCTGCAGCATGCAAAGCTACAATTAATTATATTTGTTCAAATGACCAAATCATTTCTGTTTCAAATGTAAAGTGGAAATTACGTTTCTTAAAGAGATTTTCCCCAGGGGGAGAGTAGAGGGACTTTCGGGATAGCATTTGAAATGTAAATGAAGAAAATATCTAATAAAAAATTTGTTTAAAATTTAAAAAAAAAAAAAAGATTTTCCCATCATACTTACTTTCTTAAGATGACCTAATCTAAGTTTGAAGATTTCCTCTTGTTCATGGTATTCGGCTAACGTTAACCTGAAAAACAATGGTAGCAATTTCAGTAAATCCTATGAATAATAACATGCTTACTTGAACAGAACTACTTTAATATGCTCCTAGAGTATATATGGTTTTCATGTTTAAAATGACTAAAAGCCAGGTTATTTTGAAGTCCCATGATCAAATTAAGGAAACTCTTAATTTCACATGAGATGTAAAGAAGACTCAAAAATTTGAGAAAAAAGAAAAGCATGTAAGCTCTATTTTTCCATTATTACCAAATGTTTAGTGGCATGTTACATACATCATAACACCCAGCTACCACAATGCTGCAACTACGGAATAGAATGTTAGAGAGCAATGAAGCAAGGGCCAACGTGAGGGACAAGCCCTCACTCTCAGTTCCACCTACTACTCCAAACACACATCCTCCATCCTAAGAATAAAGTGTTCACTTTATTATTAGGTCTTATTCCTCCATTTTCACCTTCCCCACACTCACCTCCTTCAAAGGTTTAAGTGTCACTATTTACATGACTACTAAATTACCAGGACAAACAGGACACAGCTTTGCATTCTCACAGAAAGGGCCACAACCAACCTGTGGCTTAAGCTAAGGGAAAAGATGCGAGTAAAAAAGTAACACCACAAGCACCAGGGCTGCTGCATCAGCCACGGCTGCAGAAACACCTGTACCCGCTACTCCATTCCATCCCATGAAAAGGGGAGAAATGGAAGGAGGAGGAATAGGAGGAGGGATAAGGAGGAGGAGGAAGAGGAGGAGGAGGAGAAAAAGACGACAACGACGACAATGACAGTTTTTAACAGGTTCCATATCAGGAAGTGATAAATGTAACTCACTGCAGAGGCCTGTGTTGGCTTCTGGTCAGACACAAGAGCTAAGTCTCAGATCCTGTAATTAAGAAGTGGACTGAATGCCCCCGCGCTTGGATTTTACAGACTCCATCTGGTAATCACTAATGAACTTACTGGTCTAGATTAGAATCTAATTAGTGTTTGGTGGTGTGTACTCGTGGCATGCATGCACACACACTCTACACCTTCTTTTATCATTTTTAAGTCAATGGTTTCATGCACTGGTAATAAATAATTTTCAAGTAATACTGGAGGGTAGACCCTACTACGTATAACCACAGAACTCATCAAAGAAAACAATGACTTGGGATGTCTAGAGAATCTTTCAAATAAAATGCCTGGCGTTTCTGATACAAAATATACTAGTTTTAAAATACTGTTATATTAACAAAAGTGTTTCTCAAACTTAAGTTTACCACAGACACTTTTATCACTATATTGGAATTTTGGCTTATTTAGGTATTGTCCCCCCCTGTATAAATTATGAACTCCTAAAACTGGGGTTGTTTCCTTTAAGATCTGCAATCCAGAACAGGGCCTGGCATAAAATAAGCATCTAACATAGACTTACCAAGCACGTGTCAAAGGTAAGACTTCCTAACACATTGGGTATACATGGGGTGAGGGCTGGAGTTAAGCATCTTTCTCACTGGAACAAAAGAAGATGCAGTTCCTGAACTTGTTAACACAGTTGTAATTTAAGTAGTACACTTGGCATAGATTATAGGCTAATGTGGTTTTGTATATTGATATATAAACATTAAAAAGCAAAATAATACGCATTTTGCCTTTTTAATGTTTGTGTACATAATACTGTGTGTGTGTGTGTGCATCTTCTCTCTGTCCTAATTTTGGACAAGAAATTTACTTTCAACTAAAGACAAAAGAAGAAAAGGAGAAGGACTTTCAATCTCTCTTGTGTCTGATGGCTATGTAATAACTTTTGACTGACAACCTTCCTAATACTGCAACCCTCTAATATAGTTCCTCATATTGTGGTGACCCCCAACTATAAAATTAATTTTGTTGCTACCTCATAGCTATAATTTTGCCACTGTTATGAATCATAATGTAAATATCAGTTTTTGGTTTTTTTTTTTTTTTTTTGGTTTTTCAAGACAGGGTTTTTCTGTGTAGCCCTGGCTGTCCTGGAACTCATTCTGTAGACCAGGCTGGCCTTGAACTCAAGAGATCCACCTGCTTCTGCCTCCCAAGTGCTGGGATTAAAGGCATGTGCCACCACTGCCCGGCAGCATCTGTGTTTTTCGTAGTCTTAGGTGACCCCTATGAAAGGGTCCTATACCCCAAAGAGGTCACAACCCACGAGTTGAGAAATGCCATACTAGTGTTTTCCATAAGTTTCCAGAAAGAGGTATGGGACATGGGGACAAGGGGATGGGAGGTAGGAAGAACACTTCGAAGGTCAAGAATTGTCTTATCATAAAATACTCCTTTTTGGGGGGAGAGAGGCGTTGGAGGCAGGTTTTCTCTGTGTAGCCCTAGCTATTTTGGAACTCGCTCTATAGAGCAGGCTAGCCCTAAATTCACAGATATCCACCTGCCTCTGCCTCCTAATTGCGGAGATTAAAGACATGATCACCTGCCCAGTGTGAAGTATTCTTTTTCTAAAATAGCAACCACTTTTTTCTTGCCTTACACTTTTTCATTTTAAAGACTTTTTACTTTATATGTATGGATGTTTTAACTACTTGTACATCTGTGCACTACATACATGCCTGGTGCCCTCAGAGGTAAGAAGAGGGTACCAGACCTCCTGGAACTAGAGTTACAGACAGTTGTCAGAAGCCATGTAAAAGCTAAGAAGAGAACTCTGGCTCTTCACAAGAGCCGCTGATGCTCTTAACCGCCGAGTTATCTCCAGCCCATCTTGGCTTACTTCTAAGTTTGTGTTAACTGAGTACTCTTTTAGCCAATAAAGAGCATTCTAAAATATTAGCCAGATCATCTTCATGAGACAATATCAATTACCATAAAATGATACAAATTTATTTTAACCTAGAGCTACACATACATGAAAATTATTAGTGATATATTTATTATCAACAGGCAAACAAAGTATATGTTGTCCAGAAGTAACAGTACCTTTTCTTTCTCATTTCAAACTTTCTGGCTATAAAAATCAGCTAATATATCTTTTTTTTTTAAAGATATTTTCTTCATTTACATTTCAAATGCTATCCCAAAGATCCCCTATACCCTCCCCCCACCCTGCTCCCCCACCCACTCACTCCCACTTCTTGGCCCTGGCGTTCCCCTGTCCTGAGGCATATAAAGTTTGCTAGACCAAGGGGCCTCTCTTCCCAATGATGGCTGACCAGGCCATCCTCTGCTACATATGCAGCTAGAGACACGAGCTCTGGGGAGTACGGATTAGTTCGTATTGTTGTTCCACCTATAGGGTTGCAGATCCCTTCAGCTCCTTGGGTACTTTCTCTAGCTCCTCCATTGGGGGCCCTGTGTTCCATCCAATAGCTGACTGTGAGCATCCACTTCTGTATTTGCCAGACACTGGCATAGCCTCATATGAGACAGCTATATCAGGGTCCTTTCAGCAAAATCTTGATGGCATATGCAATAGTGTCTGCGTTTGGTGGCTGATTATGGGATGGACCAGCTAATATATCTTATATAGCTTTTGAGTTGAACAAATCCATTCACATGTCTATAAAAATAAAAATTTAAACCCCAGGGACCTCTTTCAAAGTGTTTCCACAGATATTCAACAAGGTACCTGTATTGGAGAAAAGGGGTATTTCATTTTATAGCATCAAGAACATACGTTTCATTTTCAGCTCCATTAGTCTTGCTTTTCCGTTGTTTCTGCTCATTGGTTGCAGGAGGGGCCTGACCCATGGCAGGGGGTTTCCGTTTTGCTAACATTTTCCGTTGCCTTTCTATCTCTTCTCTCTGTGAATTTATCCTTTCCTGTTGCCTAGAAATATAAAGAATATGACACAGAAGGTAAATAAATTCCACTGCTGTGGAATTCATGTGAACAACTTTTCACCTGCATGTCTGACAGACTTCATGAGTGCTAAGCGTGCCTCGTGGAAGAGAGATTTGTGCTTAGCCTTCAGTCAGTGGCAATGTTGTTGGAAGGAGCCTGTACTTTAAGGAACTAGTTATGACAATGACTGAAAGGTAAGGGAAAGTGATAAATACCTGCTAGGACCTTACAGACTTGAAAGGAACAATTTTCAGATTCCCTTTTAAAAGCTAAGAAAATAAAATCTGTATTACATTAGGAAAAGTTGGTATGAAATGTCCACCCTATGAGAAGTCCTGAGTGCCTTGCAATCTTAACTCTGTTAATTACCATACAACAATAATGTTGAAAAACTATATATAGTACACTGGCCTAGCGCACTGGAGTTTGGCTAAGAGGTTTCTTTTGTTTGTTTATTTTTGTTTTTCTAGACAGAGTTTCTCTGTGTAGCCCTGGCTGCCCTGAACTTGCTGGTCTCAAACTCCAGACCTGCCTCTGCCTCCCAAGTGTTGGGCTTAAAAGCGTGCGCCACCAAGCCTGGCTAAAGAATTTTCTAAACAATCTCATTATATATCTTAATTGGCAACTAATCATCCTATCTTAGATTCAGTCTGTGCACACTATGCAGCTGAAGCTACACTAATAAGAGATTTGAGCAGCAAACCCTCTGACTCCACACTCATGAACACAGAATGGGCAATTTGTGCTTCTTGGTCAAGGTGTCCTGGGATGGCATGCCTTGGTATGACAGACAGCCTTAGTATTAGTACACTTCAGCTGCACAGGTCTGCCTCACTCATAGGGAAGATGCTACTCTGCTTTCCTTTCTGGATATTATCTCATGTGACAGCCTTTTCTTATTAAAACAAACAAAGCCGGGTGTGGTGGCGCACGCCTTTGATCCCAGCACTCGGGAGGCAGAGGCAGGTGGATTTCTGAGTTCGAGGCCAGCCTGATCTACAGAGTGAGTTCCAGGACAGCCAGGGCTACACAGAGAAACCCTGTCTCAAACAACAAACAAACAAACAAAACCCCAAACCACATATTTGGTATATTTACAAAGCAAAAAAACTCTTGAACTAAGTTTGAAGTTGATGTTTCATCGGTATTTATTACATATAGCATCAATATTTGTACTTTTCTTTCGGGACTCAATCTTTTACGGTTCGTTGTCACTCACAAGTAGTAACATGTTCTCCTCTCCAATTCATATTAAACAATCTATTTCAACAGAGAAAAGTGAGGAAGAAAACCTAAGTCCTAACTGTGGCCTGGAGGTCAAAAGTTAAGAGACTGTCCTGAATGGACATGCAGCCGATTTAGCTCAATGGTACAGTGCTTGCCCACCAAGCAGGAGACCCTAGTTTCAATCCTTATTACAGAAAATAAGTTAATTATTAGTAATAAGAATATAATGCCGCCACATATCTTCCAGTCTTAGATGAAACTGACCTAACAAATCAAAATAAATAAAGCTAAAAGACCAGTATTAGATATATAACTCAAGACAGACAGACAGACAGACAGAGTTTGTCTGTTTTGTTTTTGAGATGGGGGTTTTCATCATGTAAGCTGGGCTGGCCTGAATTTGCTTTGTAGCCTAGACTGGCTTTGAACTAGAGATCTGCCTACCTGCATCTGCCTGAGTGCTGGGATTAAAGGCATGAGCCGCTACCACCTGGCAATCCTACATTTTTTTTTTAAAAACCAACTATAATTACAGAAAACCTTAAAAATCCAAATACATTTAAAATTCCTCTACTTAATCCTGGCAGCTGACTTACTTGATGAGGTTTTGGAAAGCATAACCATCTGTCCACTGCTCAGTAAACGAGGCTCCATGCCGGACAGTAGTAAAGTGGCCTAATCGCAATCGGTCCTGCATGCTCTTATCTCTGCACGCCATCTTCTCTTGTTTTGACTGAAGTAAAAGGAACAAAACAATAATTAGCATTTTTACAAACTGATAATTATAGTATTATCAAGGAAAATACTGTTGATAAATCATATATCATCTCAAAGGGGGAGAGAAGAGAAGGGATAGAAGGAAGAAGGGAGGGGAGGAGGCATCCAACACCTGAAATAAACTCAACAGAAACAAACTATCAAACTCATACGCAAAGAAATAGAGTCAGAAATCATGTCCATATTATCACCTGAAGAATCTAGGTCTGGTGTACATGCAAGGAAAAAAAACTCTAGCTGTCATAAGAACTTTATTCCTCAGAAATTCTACATTTCAATATGTTTATCTCAGTTAAGAAAGTGTTGACAATGGCTGGAGAGATGGCTCTGAGGTTGAGAGCACTGACTGCTCTTCCAAAGGTCATTCCCAGCAACCACATGGTGGCTCACAACCATCTCTTATGGTATCCGACACCCTCTTCTGGTGTGCAGGCATATATGCAGGCAGAACACTGTGTACAGAATAAATAAATGTTTAAAAAGTGACACACACTAAAACCCCTTAGGACATACACTCCAGGCTCATTGTCACTAACCTTTTCTATAAGGAGCTTCTTGCTCATGGTGACACATCTATTTAATCGTTCCTTGTATTTCTCTAGCATCTTTTGCTGTTCATCTATCTGTCGTCTCAAATCACAGTTGGCCTTCAATGGGAAAAGGTTTTAAAATTAGTTTTAAGGAAGATAGATTAGCAGAAAATACTTTCTAAGAAGAGAAAAAAATCATTACTATTTGCTTTGTAAGTCTGTCTCTATAAAGGAAATACTTCACCCCTTTAATCAATCCTTATGTTACTATGTAAGTGTTGTTTATGTAAGAGTCATTCTGTTTTTGGTGGTGCTATGGAATCAATCCAAGACCTTGAGTAAGTATGCTAAACATGTGTTGACCAAGGACCTACATACCAAGCTTATTTCTAAAGAGAAAAGGAACATGAGTTCTCATGGATGATTCTCCCCAGAGAAGCCCAGACATTCATTCATGCCCACACCAACCAGAAATAAGAAGATCTTGCTTCAAGAATATGAGAATGCACATATAGATAATTTAGCTGTGGTCAGAATCTTACAGGATGGGCTAAATACTTTGAAACACTCAAGGTTCCTAAAACAACAGAGAGAGAAAGAACCACTAACCCAAGGCCAAATTTGACTTCAAAATTTCTGAATTTATCACTCAGTTATTAAACAATAAAATTTCCTGACTTTTTTCAGCTTTAAAAAAAAAAAAGGAAGGAAAGAAGGAAGGAAAGAAAAAAGATGGTGTGTGTATATGTGTGTGTGTGTGTGTCTGGGTGTTTTGCCTGCACATTAGTCTGTGCGTTACATGCATGCCTTCCAAGACCAGGAGAAGCCACTGGATTCCCTGGATTGGAGTTAGAGATGCTTGTGAGCCACCACATAGTTACTAGGAAAGCAAATCTGGATTTTCTGAAAGATCAGCAATTGTCCTTAACCAATAAGCAATCTCTCCAGTGTCTTTTGTTGTTTTTGTTTTTTTAAGACAGGAGCTCACCCTGTAGGATGTACTAGAAATATTACACACCAGGCCTTGTGAACTACAGAGATCTGCCTATCTCTGAGACCCAAGTATAGAGATTAAAGGTGTGTGACAACTCAGCTTCAGTTTTAAAGCAGCCTGTGTCAAACAGTTTCCCATTGTAAATATATCTACTCTCTATACTGGCATACCTGTTATTACTACAGAATCCTATAGACCATGTTATCAAAGGAAAAGTCTTACTGCACTTAGGTAAGTGTGACTATCTAATTCATATTGTAAAACCTTTAAGCAAAAGACCAAGAATGTCTATACAAAATCTAATCTACTTCTGGAAGGTGAATGTTCTCACCAAGTCTTCTGTGGCCATGTAAAGTTGTGGTTTCTAACATCAACAGTTTCTACAAGTCCATGCTGGGAGTAAGAGCTGGCTGACAGTACCCAATGCAGTCATACCCAACATCTTACTAAAGTGGGAAAATGCATGATGAACTTTTATTTCTGAAAGTAAATTAAAAAAAAATTTTTTTTTCTTGAGAAATTGCCTAGATCAGATTGGCTTGTAGGCACGTTTATGGTTGACTGCAGGAGACCCAGACCAAAGAGGACTCTACCATCCCTATGGAAACGGTCCTGAGCTATGTAAGAAGGCTAATTACACGTGTGTCAATGAGCCATCCAACAAGCAGTGTTCTTTTATGCTTCTGCTTCCCATTCTAAACTCCTCCAAGTTTCTGCCTTTGGTTTCTGCCCTGACTTCCCTCAGTGAGCCTGGGAATGTAAGTCAAATAGACTTTCATCCTTTTTGTTGTTGGTCAGAATGTTTTGTAACAACAGAAAGAGAACTGGAAGGGGCCCTGAGTCAGTCTCTAGAAGACAAGCAAGGAATCAAGTAGGAAAAAAGGATCATGAGTAGGTAGAAGATGAGGGTGAAGGACAAAGGGACCTAAAAGTAAAGCTGAGTTAGAGTTTGAGTTGTCCCCCACATTCCACCATCTCAATATGGATCTCTCTCCAACACTGTCCCCCATCATGTACACAAGTGCTCTGCCACTGAGCTACACCCATCATCTTGACAAATGGTCAGGCGATAGAGAAGTATAAGTAAAGCCACAATCCCTGTCAAGTCCTAAGAAGCTGCGCTGGACTTAACTCTGAGACTGGAGTTTGACTAAGGATTTTTTAGAAAGACAATCTCACTATAAATCTTAGCTGTCAACTCAATTAGCATCCAAGTGGACCAAAAACAAAAAACAACTCCACGGGGCTGGAAAGATATCTCAGTGAGTAAGAGTGCTTGTTACATACTCTTAAGACCTTCGTTCAAACCCTCAACACCAATATAAAAAGCCAGACACAGCTGTGTACACCTTTGCTCCCAGCACTGTGAAGGACAGAGGAAGAAACACACTAAGGCTAGTTCCAGGGAGAAGATTGCTGTTTCAAAGGAAAAGAAGTGCAAAATTAGAATGCCATATGCCCTTTTGATCTCCCAACACATGTGCATACAAAACACACACACACAAGCAAACAACCAAAATGTAAGTAAGACTGTTGCTTAAAAATAAATGGCTTTTCTCATTCGAATATGAGGAAACAACTATGAATAAGGAGGCCCAAGGAATGTAATTCTGATGAGGAATGAGAACATCAGTTTGAAGATGCAGGCAATGTGACACACAGCTTTAATTTCAGCACTAAAGAAGACCCAATCATTAAATAAAAAAAAAAATGGTGGGTCAGTGTTGACAAATTCTATATTCAAAGCACATTCTGGGCTTCATCGGGATAAAGTTGGGCATCTCCTTCCCAGAACTGGCTGCTGGACATGCAATGGACAAATACTCCATACTTTCCAGAAGTTTGTGGCCAAGTAGCTCTGGGGGGAAAATGGAAGGGTTAAAATGGTTCAAACCTACATTGGGAACAAGAATCCAGGTCTCCTTATAGAGCAGAGCACCTTGACCTGTGTGTGGTCAATGTGCCTTTTAGTAAGCAAGGGACATTCCTGTTATAGAAAACAAAGAACTGGGCTAGGGAGATGGCTCAGTGGGTAAGAGCATTGACTGCTCTTCTGAAGGTCCTGAGTCCAAATCCCAGCAACCATACGGTGGCTCACAAATACTAGTAATAAAATCTGACGCCCTCTTCTGGTGTGTCTGAAGTCAGCTACAGTGTACATTGGGCCAGATCTAGCAGGGACTGAGCCAATGGAGTTGACCGGAAGAAGCGGGGCTGACTGGAGCGAATAGAGGTTCTAAAAAATTTTAAATTCCCAACAAACACATGAAGGCTCACAACCATCTGTACAGCTACAGTGTACTCATATACATAAAATAAATAAATAAACCTTAAAAAAACAAAACAAACAAACAAACAAAAAACCAAAAAACTGAAGACAGAAAATCAAATATGCTTGAGTTGTATTGTGTATGCAATTTGAGTGCTCTCAACTTTTTTTTGTAAGGATAGATAGTCTCTGGGATTTATAGATTCTGTCTTGCTTCAATGTGGAGTCAAAATGATGTAGCAAAGTCTACAAATATTCTGTTTCTCTAAAGAACATAATATCAAAGATTCAGGGTCTTGTCACCCTAGCTAGGTGTCCCAACATATGCACTGGCACATTCCTCTGAAGAAACAATGCACTAAGAAAAATCAGAGCTTGCAGAATCTGCTAAACTTTTAGCCAATAGAATAAAGGAAGCCAAAGAAAAATTGCAGGCACAAACCGCCAAGAGATACCAGCTGACTTTTAGAGCTACTTGTAAGTCTGAGTCCAGGCAAAAATATAAATTTCTTAGACTAATAAATACTTGAAGATGGCTCAGTGGGTTAAGCCTGACAGTTTGAATCCTTTCAATCTCAGGGATTCCCACCGAAGAGAAGAAGTGTCTCCTTAAGGCTCTGCTCTGACCTCTATACATAACCCAAAGCACATGAATGCTGACGCACACAAACTACCTTTTAAAAAAAGTAATGAACAAGCCGGACAGTGGCGGTGCACGCCTTTAATCCCAGCACTTGGGAGGCAGAGGTAGGCGGATTTCTGAGTTTGAGGCCAGCCTGGTCTACAAAGTAAGTTCCAGGACGGCCAGCGCTACACAGAGCAATCCTACCTCGAAAAAACAAAACAAAACAAAACAAAACAGTAATGAATAGCTTCCTGGGATACATTAGACCCTGTCTCAAAAAAAGTAAAGCTACGAGCTAGAGACACAGCAGTTAAGAGCACCAACTGCTCTAGCAGTGGACCCAGGATTGAATCTCAGCCACCACATGGCAGCTCACAATCATCTGTAACTCCAATTGTAGAGTGCAATGCCCTCTCAAAGGGTAACAGAAAGATACATGGTGTAGGCAAAATACCCATACATAAAGTTGAAAAAAACAAAAATAAGTAAAAATAAATGATTAGATACTAAATCAAGGAAAAGTGGGGGGGGGGAGGAAGAGAAAGAAAGGTAAATATGAATATATACATTAGGGTATATTGGGCATGGTAACACTGGCTTATTATTCCAGTACTTAGGAAGCCATGACAGGAGGATTATAAATTGAAGGCCAGTTTAGGCTACACAGTGGGACTCAGCCATGTACACACGCACACATGGTGCAGAAAACCAAAGATCCAGAATGAGCTGAAAAGGTCCCAAAAACACAGCTTTTGAAAATGTAAGAAATGGGACTGGAGATGGCTCAGCAGTTAAAAGCACTTATTGCTCTTGAAAAGGACCCATATTCAATTCCCAGTACCCCACAACAGTGGCTCACTAACTACCTCTGGTTTTAAGGAATCCAATGCCCTCTTTTGAGCCCCATGGTCTCCTGCATGTATATAGTATGAGGTATGTGGCATGTATAGGAATAACCAGTAAATCGTTTAACATTGTGAAAGCCAGGTGTGGTGTTGTACACTTTAAGTCTAACACTCAGAGGAGGCAGAGGTAAAGGCAGGCATCACTGAGAGTCTGAGGCTAGCTTAATCTAGACACTAAGTTTTAGGGCAGTCAAGCAACAGAGGAAGACCATGTCTCAGAAGAAAAATTTAAAAAGCAAGAATATAAAAATGACTATTTTCAAATGGTAAAAATGTGAAACTTAATCCAATAGTTCTATATGAACTACAACCCCACATATTTACTTCTCTAACATAAAGCCAAATATCAAAATACTACTCTGCAAATTCTCCGACTTAAAGCAGGTATTTAGACTATGATTCAGTTCCTGTGTTAATTGGCTATCATAATTATCCACAACGTGCACATGATCCAAGTGTACAGGAGTGGTGCTTGTTATAAAGTCTCTTGCATACCCTTATACTTACTCTTAATAAATCATCTATTCTTCCTTCCTTCTTCTCTAAGTCAGAGTTCTTACTGTTTTCTAGTGCAGAGATTTTTTCTATTGTGAGGTCAGACTACAAAGACAAAAGCAAACAAATTTAGAATTAGTCACAAAGCATTACATGCCATCACATTTTCCTTGCTTTTTGGAAGCAGCACTTGCTAACATCAATAGCTGCACAGGTAACTCAGGAAATGAATCTGCTTTCCTCACCCCATCCTCCAAACCTTAGCCACATCCACAACACTTGTACTGCAATAACATTGCTTCTGGAATTAACTATACAAATTCTCACAATACTGTACATTGAATAAAAATTATGCAACACCATAGAACTGAAATCAGATTTGACTAGAAAGGATTTTAGGAGACGGGATGCAGTTTTGAGGAGCAAGTGTGCCCCCTAGTGGAAACAGAAAGAAAGAAGAAAGGAAAAAAAGTTCTGAGTGCTCAACTATCTAGGATTCTTCAATGTCCAAACACTGGTGGTTCCAATAAAATAAAAATCTTTTATAGAGTTCTTAACTGACAAGCATCCTGTGTTGAGAGGAACACAGACAAGAACACCCAATAACCTAACTTAGAAAAACACAGTTGGAGCAAAGATCTACTATCCTTTTAAAATATAATTTCCTTTTTTTTTTTTTCTTTTTCATTTCCTTACTTTCCTGGGACAGTCTGAGCTGGCCTTGAAAACAAGATCCTCTTGCCTTAGTCTTCAAACTGCTGGGATTTACGGGCACATGAAACACCATGTTAATGTTTAGAAGAGTCTCTGTCAGAAAATTTCTCAAGACTGTTTAAGGAAGAAATTTTATTGGTATAACATTTTCAAAGTACAGGAAATAAACTACTTTCTTAAAATTAACATTTATTGAAAGCCTACTGTCACCACTGCCTAAGGTGATTGGAATTACTCTAATTTTGCATTAAATGCAAACAGTAGAGCCATAATTTGCACTTAGGCCCAGAAGCCTTCAAAATGTATGCTCTTGTCTTCATACCATGCTGCAGCAAAATCATGCCTACCACAACAGTAAAGAAAAGCCTGTTAAAATTCCTTCCAAAGGACCAGAAATACTAAACAATGGGGTCTAGTCAAAGGTAAAGGGAAGAGTTACAGACTTTCTATATGGTTAGGTCTATTCCTGAATATAGCTCTACAGTGTCCCCACCTACCTGGGTCTGTCTGTGCTGGATGGAGATCTGTTTTTGGGAGCTGCAAGAATGTTCTGTATTGCCAGAACCCGTAGAAGAAGGACTGTTTTGTTGAGCCTATAATAAAAGTACATCACCAATCACAGGAAAGTTTTGCATCTTTCTCCATAAGTGTGTATGAATAGAAACATTTACCTCTTTATAAGACAAACCTTTCTAATGCAAGTCAGAAGTCATGACCAAGAGGAAAATAAAACAAGTTAAATATGAAATCCAAAAGCTGGATATGGTACCTTCATGTTTCTGAAGGTAAGCTTGAAATAATCAAATGATCATAAATTATTTTATACACAAATTACAAATTGGGTAGTTATTTCTATAATTTGTTTTGCATGTAAGTTTCAATGTGCCTTTGTCAGAAAAAGTGAGTGATATATACAACACAGGGGACAAACACATAGTCCAAGTAGAAAGGACTGTGAAATGAAATTGTAAACGGCTCTGCTCTTTAGAGCACTTACTGCTTACACAGGACCCGAGTTCAGTTCTCAGCAGCCACACCAAGTGGCTCATAACTCTCTCTAACTCCAGTTCCAGGGAAGCTGACATCCTCATCTTCTCAGGCCCCTGCACGCACATGGTGCACATAAACTCACACAAGTGTGCAGTGTGCACATACATACTGACTAAGAATGAGTGAATGAGCAAACAAGATTTAAGAAGGAGAACAAAAATAAATGAACAAAGCTTTAAAATAGAATTGGAAATACTCATGAAAGTCTCAAGTTCAAAAATACCCACGGGCAGAGAAATATTCAAAATTCTGGGTTGTTCATAATACTTCTACTTGCTGAGCTGACATATGAGCACACTTTGTGTGTGTGTGAGTGTGCGCGTGCAGGTGCGTATGCCAGAGGTCAAAGTTGAGTGTCTTCCTCTATCAAAATATAAGGTAGAGAGACCTTATTCTTTGAGACAGGGCCTATCTTTGTATCTGAAGTTCACTGATCTGGTAAGACTAGCTGTCCTGCATGCTTCAGGGATCCTCTTGTTTCTGTCTGCCCAGTCCTCTGATTATAGGTATATCATACCTAGCTTTTCACTTGGATATTGAGGATTTAAACTTAGGTCTCCATGCTTGAACATGGCTTTCTGAGTCATTTCCCCAGATCATATTTTAAATGACAGTGTGTGAGGTATGGTGGGTCATTTGTTGTTGCTTTGAGTGGTGCTAAGGACAAGACCCCACCTTGCATATGCTAGGTAAGTACTTTACTACTAACTGACAGCTCCAGCCCAAAGTAAGTTTTAAATTTATATGATTTAGCCAGGCGGTGGTGGCACACACCTTTAATTCCAGCACTTGGGAGGCAGAGGCATGTGGAACTCTTGAGTTTTGAGGCCAGCCTGGTTTGTAGAGTGAACTCCAGGACAGTCAATGCTACACAGAGAAATCTTGTCTTGAAAAACAAGATAAAAACAAAAAAACAAAACAAAATAAAACAACAACAACAAAAAGAGGTGGAGAAATAATTAAGGAACAACATCCAATATCAATTTCTGGCCTCCACATGTACCAACATAGGTACCTGTGTACAGATACAAACATGCATACATATGCACAAAAATTTCTATTAAAGTGATGATTATTATTTTTATTTTACAGACAAAAAATTTTAAGTGAAACCTAGCACTTATGAAAAGTTATCAAGCTAGTTAAATGAAGTAGAGACCCCAGGCTGTGTGCATTCACAACAATTATTAACAAGCTAAAGAATTCACACAAATAATTTCTCTTAGGGACTTATGCTGTGACCTTTTTAAGGCAGGTCATTTCATTAGGCCTCCTTTTCGATGATGATGAGGAGGAGGAGGAGGAGGAGGAGGAGTCTATCAGATTCTGGGGTCCTGGAGTTACAAGTGTTTGTGAGCTGCCCAATATAGATACCTGAAACTAAACTCTGGTCCTCTGAAAGAACAACAGTGCTCCTAAGCACTGAGCCATTTCTCCCCACATTGCCAGGTACATCACAATCTTTTGTTTTTGTTTCTTATTTTTATAGAATATAAAGACTATATCTAGTATGTGTGTGTGTGTGTGTATATATATAAAATAATATATATATACATATATATATATATATATATTAGAATATATAGAAAGACAGTGCTTCTCTATATATCCTTGGCTGAACCCAAACTTAAAACCTTCTAGCCTCTAATTTCTGAGTGTCTAGATTACAGATGTCTATACCTGGTCTACAAACAGTCCCTTTTATGTATTCATGTCATAACAATTTATTGAGTACCTGCAATGTCTCAGCACAGGGTTAAGAACTATTAGCATATGGGCAAGGGAATTGAACACAATCCACACCCTAGTCTACCTAAAGGGAGTTTATAATTAAAAGTAAATTTTATCTGGTGGTACAGGCCTATAATCTTAGCTATTTGAGGCCAAGGCAGGAGAATCACAACTTCAAGGCAATCTAGCCAATTCAGCCCCACCCCCAACCCCATATCAGAATAAAAGGAAGAAACTGAAAAGTGTGAATGTGTCAGTTACTGAGTTCACCTAGGAAGTACAAGGCCCAAGGCTCACTATTCAACAGTGAAAGAAAAAGTAGGCACTCAATAAATATTTGTTGGAATAAACTGTTGACTCATGTGTGTAAACTCAGTTTATGGGAGGTTAAAGGTCACAAGTTCAAGGTCATTTTCAGTCAGTGTTACTAGGAACTACATGGCACCATCTCTTAAAAACAAAACAACCCACAGGACAATGGTGGTGTACGTCTTTAAACCCAGCACTCAGTAAACAGAGGCAGGTGGATCTTAGTTCGAGGCCAGCCTGGTCCTCAGCATAGCTAGGACTACACAGAGAAACCTGTCTCAAAAAGAAAAAAAAAAAAAAAAAAATTCCCAAACTCAAACAAATAACAAGAGCAACAACAAAAAGCCAAGAACAATAAACTTAAGAAAGACAAGTTAAATGACCACAAACAAGCTAAGCATACGGTGCATGCCTGCAGTTCCGGTACTTGGAGGGTAAAGGCAGAAGGACAATAAGAAGTTCACCGTCATTCTTAGCTACATAGAAAGCCCAGACCTAAGTAGGGTACATGAGACCCTATTTCAGGGGAAAGAGGAAGGGGGGAGAGATTATAACTATAATGCCATCAATTCCAGAGGCAGAAATAGGAGAATCAGGAGATCAAGACTCATATGGGCTTGTCTCAGAGGTGGAGGTCGGGGTGCTGCTACAGAAAGAGGCGTGTGTATCAGTAAGGTAAAATTATTATAGTCCAGAAGCACTCACAGCATTTACAGTCAACTGACTGTTGATGGGGTAGCATGATAATTAAGTGGGTGAAACATAGTCTTTGTGACAAGTGCTGTGGTAATTAAATACCTACCCACAAAAGAATAAAGGTAAATTCTTTTCCTTAAATCACCCAAAATTTAAAACAAAATATATGGCAGACTTAAATGCAACAGCTAAAAACATAGCATACTTAGAAGAAAGTATAGAACTAAAATGTATAGCCTTGGATTAGAAAACTCCTTCTTAGATCTAACCAATAGCATAAATAACAGAAGGGAAATGGATATTTTGGACAACTTCTGTTCTTCAAAAGACCCCATGTGCGGCTAGAGAGACAGCTGAGGGATACGCTAGGCACACATGAAGTTGTGAGTTCAATTATGAGCAGCACCCAAGGAAGGACACGACACAGAATCACAGCCCTCTGCCCGCCAATATATGAGAGGAATATTTGGTAAGGGCCTTCAGCCGGACTATCACAGAACCCTCTTATATTTCAACATTAAAGATAACCTGAATTTAGAAAGGCGTGGGGGATGGGGGGAAGGTGAGCTGCTTAATTGTGTAGAGGTTCCTGTCACCAAGCCTGATAACAAACGTTCCATGCCCAGAGCCCACATGGCAGGAGAGATCAGAATCCCTAAATGGTCCTCTGACCACACTTCCACCCTTCCACACACACAATTCTCATTTTTTAAAAGAGCAATGGAATTCAGTACATATTTCACCAAAGATACATAAATGACTACTAACTATAACAACCAAATAAAACAAAAAATAAAACAAAGTATTTACTTGTGAGATATAAATGAAAATCACAATGTACTCTCTAAGTTAAGGAAAAGTGTCTTACTGATGGGGAACATGAAGTAGTGTACCTGCTATGGGAAAAAAAATTCCGTCAATTCCTCAAAAGTAGCTACCAAATGACCCAGTAAAATCATCTCTGAGCATACCTAAGGAAATGAAAACGTACACAGAAGCAGCTTTCATATGAATGCTACAGCAATGTAATTTCTAAGATCCAAATATTTCTAACAATCCAAATCCATATCAGTTGGCGAAAGAGTAAATAAAGCCCACAGCAATAGGAACACCAGAAACAATGGTCGTATTTACCAATGTTCCACGTACGGAAAGTCATGGAGCCAGGACTGGGAGTAGGGCTCAGCTGTACAGCATATGCTTAGCATGTGCCAAGACTTAGGGTCATTCCCAGCACATATACATGCACACATGATGACACAGAAAAACAAATTCACTAGGCTATTACAATAATCAAAGGAAATGAAGCAAGCAATACTTAGGATACTGAGGCCATGAATTCCAAACCAGCTTGGACTAAATTTATGTTTAAGACCCTGTCTCAACCCAAAACATATAATAAAAAAGGAGAAAGCTATCTATTATCATTTGATGAAGTGACTACTGAGCCAATTTCCTACTTCAAAAATTATTTGTAGCCAGACAGAGGCAGGCAGATCTGAGTTAGAGGCCAACCTGAGCTACAGAGCAAGTTCCAGGATAGCTAGGGACACACAGAGAAATCCTGACTGGAAAAATAAAAAATATAATAAAATAAAGCTGAAGAAGCGGCTTAGGAGTTAATAGTGTACTCTTCCAGAGTGTGGGAGTTAGGTTCTCAGCACCCATGTAGACACTTGCTACAGTTCCAGGGTACCTGACACCACTAGGAACCTGCACTCATGTATACATACCTCTCAGATACACATATATACATAATTTAAAATAAAGATAAATCTTTACAAAAAGTAAAACTGAGCAGTGAAGGGGTTGGCTCAGTGAAAATGCTTGCTGAATTCAGATCCCTAGAAATCGCTCAACAGCCAGTCTAGGCAATTGTTCAACTCTATGTTCAGTGAGAGGCCCTGTCACAAAAAAATAAAGTCAAAGTTATACAGTAAAACACCACACCCAACATTTACTTCTGGCCTCTAATGCTCTTATACACATGTGCACAAAGATACACATACTACACACACACACAATTAAAAATAAAATTGACAACTAACACTTTCCAAGCATGTACAAGAGCTTATTTGTATTCTTGGTATTAATGGGGGTGGGGAGGAATTTTTGAACTTTGTATAGGGCTGGATAAATAGCTCAGCAGTTAAGAGCACTGACTCTTCTTCCAGAGGTCCTGAGTTCAATTCCCAGCAACCACATGGTGACTCACAACCATTTGTAATGGGATCAAATGCCCTCTCCTGGTGTGTCTGAAGACAGAGACAGTGTACTCACATAAAATGAATAATAAATCTTAAAAAAAAATCTGTATAAACCAGGAGTAGTGTTGCACACCTATAAATGCCATATTTAAGTGGAAAAGAGTGAAAGTTCAAGGTCACCCTTGCTAGACAGCTCACGGAGCCTAAGCCACACACCTTAAATAGGCCAGGGGAACATTGCGGTCTCTGCCCAGCAGTTGAGTACAGCCTCTGGGTCCATTTGGCACCAAGGCAAGAAGTATATTAAAGTAATATACTTAGCTCCAAGTGGAGCTAAAGATTGACCCAAGCCTCATGTATGCTAGGCACGCTCTGCCATTGAACCTTTTCTCCAAGCACCTGTATCTTTATATTAGACTAAAGGTTAGCAAGAAGTCAAGAGATGGTGAAGAAGTGAAAAAAAAGTCTGAACAGAAGCTGGAGAAAATGATAAATACACAGAGTGACATCAAGACTTGACAGAGACCAGTGAAACATATCTTAAAGCACAGACCAAGGGAAAACATGGTGTGTCTAATATTGATTCAGGAGAACTGAATGGATTTACAAAGAGCCAATTTGTTTACTAGAATTTAGAATATGAGGCAATGTCACAGGAGAGAAGGGAATACCAAGATTGTTTGGGAGTAAACTGTCCTTACAGGAAGAAAAGCATTCCATGAACTATGCAGAAAAGGAAAAGTAAGATTTATGAAGACTGGAAGTGGAATATGAAAAGGCTATACAACAATGGATTGGTTTTGACTTTGAGAACAGGGAAACATTCCTTGAAACACTAAATTAGTGTGTATTAGCATATAGATACCAGGAAATTTACCTGGGACTGATTTAGGGTAGCCAAATAAATACTGGGAAATACTGACATGCCTGCCAAGAACACAATGGAAAATTCTTAAGATAAAATACTACATATCTCTGTAAAGTGCAACACAATATAGATCCATGAAAAACAAAAAGATGCCTAAAAACAATGTGTGTGTAGGGGGTTAGGGGATGAGCCTAGACTGAAGGATTACGATGACTTTCATCAACATAAATTTTCTTTCATGAAGCTTAGGACTTTGTATGGTGATGGATACACATACATATATGTAAATGTTTAGAAGATACACGAGAATGATACAGTTCAACCTCCTGTGAGCTGCCGTGTGTGAGTGGAAAACGAAAGGGAGTGTGGGAGGTGGGGTTTCATCTTTTTATATAAGCATACATTTTTCTTAAAAACTGAAAATAATTATTTGATGGTACTGGCTAATTCTCAATTGCTGTATATAGTGATACTGTCTTACCATTTTCCACTGTTTGGTATTTTTTCAATTTCTCAAAATGAATTTCCCAGAATGGTGGGAAAGATGGGAATTCTGCAGTTTTAGAAATGTTACATTAGTTTGGTGTTGGATCTTTCAAAAATAATGTTATTTATTTTATGCACATTGCTATGCTTTTGCCTGTATGTCTGTATGAGGTTGTCAGATCTTGGAATTACAGACAGTTGTGAGCTGCCATGTGGATGCTGGGAATTGAACTCGGGTCCTCTGGAAAAACATTTAGTGCTCAACTACTGAGCCATCTCTTTAGCCCCAATGCTAGATTTTTACTGAAAATATTTCTTAAAAAATGACCAACAATGACTGAGACTTGGTACTCTCTATATATATTTTATTAAAATTTAAAATGACAACAAAAGACAGAAAGGAGAACAGTGGGGGAATGGATTCTTAGTCAAATGCCTGGCATACAGAAATAAAGACCTGAATTCATGCCCTAAGTACTCATACAAAAAACTGGGTGTAGCAGTGCAGCCTTCTGTATACATACCACACTCATATACACATCTTTTTTAAACAAAGAGAAAATACCTACATAGTTTTAAAGGAGCTTTCAAAGAAACAGTAGGTTGGCATTAAGAGTTTTAAAAGGCCGGGCGTGGGGGTGCACGCCTTTAATCCCAGCACTCAGGAGGCAAAGGCAGGCGAATTTCTGAGTTCGAGGTCAGCCTGGTCTACAAAGTGAGTTCCAGGATAGCCAGGGCTACACAGAGAAACCCTGTCTCGAAAAAAACAAAAACAAACAAACAAACAAAAAAAATCATAAACAAAAAAAAAAGTTTTAAAAGGCTGAAGAGATGGTTTTGTGGGTAGAATGTTTGCCATGCAAGCATGAAGAAGCTAGGCAGAACATGTCTGTAGCCCCAATGTTAGGGCCAGAAACAGGAGGATACTGGAGGCTCACTGGCCAGTCTTGTGAGAGACCCTGTCTCAAAATAAATAAGACAGACAGACAGATGGGTGGAAACAGAATCAAGGAAGACTTCCCAGTATCAACCCTAGCCTTTTCATGTATTCATATGGACATACATACAGACAAAGGTTTAAAACCAGATCCACTAGACTTTGACAACAAGAATTATTTAATTCAATGAAAACTAAATCAGTAACTACAACTGTTTCTCTCAGTGAATCCAATAAAAATCATTTGGCTTTTGCAATGCCCAACAATGAAACAACTGTAATATTATAATGTTCCTTAATAGTTTTCAGGCCTTAGAATAATTTGCATAACAAAGTCTCAATTATAGCTAAAATGACAAATTTATATACATAATATGAGCATCTGAAAAGATTGGGTGAAAACAAGATTATGTTAAATAAATCCTTCATAGTGGGGGGAAAATGGAACTAAAAAAAATTTTACACACACACACACAGAGTATATATATGAGTACACTGTAGCTGTCTTCAGACACACCAGAAGAGGGCATCGGGTCCCATTACAGATGGTTGTGAGCCACCATGTGGTTGCTGGGTATTGAACTCACTCAGGACCTTTGGAAGAGCAGTCAGTTAGTTTGTCTCTGTATCTCAGCCCTGAAAATGGAACTTTTTAAAGATTGTTACGGCTGGAAAAGTGGCTCAGTGATTAAGAGCACACTGGCTGCTCTTCCAGAGGGCCTGGGTTCAACTCCCAGCACTACATGGCAGCTCACAACCACCTTTAACTCCAGTTCCAGGGGAACATCTTTTTCTCTTCTGCAGACAGTGCACACATGTGGTGCACAGACATGCATGCAGACAAAACACTCAAATACATGAACTATAAATACATCTTCAACTGGGTGTGGTAGTGCGTGCCTTTAATCCTTGGAAAGGCAGATCTTTGAATTCAAGGCCAATCTGATATATGGAGTGAGTTGCAGGACAGCCAGGGGTACACAGAAAAACCCAGTCTCATAAATAGACAGGTACATAGGTTGGTAGGGAGGAGAGGGCAGGGGAGGGGAGGGGAGGGGAGGGGAGGGGAGGGGAGGGGAGGGGAGGGGAGGGGAGGGAGGGAAGGAGGGAGGGAGGGAAATAAGTAAATATTGATTGATTGATTGATTGACTGACTGATTACATAAGAGACATTAACTGAAGCAAAGGTGAAAATCTCAAATATAACCTGTCAGCAGTGGCTATCTCCCCTAGGAGCCTGAAAAAAGATTTGCATTTTCCCCATTGTTTTACGGTCTTGTGAATTGTACAAATGGAGTATTTTTACAATTTAGAAGATTATATACTATGACTTAACATTTCCTATTTTAAACATGAGATTACATAATAATTTAATATCCATCTCTGAGTTTGGGATATAGTTCAGTGAGAGTGCTTGCCTAACAAAATAAGGCTTAGCCAGGTGTGGTGGCACACACCTTAAGTCCCAGGAGGCAAGAAGCAAATGGATCTCTGTGAGAGATCAGCCTGGTCTATACAGTGAGTTCCAGGACAGCCAGAATTACACAATAAAATCCAGTTTCAACCCCAGCCCATCCCCCAAAAAGATAAGGCATGATTTAATTCCAATCACACACACACAAAAATGAACTCTGAATTTTCTATCATGTTACTTTTACAAACAGACGGTTTTCATTGCTAGTTTTCACACACACGCATCTAAAACTCCTTTTACTATATGGCATTCTAACATATAAATGTATTATAATTCATTTTACCAATTCCTTTATGAAGAATGCCCTTATTAATTTATGCAACATGTAATTACATTGAGTTCCTATCACAGTAAATTCCACAGGATACTGGAGATATAAATTAGGCAGTTTTGACCTAACAGCTGACATTTCAGAGTAAGGAGTCAGGCACAGTACATTTTACTGCAGCTAAGCTATTGATATGAGTCAACAGAGTGGGGCCTAAGAGCTAGTTAGGGGAGAGGAAGGCAGTGAGGACTTATAATGTGCTCAAGCTGGGTTCTCTAGTAGAGTTCCTTGAAACAGAGAACAGAAGGTATATTGACATCTTAGGGGGAGAACGCTAAGGCAAGAGCAAGTATAAGCTAGATATAGAGGTACAGACCTCTTAACTCTCTAGCACTTAGAGGGTGGAGGCAGGAGGAACAGGAATTCAAGGTTAGCCTTGGCTATATAGTAAGTTTAAAGCTAACATGGAATACCCAAGACTGTTTTAAAACCTTCACCCTCAAAAGTGCAAAGGCTTTAACTAACAACAAAACTGGTAGTACTTAAAGTAGTCAGTCTGAATGCGACTTGGTAAGAAAAGCAGCAAGGGATGGGGGCAGGACAAGCCAAGCAGGGCCATTTTAAGGACTTGTGAAACAGAGGCGGCACATATGGACTGGGGTTCAGTAGTATTGGGAGCTACTGAGGAAACTAAAAGAACAAATAGAGGGGCAAGGAGTCCAGTTAGGCTGAAATCTCAACAGGGGGATAAAAATTTCAGCTACAGTGGCAATAGTGAATAGAATTAAGTGGAGGAATTCAGGGCATATTCTGAAGGTAAGATCATTAATATTTACTGCTCCTGGCTATAGGGTTAAATTCGAAGAGATAAGAATAAATGTTAAGGCAAAAAAAGAGGAAGAGCAGACAATACTCAGATATGTAAAACTGCAGAAGTGGGTGATGAGTGGGGAGTTAGAATGCCAAAACACTTTGAAAGCTGATACACTTGGACAGAAAAAGAAGGTGCCACTGACTGGAGGCAACTGGCTATTCAGGTCTGGAATTCAGGGCAGAGAGATCTGACTACAGAGAGAATCTTGAAAGTCTTTTGCACACAGGTGAAAGGGTTTAATGTCAAACTAGGTGAGATAAGTGGAAAATGGAGGTAGATAAAAGAATCTTTAGCCTGAGTTCTACAACATCCCAGTGTGTAGAGACAGAAGCAAGGAAGCAATAATAGAGTAAGTAATAGAGGCCAAGGTGAGAGTGTGTGCTGGCTAACAAACTGTGCTGGATAAGCTCTGACCACTGATCTCTAGGTTTAGCAATGTGGAAGCCACACACTTACACACAGAGAAGGAAAACTGCCTTCAGACTTCGGTAATTACAAACAAGAGCTGGCTCAGCAGCTAAGAGCACTTGGTACTTTTGCAAAGGACCTGGATTTGTTCCCAGCACCCACAAGGTGGCTCAAAGTCATCTGTAACTTCAGGAAAACTGACATCATCTCCTGACCTCTGAGGGTACCAGACACACGTGGGACAAATACATACATGCAGGTACAACACTCATACACATAAACTAAATATCTCTACAACAAAAGCCTCACAACAATTCTCTCTGTAGTGTTGTAGGAACAGAGTTTGTAACCCAAATATGTATGAATTTAACACAAGTGCATTACCAATTTCTCCAAATAATTGCACCAATTAATTTCTAGTCAATACAAAACTGTGAATGTTTTTAAACTAAAACCTAAGTAGACAACTATCAAATTTCTATTTTTAAGATTAATTTCTACTGTATATGTATGAGTGCATTATATATATGTGTATATCTGAATACCACCCATGTGCCTGGTACCCTCTGTGGCTTCAAGAGGGTTCTGGATCTCTTGGAACTAGACTTACAGCGGACTATAAGCCATGTGGGTGCTGGGAATCAAACCTGGGCTCTCTGTAAAAGTAGTATGTATTCTTAATCTATTAAACCATGTCTTCAGCCCAATGTAGAATTTCTTAATATCTGTTAAAAGTCATCTTCTTAGCAAAGTATGGTTGTGCATGCCTCTAATTCCAGCACTCTGGAGGCAGAGGCAAGAGGGTGGATCTCTGAGTTCAAGGCCATCCTGGTCTATAGAGCAAGTTCCAGGACAGCCAGGAATATATAGAGAGACCCTGTCTCAAAATACAAAAGCAAAAACAACAAAAAAGTTATCTTCTAATACTATAGTTCTTTATGACCTAAGTTTTGAGTTAGTAGGCATTTGGCTTTTTCTTTCCCATAAAGCCACCTTTGCCCTTCTGTTCCCTGCCTATCTTTACTGATTTATATATAATACTTGCTGTATATTAAAGTTAACTGTTTCACATGGTTTTTTTTAAATCAAATTTCTCCCATCAAACTCACAGCATTTTATTTTTTTTTTAAAGATCGATTTATTTATTGTATGTAAGTACACTATGTAGCTGTCTTCAGACACCCCAGAAGAGGGCATCAGATCTCATTATAGAAGGTTGTGAGCCACCATGTGGTTACTGGGATTTGAACTCAGGGCCTTTGGAAGAGCAGTCGGTGCTCTTAACCGCTGAACCATCTCTCTGGCCCTCACATTTGTTTTTTATATTACTAAGAAGCAAAGACAAAAAGAAGTATATCAAAACACCTGGCACTGGGGTTCTGTATGTTTGAAATATTTCTTCCAACATGATCTTTTGGTTACTCTGCAGCACGAGGATACTCTAGCTCGGCCTGACAGCCTAAAAGTACTGACAGCACTGAGTAGGTAGCCCTTCTAATGTACTCACTCATATCCCTTGTCCCATATCCCTTTGGATTACATCAGGGAATAGTGGGAATGCTGATCAAAATTCTATGTATCTAACTATACAGTGGACATACAGTAAAAATGTATAGAATAAATGAGGCATCCTCTGGAATCGGAAGCAATTCATATGACAAAGAAGAAAAGTAGGCTGGAGAGATGAATTAGCAGGTAGAGTGCTTGCCATAGAACCATAGAATCTGAGTTTCAAGTTTGGATCCCTAGCACTCAACATAAAAGGCCAGGCATGACTTTCTCTGTGTAGCCCTGGCTGTCCTAGAACTCACTCTGAAGACCAGGCTGGCCTTGAACTCACAGAGATCCACCTGCCTCTGACTCCTAGTGCTGGGATTAAAGGCGTGCACTACCACAGCCCAGCCTGCACATTCACACTCATAATCTAAACAGTGAAAGATAGGTAAAGAAATACAGGCAAATCCCTAGAGCTCACTGGCCAGCCAGTCAGTCAGTCTACCCAACTGATAAATTCCATGGAAGTCAAAAGTATAGAAATACCCTTATGCTAATATCTATGTGTGTATCCATACATGAGCAAACAACTCATGCAAAAGAAAAAGAACAAATGGTTTTGCCTATGAAAGTCAGGTCTATAATGGAGTGCCAGGAAGTGAGTGGTAGCACACTCTGTTAGTCCCAGCACTGGACGGAAGAGGCAGGCGGTGAGTTTGAGGCCAGCCTAGTCTACATAATGAGTTCCAGGACAGCCAGGACTACACAGAGAAACCTTGTCTCAAAGGAAAAAAAAAAAAACCCAAACCAAACAGATCTGTAAAAGCTAGACAGTGGGATAAAGAAGCAATATGACAGCGTGCCTGCATTCACAACCCTCAAAAAAAAATCTATTTAAATACTTTTCTATTGGAAGCAAAGCTACAATAGTTCTAAAAAAGTATCCCACAACATCAGGGCAATGTGACTGAAATATCTATCTGTCAGCCGATGGCCAGTTAGGTCAGTGCCCCTTCTTCCACGCCCAGATGACACGCATTATTCCAGAAGCAACACTTGGCTCAGGAGGACCACCTCCCTCAGTCTGAGGGGATCATTTGTAAGTATGGTTGCTTCCTTCCTTCAACTTTCAACCAAGCTTTCAAGAAGTATTTCAAATAGTTCATGATTCCCTAACCCAGCTAACTCTTTCATTATTTTTATTTTCTTCCTTAAGATAGTCAACAGAGATGGCTCAGTAGTTAAGAGTATTCACTGGGGCTGCTGAGATGGCTCAACAGTTAAGAGCACTGACTGCTCTTCCGAAGGTCCTTAGTTCAAATCCCAGCAACCACATGGTGGCTCCCAACCATCTGTAAGGAGATCTGATGCCCTCTTCTGGAGTGTCTGAAGTCAGCTATAGTGTACTTGGATATAATAATAACTAAATCTTAAAAAAAAAAGAGTATTCACTGGCTGCTCGTTCAGGACACAGGTTGGACCCAGAATCCACATCAAGAAACTCACAACCGGGCTGGTGAGATGGCTCAATGGGTAAGAGCACCTGACTGCTCTTCCGAAGGTCTGGAGTTCAAATCCCAGCAACCACATGGTGGCTCACAACCATCCTTAACGAGATCTGACTCCCTTTTCTGGAGTGTCTGAAGACAGCTACAATGTACTTACATATAATAAATAAATAAATAAATCTTTAAAAATAAATAACAAAGTTAAAAAAAAAAAAAAGAAAGAAACTCACAACCATCTATAACACTTCTGGCACTGTGAGCAACAAGCAAGCCCAGGTACATACACATAACATGCAGACAAAACACTCTTAAAAAAATTTTTGAAATAGCCAACACTTCCCACTGCCTTTCCAGATTGTGTGGGTTAATGATTTTTAATATTCTCTATAGAACCAATAGCCAGGAAGTCTTCTAACTATAGAAAATGACCAAGAGGTGAACATGGAATTGGTGGTAACTTCTTTTCTGACAGACAGGTGCTCTTGCTAGATATTCCACAGGTGGCACATACCTGTAACTCTAGCACTCAAAAGGCTAAAGCAGGACTCCCTCCAGTTTGAGGGTAGTGAAGGCTATATGATGAGTTTCAGGCCCACCTAGGCTGCCATGTGAGAGCCCGTCTCAAAAGAATGGGGGTGGGGGTGGGACAATAGGGCCAACTCGTACATCACACCTTCATTGGCAAAAACACATAAACTAAGAAAAATTATGGTAAATAACATGGAGTCAGTATTTTAAACCATTTAAATCCCTGTCTCTCTATTCTAGAGACAGAGTTCTCATTTAGCCCAGGCTGGCCTCAAGCTTACTATATTCAGTGATAACCTTCAACTGATGATTATCACTGTATCTTATGAATCTCTTACTTCTCAGGCACTGTGACTGCAAACACATCCATACCAATGTGCCCAGTTCTATGTGGTACTGGGAACTGAATCTGGGCAAATACTCTACCAATTAAGCTGAACCCTCAACCTGAATACATACTCCTTGAAGAGAGAGACAAAGGGGCTGGAGATGGCTAAGCAGTGAAGGGTACTTGATGCTCTACAGAGTACTTGAGTTCAATTTCCCAACACACGCTCTAGGGAGACTCTAGGTAACTCACATTACCTACCTAACTCCAGCTCCAAGGGAACCCGCAATCCCCTTTTGATTCCCAGGGGTACCAGCACACTAGTACACAATACACATGTAGATACACACATGAATAAATTAAAAAACATCTTTAATTGGTCTGGAGAGAAGCCTTAGTAGTTAGAGCAGTAACTACCTTTCCAGAGATCTTGAGTTCAATTCCCAGCAACCACAAGGTGGCTCACAACCATCTGTAATGGGATCTGATGCCCTCCCTGCCTTCTGGTGTGTCTGCAGAGAGTGACAGTGTACTCACATACATAAAATAATTATTTTTTAAAAATACTTAAAGAAGAGAAGTTGAAATGAACAAACAGAACAGTCCTTTTAAAAAGGAACATATAATACTCGAGAATGAGAAGACAGGAGAGGGGACCATCTTCATACACAGGGGAATACCCTCTTTACAATGCCTGCCCACAGAAAGAATAAAATTACACTATTCAAGAATTACCTTACATAAATGTTAGGTAGAATTTAGTGATTCTTCAGTTAGATGAAATTTTGTCTAAAACAGAATCTGAATTTTCTTTACTTTTTGTCAACCTAAGATCACATTTTCCTTCCCATGTATACTCAAGACTTGGGCAGAGCAGCCTCTCTTGAGAGGTTCAACCCCAGGGACTGAGTAAGAAGTAATAAGGAAGAGCTGGAGAGATGGCTCAGTAGGTAAGAGCTGTGCTGCTCTTACAGAAGGCTCAAGTTTAGTTCTCAGCACACAGCTGGATGGCTCACAACCACCTTTAACTCAAGCTCCAGGAGATTTAACAACTATCTTCTGGACTCTGGGTACTCACTCACACATGCATGTATACCCACACAGGCATACCCATATACATGTAATTTTCAAAGTAAATTTAAAAAATTTTAAATTGACAACATTTTTAAATAATGAAAGAACGAAAACATCCTCTCTAGAAATTCAGAAGAATAAACATCTTTAAGCACGTAGCCTTCTACTTACAGAGACGAAAGTGAAGCAGAGGCCAGCTCCCCGTGGCGCTAACTGCTCTGTGTCAAGTCTCGGTTTTGCTAACATCACTGACATGAGGGTGGGCAGAGCAGACTGCTCTTCTGAGGCCTCCTTTGCTGCACTGCCATCTAAACCATACAGAGGCTGTTCTGCTCGACGCTGGAAAACATTAAAGAGAACACACAGCTGATGTAAGAAAAGATAATCGGTACTGACAACATGCAACAGGTTTCAATAGGCATGGTACACAAAACACCTCTGAAAACAGAGTGCAACAACATGGCCACCATCTTCAAACCTGAGTAAAGACCTTACTCAGATTATATAAAAGACGTTCTAATGATTCAATTTTACAAAACTCTCAATGTTCAGATTACTTTGTATTGTTCAGTAAGCCACCTCCATAAATCTCTCAATCTTACACAGGAAACGTTATTTCTATCCTATAAGTAAGCAAAAACTTAAAATACGTGCTATGTGGCTTTACAGACAAGAGTTTATGGCACTCTGAATTCTATTCTCATTATACCTCATACACAAAAGCTCTAAACTAAATGCAAGCAGAGCAAGCAAGCATCGGACAGTAAAGGGGAAACATGTGACAAGCATGTCTAGTTTACTCTAGAAATGGAAAGGATGGTTAAACATTAGCAAATCTCCTAAAATAATTCATTACACCAATAGTAGAAAAAAATTATGATTCTTCTTTTGGATCATAAAAATCAATCAACTTGTGTATTATCAGGCAACTTTAAAAAAAACTAGAAGTATCCAATTTTAATACCTAAGTGAATATTTTCTCAAAGTCACTAAAAATATTACTAAGAGTACTATAGTAGAGACCCTTCATTATTGTTGAACAGGCAAAGGTAACATGGAATAAAGAAAATTAGACAATGTGATATAAACACTGGAAAATATTTAAAAGTGTCCCTTTTGGATGAGGTAAATAATCATAAAGGAAACCAAGCAAATTAGCCAAAAATCTTCAGTAGACAGATACATAAGTACAAGATAGGTATAGCTACTACACACCAACAATCATCATCAGCAAATAGAAGAAAACCACATTGAAAATAACAAAACATCAAAAACCATGACTATGAAAATATATGTAAAGAAAACCAAACAATTTCACAGATAAACATAAAAGACAATCTACACTAGACAGGGAGCGGCAGGCAGGTCTCTGTGATGTCATGACCAGCCTGGTCTACAAAGCTAATTTCAGAACAGCCAGGCTATATGGAGAGATCCTGTCACAAAACAAGCAAGCAAGCAAGCAAACAAAGAGAAAGATAACCTAGATGGTAATATCCTGTTTTAAATGCACAAATTCCCAATTTCTCTAAAACCAGCAGAGATTTTACCTATTTTACTCTAGGCTTTGGAGGGGAAGGATAAATTCTCACCGGCTTTTATAAGATTATATTAGGAGATTACATGAAAATCATGTAGTGTTTAACAAAGAATGTTAGGGATCCAGGCAGTGGAGATACGCACCTTTAATCCTAGCACCCAGGAGGCAGAGTTCAAAGCCAGCCTGGTCTACAGAAGGAGTTTCAGGACAGTCAAGGCTACACAGAGAAACCCTGACTTGAACCCCTCTCCCTCGCAAAAAAAGCATTAGGAAAACCTTACTAGATATCAAAACAAGCTACAGAACTACTTTCAAAATGACATTCCTGTAATCCCAAAACTGGAGGATGAAGTGAGGGGCACTGAATTCAGTCAGCTTTGAGTTACATGGGTGATAACTTGTCTCAAAATACTTATTTACGCATTTATATAGTTTAAGTTCTAGTGGCAAAAAAAGCAAAGAATTTAGAAACAAATCCATAAAATATGGCTCTATAATTTGTGATTAAAGCACGTTTCATAGTAAAGGGAATGCATTTATAAGATCAACACACTTATTTCTGAAGTTATACAGGAAAGAGAGATAAGCATCTTCCTGTCTTCTATCACATATAAAAATCATAACAAGAAGCTGGCTGGTAGCGGCGTTCACTTTTAATCCCAGCACTTGGGAGGCAGAGGCAGGTGGATTTCTGAGTTCGAGGCCAGCCTGGTCTACAGAGTGAGTTCCAGGACAGCAAGGGCTATACAGAGAAACCCTGTCTCGGAAAACAAAAACAAAAACAAAAACAAAAACAAAAACAAAAACAAATAAACATATCCCAAATTTGTAAACATAATTACAACATACATGACACCAAGTTAAGAATCTTAAAATGTCCTCCTAGCTAAACTGAAAAGGCCATTCAACATATGAAAAGATGTTTAATATCCCTAGAGAAAAAAAAAAAAATCAAAGTTAAATCAAAGTATTTTTCTTGGTAGAAAGATCGTAATGACAAAATTCAGTTTTAGTTGGATATGCCAAAAGAAACTAAAACTGTTGACAGAAATGTACGTAACACCATATAGTATTTATATAATATATACCTCTATATATTTCCTAAATATAACTATATAATGACAGAATCTCTCTTTGTAGTCCTGGCTGTCCCAAAACTTGAAAAACAAGCTGATGACCAAGTTGGCCTCAAACTCCCAGAGATCTACAGGCATTTCTGCCTCCCAAGTGCTAGGACTACAGGAGTACAGCGCCAATGCCCAGCTTGGAATGATCTTTGTAAATATACTTTTTGACTAAGGAATTATACAGAAGTTATTTTTGGTCGTGAGCCTAACCTTTAATGGCTGAGCCATCTGAGTGGTGATGGATCACACCTTTGATCCCAGTGCCTAGAAGGGAGAGGCAGGAGGATCTCTATGAGTTCAAGGCCAGCCTAGTCTACAGAGTGAGTTCCAGGAGAGCCTGTCTCAAAAGGCAAAACAAACAATAAAGTATTTACAAAGGAGACATTAATTACAATGACAACACAACTTATAAAACAAATATTTATAGGACACTGAATAAATTAATATGACTGAAATAAGGAAAACTAGCACCAACTAGTACAAACATACATGTATATATACATGTACATACATGTATATATCCTGAAGGACCTAGAAACACTTGCCAACTGCCTGTGGGGAGTGAGGGTAGGGCTGATGATTGCTCGGAATGTGCTTAGCTATATCCCCAGTTCTCTGGGAGTAGAGGATGGGGGGAGGAGATCGGTCTCACTATATAGCTCTGGCTTTCATGGCATTCACTCTGTAACCAGGCTACCTCTAACTCAGATCTGTCAGAATCTGCCTGACTCTGTCTCCCAAATACTGGTGTTTAAAAGGCATGCACTACCACACCTGGCTTTTCCCAGATCATTCTATTTCCCAGATCATTTTATGTCTGAGACAGTCTCACTGAATGGCATATACTGGTTCTCAGCTTGCTCTGTAGCCAAGGTGGGCCTTTGTAGAAATGGCTGTTTTGTAGAGACTTTATAATCTGTTTATCAGGAAAAACGTCAAAGTCATAGTATGTATTTTAACCCACATCTAATTTTATCTTACTTCAAAATCATTAGATTTTATTTGTATGACTCTTTTGCCTGTATGCATGTATGTGCGGTATATGTATGCCTGTTGGATACCCTGGAGTTACAGGTTATGAGCCATTGTGGGTGCCAGACACAAGTGCGCGTAACTGCGCGCTCTCTCTAGCCCTTGGTCTGGGTATTCAGCAGACTAACCTCAAACACATGACCCTCTATCTTCAACTTCACAAGTGCTGGGATTGCAGCTGTGCACTATAATGTCTGGCTACTTAACTATTCATTAGAGAAAGTAAAAGTAAGATAAATATATCAAATTCTACTGACAAATGAATTCAGGTTTCCAATCTACACGTAACTAGTCCTCAATATCAACACTTTACCTTACCAAACCTAACACCAGTCTGAGTCTGTGCAGTGCAGCACTGTGGTAACCGCTCATTACAGTGTACTCACTAAGTCAACTTTTCTGCCCTTCAGTCAATAAATATCCATAAGGTCTAAAGTCTTTAACTAAACAAAGGCAGGTTAGGATATTTGAATAAATCTTTCCCTGGAAAGCAAATTTAAAGACCTGACACAGGCCAGGGATACAGCTAAACCCTTCAATTCCTAGACATCACAGATAAACAAACATGGCTGGGTGCATGCCTTAATCCACAACAAGTTCCAGGCCAGCATAGTCAAGACTTTTTATCAAAGCAGCAATTTTTAAAGGGGCAGGATAAATATCTTTAAAGAACATACAAACACCAGGGATGTGATAAAACATACAGGATCTGCTATGACAAAACCTAAGAGCACACGATAAATAAAACATCAAAGTCATATATGGCACCAATATGTCAAGTAATCTCTGACCCAAAGCCCAACCAAGTAGAGAGCTTAACAGGAAACACTTTCCACTTCAAGGTGGGTTCTTTGACAGCTGAAACAAACACCAAAAATAAACCAACCAAACAAATATGGGCCTTAAATGTGATGAGATTATAACAGAAAGCTAAACTCTCTAGAAACTAAAACTCAAATATTCTCCCTCAAAGAACAAATATATCTTCACAGTCAAAAATAATTTTTCAAGAACTCTAAGTTATACATCATTAGAAAACAGTGTAAAGTTAAATAAAACCACCAAAACAAAAAACAAGAAAAATGAAAGCAGAAACTAATAAAAACCTCAGATGCCAGAATTATCAGATACTGACTATAAAATCATGTGTACAAGATTTAGAAAAATAAGAGATCAATGGTAAAATACTTGCTGAGCAAGACCTGTGGTTTGACCCCTACAATCACAATAAAGATTTTTAAAAATAAAGAGGCCTGGAGAGATGGCTCAGCAGTTAAGAGCATATTATACTCTTGTAGAGGACCCTGGTTCAGTTCCCAGCACCTATACTATCTATAACCCCAGTGCCAAAAGGTTATGACATCCTCTTCTGACATGGGCATAAGGTACACACACGTTTCACATACATATACACAAGCAAACAGTCACACATTAAAATTTTAAATCTTTAAAAAGTAAACAAAGCTTGAAAGATGTAGGTAAACAGCAGAGAGTTTTTTTTGTTTTGTTTTGTTTTTTTAAGCAGTAAGAGGACTCAGGATAGAAATAGTTCATAGTATCATAGTAGAGCACTTGTTTAGCATGTGGCAAGGTCCTGGAGATTGAGCCAGGGAAGGCAGTTTGGAAACTGAGGGGCAAGCAGCAATAATCTACAAAAAAGCATACACGACAGAAGACTATATAGATGTGAAGTTAGGAGACAAGGGGAAATGATGCCTGTGTGCTCTGCTAACAGCAGAAAACACACAGTGCAGAGATACCTAGGAGACAATAACTATTAATTATTCAAAACTGGAGAAGCATACCAACTCACAGATCCCAAGACTCCAAAGAGTCATAACCAAGAAGATAATTCAAAATGACACACACTGAAACTTCAGAATACCAAAAAAAGCAGCCAGAGCAGATAGCTAAGGATCTAGCTCAGTGACAGAGCATTTATCTGGTATGAATTAGATCCTGAGTTCAATCCCCAGTACAATAAAAAGTAAAAACGAGTAAAGAGCAGGCCCGGAGCCAAGCAGGGTGGCAAACACCTGTAATCCCAGAGTTTGGTAGGTGAGGCAGGAGGATCAGAAATTAAGTTCATCCTTACACTACATAGCAATTTCAAGGCTAGCCCATGTCACATAAGACATTGTCTCAATCAATCAATACCAAAGGATTAAATAAATGCAATAAATATAGCAGTTCCCTTAAGAGAAAATTTTATATAATATATGAAAGAAAAATCCAACTATATTATATTGGCCAGGAATCATATTAACAAAAAGCTGATTGTACATAAAATGAAATACTAAGAACACATAATGGTTTGGATATACTAAAATCACACAAACCACATTTGAAGAAGAGCTTTGAATTGACTCAGCAATTAAGGGCACTGTCTGCTCTTCCAGAAGACCTGAGTTTGATTCTAAGCACTACATGGCAGTTCACAACTGTCTATTACTGAGGTAAAGGGATCAGACACCCTCTTCTGGACTCTTCAGATACTGCACACAAGTGGTACACAAATATATAAACACAGGCCAAATACCAATATAAATGAAATAACCTAAAATAAAGAGCTTCAAGTAAATAAAGTCACCTAATATATAGGTAAAGTTTAACATAAATACATAAGCAACTCCTACAGTCAGAATGAGAAATACCCACACCTGCCTTAGTAACTGATAAAACAAGCAGATGATCCGATTTAAATAAAGCCTGCTGCATATCAAGCAATGCTTTTTCTTTTCTTCTTCTTCAACCTGTTTCTTTATGTAGATCTGGCTGTCCTGGAACTCACTCTGTAGACGAGATAGGTCTTGAACTCAAGAGAACCGCCTGCCTTTGCCTCCTGAGTGCTGAGATTAAAGGTGTGCACCACCACTATAGCAAGCAATATTCTGAACTAAGCTGTACTCTCCAGCCTAAACTGTATGCTTAAGAAAGGTAACTTAATGGCACAACTAAGCTGTAGTTAAATGTGCCTGCTTAGAGTAACAGTGAAACTCTAAGGAAAAGCAGTTACCATGGAAACAAGATTACCTCCAGCATAGAAGTGGGATACATTCAGGGACTTAAGGAAGGACATCTTAGTTTACAGACTCCTGCAAAGTTTACTTCTTGTATGTGATGGTTATAACTACTTTTATAATCTTTTTTACAATCTTGTTATTGAAAGGCCAAAGAAAAATATTTTAAGCTTTAAAGGACCATTCTTTTCTATCATATATTGTTTGTTAAAAAATTTTAAACATTCCTTGCTTGTCAGCTGTCATGACTTTTGCCAACTCCTTCATGAAAATGTTCACGTTTTATGCACATTTTTTATTTAAAATAAATATTCAACAAAAAGTACAAAAAAATCATTAATGGGGCTTTGGAAGCAACTCAGCAACAGAACATTTGCTAGGCAAGTGCAAGACCCTAAAAATGTTCAGTACTTAGCATCCCCCACCCCACCCCCACGCCACAAAGGAGAGGGACACAAAATGACACCTCTTCACTTTCTTTATCTTCCCTTTGAACAATTTTGAGAGGCCACTGGGTCCCAAGCATTTTTGATGCTAGAGGTTGAAAAACTGAACAAGATATTATCTCTTCCATGCCAAATAAAGGGAATGACTAAAAAATAACTTCAGTTTTACATAATAAAACTGGAAGAAAAGCAAAACCAAAAACTGTAACAGATGAAAATAGCAGTGAACAAGAAATACAGCAAGGTGCCTTCTCTCACAAGACTAATACTTGAGGACAAAGAGATAGGTAATGAGTTAATAGTTAAAAATTAGGACAAATTATTAAATAAAAATGTACTACTATTAAGGCTGAGGGGATGGCTCAGTTGGTAAAGCACTTGCCCTGAAAACACAAAGAGCTGAGGTGGATCCCTAGATCCCACTAAAGAACAGCTAGGCATGGTGGCACATGCCTTTCATCCCAGCACTCAGAAGGCAGAGGCCGGTGTGAGGCCAGCCTCAGCCTGGTTTAATATAATTGTCTCACCAGCTCCCTAATGAAATGAAACAAAACCAAAAAGATAAAACTAAAGAGGTAGGGAGAGCTGGGTGTGGGACACTTGACCCCAAGTCTGACAACCTGAGTCTGATCTCCTGAATCCATATGGTAAGAGAGAACCAACATCCATGAGTTATCGTCTCACCTGTATATACATCCTGTGATATGTGTGTGTATTTACTCATACATGCAGGTGGGTGTGGTGTGTGTGTGTGTGGGTGTGTGTGTGCCACCCACACACCAGCATGGTGGCATATACATGAAATTCCAAAACTGAAGAAACAGAGACAGACAAATCATTGCCAGCCAGCCTAGCCTACTAGGCAAGTTCCAGCCAAGTGAGTGATCATGTCTCAAAAAAAAGATGGATGGCACATGAGGAATGACATCCATCCAAGGTTGTCTTCTGGCATATGTGTGCACATGTGTGCACACACACATGGACAAGTAGGTACATCCTTACACACAAAAAAATATTAAAGCTATACTATATACTAATAACAATAAACAATCTACAATAAACAGGACAATATCAATAAATCTCACAAAAGTAATACTGAATACAGAGAACCAAACACAACAATACATATTTATGATTTTATGGATAGCAGCTATACCTAGTGGCAGAGAAAGGGCTAGAATGGCAAGAAACACAATGGTGATGTTTTAGGGCTAGTAATATTTGGTTTCTTATGCTGGTACAGTTTGTGAAAACTATTGACAACTGTTTGTGTATTCTTCTGAAAATCGATACCAATTTAAAAAATTAAGTATATATCAAAATTTGTGTATGGAGGGAAGGGATGGGAGGTAGAACAAAAAACTGTGAGACAGAGGGAACAGAGGCAATTACAAACACTAAGAGAAATGGGTAGAGAAATGGCTAGATGGGCAGAAGCACTTGCCATGCACGCAAGATGACCTGAGTTCAAATCCCCAGTACTCACAAAAAAAGCTGCATAAAGGTAATAAATGTCTGCCGCCCAAATACGCCTACAGTGGAAAAGCAGGCACAGAAAATCCAAAACCTTTCAGGCCAGGTGACCTGATACATGTAGCAGTGGTGAGACCCCTTCTCAAACAAGGCGTAAGGCAAGGACAGACACCCCAAGTTATAGTCTGTGGCAAGTGCATGCCTAAGCATGTGCTCATGAGTGTGCGAGCGTGCGCACACGCACGTGCGCACACACACACACACACAAAGCAATACTGCAAACAGAGAACCAGGTATAAGAAAATGATATTTTAGAGAGTCTAGGCTCTGTTAAGGTCATTTTTGAACAACATCCTATTAAAGAGGTTGCTGGTATCTGGCAGTGAATGGTTCCGTACAAGAAAACAGCAGTACAAAGGCCTTGAGCAGCAGGATGCCTCACAATACTCAAGGAAGCCTCGTGCAGTACAGGAAAGACTGCTGTACAGGAGACAAGTAGGCAAGAACAAAGAGCATCAGGAGCTACTAAGCCATGTAGCTATATTACAGAAGCCACTCAATTCTGCAGGGCTGGCAAATGCACTTTACAATTCCTTGAGCTCTGAAACTACATGAGACAACATGAAAGCCATACTGTGGATTGAACCTAGCTAGGGCCTTGCAAATTCTAGGCAAACACAAAGTTGCATCCCAGCCATTTTTTTTTTTTAACTTAACTTTTACTTTAACCCCAGCTCCTTAAATCTGACATAAAGACAGATAAGTCACATTGTAGAGTGTCAACAAATTATCTAAAGGTACTGGAGCAAAGTAATATAAAACCCTACATTAGCTAGTTCAGGAAGCTAGTTCAGGAAGCAACATCAACACTACTCAATTTTAGATCCTTTGCCTGATGGGCAGTGCTAACCTAACTTTATAGGAACCAGCTTTCCTAGCCTTTGTCCTCCTTTTTTAAAGCCTTGAAATCTCACTTAAAGGATGAAAACAAACCAATCTCAAATACATTATGTTTTCTACCACATCAGTGAGAAAGCCTAAAAGATATGGATATCAGAAGCTGATTAAATTTTTAAAAGGAAGAAAAGAAATTAGAATTTGGCAATGGTTTAAAACCCAACGTCTGATTGGAATTACTTTCTTAACAGACTGGTAAATTGGACAGGCTTACAGGCAATTAAAGAGCTGCCATTAAGAACCAAAGAATGGACTAACTCTGAGAGAGTTGACTTGCTAATGAAAGATGTCAATCTAAGTAAGTGATTTATAGGCAACAGCATAAAGTTTACTCCCTCGTTCCTTATGGGTAATTAATGGAAGAGAAATGGCTTCAGTGTTCCTGGGCTACTGGTCTCCTATATAATAGGTGTCAAATTCTCCAGGTGAATGCTTACCGGTAAGGGATTGGATAAGGAATGTTGCGGTGAGGATCGTGCAACTGGTGGAACACTTCTGCCAGGGCTGGTTCCTGGCCCGCTTCCCCCAGCAAACTGGCCAACAGGGAAAAATGGATATGAATAATTCAAAACAGTACCATGCTTCAGAGGAGAGTAAAAGATTAATATACAAACAGGTCTTAATTATACATGGCCCTTTAAGTCAATACATCTCATTCTAGAGATAAAATGCCATGTAAGCCAAATTTATCTTTTCAATGAGAGTTTTGAGAAAGAGCTCCCAAAGAAATGTAACAAGATACATAGAAAACATGGGTTGAAGCTGAAAGTACGCATGGTTTTGGACAGACATGAGAAAAGAATGCATCTCCCCACCCCCACTTGGTCTCAAAATACATGAGGCAGAAAGACAGTAGTGCAGAAGTCGTTAGTGATCTTTAGTAACCACTTAACAATGAGTCACTGAGTTCACTACACATACATTTCACTAAGCTAAGGGGAAGGGACCCAAGGAGAGACAAGTCCTTGTACCTTAATCACTGAGAGACACAAAACCTAATCTGGCCAAGAGAAAGTGCATTCCATATGTGGATTCTTCTATCATCACAGACAAGACACATGATACAAAATTTAAACCTAGCAAACCTGCAGCAGTCCTTCTAATTACAAGATGGGCAACATTAGTTTGATGAAGATGGAAAGAGAAGGGCAAGATCACAGTAAAAGCCAAACACTACTTTCTAACGCCTTAAATAAACAAGAGTATTATGAAGTTGTTTAAAGATACTGGAGGTTGTTTTTTAACCCCCAATTTAACTTACCTCAAAGTAATCACTAATTTTATGTCCCCTAGGAGTGCCTTTCCCTGAAAATGAAACCAAAGTTAGGTACAGTTTTTCCAATGCACACATAAGCCATCATCACTGAAATGCATGTTAAAGCGCAGTAACTGACCAATCACAATGTGGTCATCTTAAGTGTGTCAGCTTTACTTTTAACAAATGATACAAACCTGTACACTAAGATTACCTTATCTCTTCTATGTAACAAGTAACTAAATGAACACTGATGGGAATTTTTCACACCTTGTTTTAAAAATATACACGCTAAAATCAGGAAACAAAAATCATCTATAATCCACATCCCAATTTAAGAAACCAAGATTCAAACAAATGCATCAGAACTAAAGAGCTGATCACCTTTTACATAACTTTGTAATCTTGGAAGGACTTCCCTCACACAAGACAGAATGACTTTAACTACGGATTTTTAAAAGGGAACATCAATGCAAAAAGACTGGGAATTCCAGTCCTTAAACAGGACAGGGAAAGGCTAAAGCATTTTTTTTCCTTTCCTTGACTATATATTTAACAGTGTAACTATCACTGATACAAACTTCATCCCAGTAGGTTCCTATGGAAGAGTTCTGTAGATGAAACCATTTCTGGCTACCACTACTAACAAAACTCCAATGTGCCCTCTTTCCCATGATTCCTGTTTGGTCTGAAGAAAAGTCTGTGGTAAGAAAATCACTCAAGTACACAAGGAAAACAGAGTCCCCAAAGATCTGACACTGTTTCGTCAATGTGTGTCAAATGGCAAGTATATAATAGCCTAATACTCCCTAAAACACAGAAACCTCTGTCAGGGATCCTTCAAAGCAAACAAATCACGTGCTGGGAGTTAGATCATTTCACGGACGCTAACACCCTGGGTTTAATGTAAAATGACCACTACCTTGGCTAGTGTCATATGGCTCAGCTTTCCTTTTCCGATTTCGCTGGTCATTCTGCTTTTTCTCAGGAGTCTGTTAAATACCATGCATGTCACAATTAGAATATTGGTAAATTTTCACATTAGGATAACAGAGTATATGCAAAATATTATAGATATAAAAGAGTTATAACTGGCACAGACAAGTCTTAAATCAGTGTCCTGCTTTTGGGACAGAGAAACAGTAAAAGTACAGGGTCTTTAATCAAACCTAAACAACTTTTAGAAAGTTATTTAAAATATCAAACTTTCAACATACTCATCAGTAATTCAGAATTGTCACAAAATTTAAGATGTTTTAGCAGTATGGTAGCCCATGCCTGTAATCCCATTAGCAGGAAACTGTGGCAAGATCTCACATTCAAGGCCTGCCTGAGTACGCACTAAGACCTGTCACATGAAAGTATTTTTGAAGGACAAATGTCAATTCATATAGCAGGTTTTCAAACAACTTCAAAAGTGCTTAAACCCAATCCTTTACAAAGAAAGGCCCAGGCTGGAGAGATGGCTCAGTGGTTAAGAGCACTGACTGCTCTCCCAGAGGTCCTGAGTTCAAATCCCAACAACCACACAATGGCTCACAACCATCTGTAATGAGATCAGATGCCCTTTCCGGTGTTTCTGAAAAACAACTACAGTGTACTTAACATATAATACATAAATCTTTAAGAAAAAAAGGGGGGAGGATTTAAAATTAAGGCCTGAATGTCTGTTCAACTAACTAAATTTATAGAAAGCTTCACAGTACAAAGCAAGTAATTGACTTAAGACTTGCACCTATATCCATGTGGGTAAGTTATCTACTTAATACTATCTTCCAGCTAAGCAGGAAAAAATGGAAACTAAACAACAAAAAGTCTTTCAAATGCTACTGCTAAATTCAGCCAGGGACCTACTCTATAGAGTACAGAGAAGTATTAGAACTCAAGAGTAACTAGCTAATTTGCTATAATGACAAATCTCCCACCTTTATTAAAAAACTAAGGCTCCTAAAACCATCCCTCCCCGCACCCCACCCCACCCCCAAAAGAAGATGTAAAAAGGAGAAAGAAAAGGCCTATGTATGAGTATAGTAAAAATGTGACAGGGCCACATCAAAGCTGCACCAAGACAACAGCACACCACTCCACTAAAATGCCCTGCAGTTCCATGGTGCTACCCTTGAACCCAGACTAAAGGTATAAACATGAGAACAGTGTTGTTTAGGAATGGCTTACCTCTACTTCCTTATCACTCAACGACCCCACGCTGCACAAACTCTGGTTGGAAGACTCACTGTTGAGTGGCCCCTGGAAGGAAAATGTTTTATGAGCAATTAAAGTTTTCATTTAAGATGACAGCAAACGTATGCACGAGGGATGTCACGAGGGATGTAGATTCTAACATCTAAGTCAGATTAGAGGAACCAGAAGCAGCTGTTACAAGCCCTCTAAACCAAGCTGAAAGGGATCAGCTACAACACTGTGTGTGGCCTCCACGCTCAAACTCTCTAACTATTGATAGTTTTATTTGCTTTACACATAGGCAAGTCTTCCCTTCAAGAGTATGATCATGTCCTAAAGCCATTCTTTAGGAACAATAAAAATGGCAAGTCATAAAACAGCCTCTCACGGTGACAGCGATGACAGCACCCGAGGAGGTTAATGGCTCTCTGTGAAGGCAGTCAAGGATCACTGTAACAAACACTTTGGTTTTTCAAAGAGTCTCTCTCTATAGTTCTGGTTGTCCTCAAACTCACTATGCAGACCAGACTTGCTTTCAACTCAGAGATCCATCTGCCTCTACTTCCCAAGTAAAACCAAACCAAAAAGTGTTTTCTGAAAAGCATCCTACAGAGACATGAATGAAATATTAAAAACAAGGTTACATCTCAGTACTCAGAAGGCTGAGGTCAAAGGAGCCCAAGCTAGAGACAGATAGGATCTGAAGGAGAAGAGCCTTTCTCACCCCATAGATATCCAGGCTAGGGTAAATACACAGAAAGGTTTCTCTCTGAGAAATAGCATCAGAAGTTTAACACTTCAGATTAAGGATGGCTAGAAGAGAAGACAGAGAAATAACCTTGTCCCCAAAACAAGAAACAGTAACAAATTTAGAAGGTAGAGAGAATCAATACCCAGCATTGTCACAATGTATTAGCTAACGCAAGGCAACATGGTACATACCTACAGTTCCAGCAATCATAAGTTAGGCCAGTGGAGGTTACATAGTTAAGAACCTGTCTGAAAAAAATTACACAATAGGAAATGGCAAACTACTTTATCACTAGCCTAATGTTGGTGGTGCATACCTGCTAGCCTAGCACTCTTGGAGGCAGAACATTCAGTAGTTCAAGGCAATCCTATGTAGTAAGTTTCAGGCCAGCATGAGCTACATAACATCCTGTCTAAAAAAATAAAAAAATAAAAAAAAAAAATCAAATGGCTTCATAAGATCAACAGGAAAGGAGCCTCCTCAACCTGACAAAGGACATCTGCAAGGAATCCAAAACTCAGCTGGAAATATAGCTTAGTTAATAAAGTGTCACATGTGTCACATGTGTCAGGAAGACCTGGGTTCAATCCCCAGCATCACAAAACTGAGAATGATAGTGCATGTCTCCCTATAACTAGGGAGGTAGCGGTACAAGGATCCAAAATTAAAGGACATCCTCAGCTATACAGCTCCGTCAAGACCAAGCTAGGTTGTATGAAACCTTGTCAAAGGGGTGGAGGAGGGGAGTGGGAAGAAAGGAGAGAGGCTGAAGAAATGGCTCAGAGGTTAAGAGAGAGCACTTGCTATTCTTGTAGTTCCCAACCACTGGCAACTCAGTACCAGGAGACCCAATATCCTCTTTTGTTCTCTGAGAGCAGCCCCAGACACTCACATGGTGTGTACAGCATACATCCAGGGGAAACATACATATAACATAGACAAATCTTTTTAAAAAAGAAAAGAAATGGGGGAGAGAAGTATGTCACCCTAGAACTAACTCAGTATTAATTCCTGTTTTCCCAGGAATAAAACAAGGAGGTTCACACATGCTGCTTCTAGCCAACACTAGGCTAGAAGGTCCAGTCAAGGCAACTGACAAGAAATAAAAGGCATCATATTTGAAAGAAATAGTGAAACTATTTTAATTCACACATAGTACAATCATGTTTACAGAAAACCAGAACAGACCCATTCAATTATGGCTGAAGTAAATGAAGTAAAGTGGCAACATACAAACACAAATTTTATCTCTATACATTTGCAGTAAATAATATAAATATTACATTAAGAAAACAAGTATATAGGCATAAGCATTAAAATACAGATAAATTTAATAAAGGAAGTATAAAACCTATACTCTAGAAAGTACAAACAAGGGCTGGAGAGATGGCTCAGTGGTTAAGAGCACTGACTGTTCTTCCAGAGGTTCTGAGTGCAAATCCCAGCAACCACATGGTGGCTCACAACCATCTGTAATGAGATCTGACGCCCTCTTCTGGGGTGTCTGAAGACAGCTACAGTGTACCTACATATAATAAATAAATCTTAAAAAAAAAAAGTACAAACAAGGATTCAAGGAAATGTAGAACATAAATACTGGGTATGAAGTGTGCGCCTTTAACCCAGAACTTGGGAGGCAGAGACTGGCTGCCCATCATCTACTGAGTTCCAGGTCAGCCAGGCTAAAGGAGGGTAAGACTGTCTTAAAATAAGTAAACAACATATATATATATATATATATATATATATATATATATACACACATACACACACACACACTCTCCCCCCTCCCCACCATGCTTGTAGGTCAGAAGACTTAATATGGCTGCGATGGCAACATTTCCATCTCACCAATTTACTGATACTCCCAGCTAGTGTTCTACTGATTTTCTTATATTAAGCTGGGGGCAGAAAGATGGCTCAGTGAGTAAAATCTCTGCTTGTACAAACCACCTGAGTTCAATCCCCAGAACCCACAACAGAAAGAGAAAACACACACACACACACACACACACGCGCGCGCGCGCGCACACACATTTTTGTGCTCATGATATTCACATTTTTACACACAAAATTAATGATTAAGTTGATTCTAAAATGTAGAGGCAGAAGTTAGGAGTGTTGCTTAGTAGTAAAGGTGGAAGCCCTAGGTTTAATTTCCAGAGCTGAATGTAAATAAAAAATAAATACTGGTATTTCATATGGGGTTGTAAGGGACCAGACCAGACAAAACAACTTGTGAAAGAACAAAGTAAAAGGAATCACATTCCCTGACACCAAGACTTTCTCTAAAGCAACAGCAGCAACAGTACTAGTACTAACAGTATTAACTAGTGTTAACTGATCAGTGGGTGGAACTGAGGGTGACTCTTGGCAAACACTGTAACTGTGACCAACTGATTCTTGAGAAAGGTGCTAGAACCACTCAGTGAAGAAAAGTCTTTTCAGCAAATGGTGCCAGGAAGTTGGCTAGCCAACGGCAAACCAGCTGAGTTGGGCCCTGTAAAAAGCTGTATATTAGGCAAGTGCTTTATCACTGAACCATGCTCCCAGCATGAACTACCTTTAATATCATCATTGCAAATCAATTCCCCCAAGATTGCAATAAGACCACATCTACTTTATCATGAAATAGTCTTCATTTCCTAAAGGAAACTATAAAGCCAAACAGTGATGCTTCTGTACTCTCTACAGTCACGAAGCAGAAACAAGGGTGATGAGTGTAACATGAGCTTGGATTACATAGTGAGCTATAACTAATCTTGCCTACACAGCAAGACCGTGTGTAGAGAGGAGAGGAGAGGAGAGGGGAGGGGAGGGGAGGGGAGGAGAGGAGAGGAGAGGGGAGGGGAGGGGAGGGGAGGAGAGGAGAGGAGAGGAGTAGGACGGGAGGGGAGGGGAGAGGAGAGGAGAGGAGTAGGAGGGGAGGGGAGGGGAGGGGAGGGGAGGGGAGGGGAGGGGAGGGGGAAGAAAGGGAGTGATTGAAGAAAGGTGAGCTGAATAAGGACCCCCACTGGCTCATGTATTTGAATGATTCTCATCATCAGGGAGTGGTACTGTTTGAAGATTAAGAGGCATGCCCTTATTCAGAATCAGTCAGTCAGTCAGTCTCTCCCTCCCTCCCTTCCTCCCTCCCTCTCCACCTCTCTGCTTTCAGATCAGGATGCAGCTCTCAGCTATTGTTCTAGCACTATGCCTGTCACCATGCTCCTTGCCATGATAATAACAGACGACCCTCTGAAGCTGTAAGCCCCCAGTTAAATGCTTTCTTATAGAGCTGTTGTGGTCACAGTGTCTTCACTGCGATAGATCAGTGACTAAGATGGGGACAAAGGTGACAGTAAGAGTGGTGAACATAGATAAGAGGATTAAAAAGTTTTTTTTAGCAATTACAATGAAAATAATTACAGATAGATAGTGGTAGATATACTGTACTGTTTGAAATAGCATGTGTACATAACCAAAAGTTTAAAAAGATTAAGAATTAGTTAATCTTGTCTCATCTTCTTCAAGTATAGCATCTCATATCATTATAAATTCCCTGGATTAAGTTTAATGAATGAGGAGAATGAGATACACGTCCTGTTCTAAAGCAGCTTACTGTCTAGTAAAACTAACCAAGGCTTACGGGCAAAATTTATGTGCTAAGTTTTAAAAGTGTCCCTGTCATTAAAACAACTATGACAAAATGAAAATTGAACTAGATTACTATAATCTAAAGGCACGCTAAGTATCAACATCTAACTCTGTTTTCACCTTGGTACAGCATCTGCTTAGGCTGCACAAAGCCCAAGGTTTGATTACCCTGTACTGTCTCACTCCCACAAAAGCAAAATTAAACAGCTATAAAAAACATTACTAGGGCTGGAGAGACGGCTCAGCAGTTAGAAGCCCTTGTTGCTCTTACAGAGGACCCAGTTCTAGTTCACAACTCGCACTCTTGGTAGCTCACAACTCAGGGAATCTGGCGCCCTCTTCTGGCCTCTGCAGACACTGCACAAGCAGTGCACAGATAACACGTGCTGGCAAAACACCCAAACACATAAAATAAAAATAAAGGGAAAAAACAAACATTAATAAGGATCCATGAGACACTTTGATGAATTAAGGCACTTGCTGTGCTGGCCTGGTGATCTAAATTAGATCCCCCAAGCCCACATGTAAGAAAACTGACTCCCCAAAATTGTAAACACACACAGACACACACACACACAGAATGACACCAGTTCCCATACATACACATGCAAAAACACTGCTGGGACAAAAGCATAAACTGTATATGAAGAGATTTTCAGTAAATTTTGCGCATTCAAGGCTAACTTGCCGATATAGTTTTGACCAGATAGTACTAAACGCTTCAAAGAATCAAAAAAAAAAAAAACCACATAATTTTATATTATGTATTTTTTTGATCACACTACAATGTTGTTTCTAGAATTATAAAGCTACTGGGCAATGAGATGTGCAGTAAGCAGAGGCACTTGCAGTGTGAGTCTGGTGAGTGAAGTAGACCCTGTGTGGACGGAGAGAACCAATTTCAAAATTTGTCCTCTGACCTCTACATACATGCTATGGTACACATTCACACATACATTAATGGGTATACCCACACAAACGGATTTTTAACTTTTAATTAAAAACTAAAGTATAGGGGCTGGATAAATAGTTCACCAGTTTAAGTGCACTTCGGCTCTTGCAGAGGACCTGAGTTTAGTTCCCAATACCCATGTCAGACAGCTCACAACCACGTATGACTCCAGCTCCAGGGGATCTAATGCCTTCTTCTGACTCCTATAGGCACTTGTGTCATACAGTCACATGGATACACATACATACAAATGAATAAAAGCTTTTTTAAAACTATAAAGTTATTGAATAAGGCAATGATAGAGTGCCTGCCTAGAATTCATGAGGCCCTAAGCCTAATTCTTAAGTACAGTGAAAAGCCATCATTCATTTACTGGAACAAAGAAATAATCAACATTCATGTAGCACTTGCACAAACAAGCCATTCCACTTAGAGCTCTTTATTTAGAGCTATATATTGATAAAGATACAGTTGCTGAAAAACAAACCCACATAAAGATTTCCAATTGAGGGCTAGGGACATGGCTCTATGGTTAAGCACTGGCTGCTCTTCCAGAGGTCCTGAGTTTGAGTCCCAGCAACCGCATGGTAGCTCATAACTATCTGTAATGAGAAACAGTACTGTCTTATGGCTTACAGGTATACATGCAGGCAGAATATTGCATGTATATTAAATAAATAAATCTTAAAAAATAAAAAGATGTCCACTTGATTTCTGAGAAAGGTGCAAGAGCAATTCAGGTTGAAAATTAAAGTCTTGCAGGGTGTGGTGGCGCACGCCTTTAATCCCAGCAGGAGGCAGAGGCAGGCGGATTTCTGAGTTTGAGGCCAGCCTGGTCTACAAAGTGAGTTCCAGGACAGCCAGGGCTACACAGAGAAACCCTGTCTTGAAAAACCAAAAAAAAAAAAAAAAGAAGAAGAAGAAAAGAAAATTAAAGTCTTTCAGTAAATGGCCCTGAAATTAATTTTACACATTAACTCAAAAGAAATCAATGAAGATAGAAAACAACTTAAAGGCGATCACTGATAAGGGTTCTGAGGGAGAGGCCATAAGCGTTTAATTACAAAGAAGCATCAAGAAACTCTGTGCTGACCACAGTTCTGCATTTTGATCTGGATGGTCACAAAAGCTACTAAAGCAAATTAAACTGTTTAGAAACATGCCAACATGCCTTTGCAAGTACATGTATGTGCACACAAAAGATACCTGAATAATCTACTCTGACAAAATTCTGACTAGGCTGGAGGTGTGGTTCAGTAGCAGTGAGAGATGAGTGCTCACGAGGCCCCTGTGTTTAAGCCTCAACACCACAAAGAAAGTGTTAAAGAATATATGTGCAGCAATCTCAGTTTTCTGGTTCTTATAATACATTCATAGTTCATAATGTGAACGGGGTAGGAAGGGATGCCTGAATAGAAGCTCCCTATATCTTTACATTTTAATTAATGTAGTTTGTGTATGAATGTTGTCTGCGTGTCTGTGTACCACGTGCACGCATCCAAAGCAAGAGAGGCTTTGGATCCTAGACAGACACCTGGACAGACCGTCAGGTGCTGGGAACTGAACCTGAGGTGCCCTAACTGCTGAGATATCTGAGATCTTCAGCCCCTTCTTACATCGATATATTTACCACTTCCCATGAGTCTATAATGAAGTTTATAGTCTTTCGGGTTTATGTATTGAAACCCTTACCAATCCTCAGCACCTCTGAAAGTATTTAGCCACAGGAAGTTTTCAAAATAATTAAATTTGAAATTTTTAAATTACATTTATTTGTGGGGGAGGGTACTCATGCATGCATGCATGATATATATATATATATATATATATATATATATAGAGAGAGAGAGAGAGAGAGAGAGAGAGAGAGAGACAGAGGCAGAGCTCTCGAGAGCGCACCTTTGGAGCTTAGATGACAACTTAGTGGAGTTGCTTCTGTCCTACTATGTGGGTCCCAAGGATAAAACTCAGGACTTCAGTTTCAGTAGCAAGTCCCAGTCCTTGTTGAACCACCTAAATCATATTTGGATTATATTTGAATGGGGTCATTAGAATGGGCCTAATGCAACTAGCCCAGTGTCTCAGGACACTGAGACAGAGGAAGAGGAAAGGCAGGCAAGTGTGTGTGGAACCCACATAAATGCACAGCAAGAAGGCAGCTTCCTAGAACCCAAGAAGAGAGAGTGCAGAAACCACAACCTAACAGTGCCTTGCTCCTGACTTCAAGCCTCCAAAATTGTAAAACGGTGTTTCTATTACAGAAGCCACAGTCTGTATTATGATAGCCTTATGAAACTAATATATAACCTTGTGAAGTAGCTGCTATTATTTGTACTTATGGATGAAGGGAACAAAGGGATTTTAAGAGTTATTAACCCACCTCAGGTCACACAGCTTTTACTAAGGTCTGGGATAAGGAGACTTCATGTGTTTCTGACCATTCAGCTTAGTTCACAGGCTGCTAGAACAGCTAAGATTAGAGAATGCAATGAATGTAGGGTGTCAGGCTCTGCTTCATCTATGGTATTCTCTGGGGTAGGGGAGTATGCCATGTGGGAGGACCAAGCTCGCTGTGGGCAGCACCACCCCTGGGCTGATGGTCCTAGATGCTATAAGGAAGCAAATTGAGCAAGCCAGCAAATAGCATTCCTCCATGGCCTTTGCATCAGTTTGTTTTTTTTTTTTTTAAAGATTTATTTATTATTATATCTAAGTACACTGTAGCTGTCTTCAGAAGAGGGTGTCAGATCTCATTACAGATGGTTGGGAGCCACCATGTGGTTGCTGAGATTTGAACTCAGGGCCTTTGGAAGAGCAGTCAGTGCTCTTACCCGCTGAACCACCTCTCCAGCCCTCTCCATCAGTTCTTGCTGAGTTTTTGCCCTTGATTTCCCTGGACAATGGACAATGGACAACAAGCAATAAGATGAAATAAACCCTTTCTTCTCCAGGTTGTTTTCATGTTTTATCAGAGTGATAGAAACTTTAACTACGAAAAGTCTACTCATCAAGCCCTTTTATTTGTATATTTTTTTAAGTTTTTTTTAAATTACTTATTTATTTGTGTGAGTATACACCATGTAAGTTGCAGGTACTCACAGAAGCCAAAAGAGGGCAGTGGCACAATTCCCCTCAAGTTGGAGTTATAAGCAGTTGTGTGTAAGACACACAATCTAAGTGTTGGAATGGAGGTCTGGTCTTCTGAAAGAGAAGCAAGCCCTCTTTAACTGCTGATAAAATTCCAGCATTGTCTGGTCTTTTTATAAGAGAATCTAATTATACTAATACATAAAGGAGGCCTCTTAGTACAAATTTATAAAACACAAGATTTATTAATTTTATTACTATTACTACTACACCACTACTACCACTGACAGAGTTTCACTGTGACAGCGTAGGCCTGACATTAAATTCTAGACCCTCTAGCCTCAGCCTGGGCTGAGGTCACAAAATATTTAATACCATACCCAGCTTCTCAATTACCCTTTTTCAAAACAAAACAGGCTGTATGGCAGCCCTGGTTTTCCTTGAACTCACTCCTCCCTGGTCCAGGCTGACCTTGAACTTACAAAAAGTGCCACCACATCTGGCTTTCAATTTCCTTTTAAAGGCTTTAGCTCTTTTGTTTGGTTTTTTTTTTTTGCTTTATCCTTACATTCTCTGGGGGGGCAGGAGCACTGGAAAGATGGCTTGGCTTCATTAGGAGCTCAAACTTCCCATGCAGAGCACCAGTAGTTGGTTTCCACACTCACTGCAGGTGGCTCACAACCACTTGTCAACTCCAGCTCCAGGAGATCTGATACCCTTCTCTTTACTTTTCAAGGATACCTTCATTCACATGCACATCCCAACACATAAACACATACATACATATAATTAAAAATAAAACTAAATTAAATCTTAGTTCTTCTATAAGTGCATTTATTTTGTGTGTTATTTGCAGGTGTAAGCATTATGTGTAACATTGAAGATAGATGGTCAGAGGGAAACTTGTCCCACCCTGGATGTGAAATCCAGGCTTGATAGCAAGGGCCCATGCTCTGTGTTTTAAGATAGGGTCTGGCTATAAATAGGGTTATACATACTTATTTTCTAGCTTATTTATACCAATTCTTAACTTTTGCGTGTTTTTTGTTGTTTTGTTTTGTTTTTGAGATGACGCCTCAAAATATAACCCTGGCTGGTCTAGAATTAAGCTTAGCTGCCTGCCTCTGCCTCCTGAGTGTGAGTCACCATATTCAACGCTCTGTGATGTATCTGTCTGGACTGTCCTACTCCTAGCTCCAGGCAGAGTCTTAGATCGCTGACTTTAATGTTGGGAATGGTGGTACATGCCTTGGAAAGCTGAAGTAAAAATTTTAAGTTTGAAGCCAGCCTGAGCTATACAGAAAAGCACTGTCTTAAAACTAACATAAAACAAATTTGTAATACAAACTGTATGGGTTAAAACAGAGTGGATTTCCTATATACAATCTGCAGTTGCAGCTGCTTAGTCTATTCTGACAGGGTTTTTATGTTTGTTTTAAAGGTGTATTTATTTATTTTATATGAGTATTCTATCACTCTCTTCAGACACACCAGAAGAAGGCATCAGATCCCATTGCAGATGGTTGTGAGCCACCATGTGGTTGCTGATAATTGAACTCAAAACCTCTGGAAGAGCAGTCAGTGCTTTTAACTGCTTAGCCATCATTCCAGCCCCTTGTCTGACAGTTTTGGTCCTTTTGGTTTTTGTCTATTTTTTTAAAAAACAGGGTCATATGTGGCCTAGGCTGGCCTCAAAACTGACAATTCTCCTATCTCTGCTTCCCAAATGCTAGAAACACAGGAGCCCCACCCTGACCCTTGGTTTTGAGACAGGGTCTCGAGCCCAGGCTGATCTTGAACTCCCTACATAGCTGAAGATGAGTTTATACTTCTGAAGGCCCTGCCACCATGCCCAGTTTTTGTGGTGCTGGGACTCAAACTGAGGGTACTTCATGCATTCTAGGTAGGCACTCTACCAACTGAATAAAATCTCCAGCCTCTCCTACCACTGTCTTTTTATATTATCCTTTTAAATTTTATTTTATGTGTGTGAATACTTTGAATGCATGAATGTCCATGTACCATATGCATGCCCAGTGCCCTAGGAGTCCAGAAGAGAGCACTGGATCCCTTGGAACTGGAGTTACAAACTGCTAGGTGCTAGGAATTGAACCAAGGTCCTCTGTAGAAACAGCAAGTACTCATTGCCACTGCTCTGAGCCATTTCTCCAGTTCCCTGGCACTCTCACTAGACATGTAGTATAACTACTTCTTCTGGGCTTGTCATGACTTCTGCTAACACAAAACACAGTACATGTGGTCATACTTGCATCTTAACAGAAATCTGACAGAATCAAAGATGAATCAGGTACTAGTTCCATGAGCTGTCATCTTTCTTCACAGGGCATGAGGTGATATGGTCTACCAGGAGAGCAAGCATATTCTGAAAATGGCCTAAGTTCTAAAGAAAATACTATAACCTCTGAAACAGTCCATTGTAAGAAAGCTATGGCAGCAGCTATGTGACACCTGCTATTAGTAATCAGATACAAACACAACTGAGGCTGAGCTGTCTACCTAGAGCAGCAATTCTCAACTTGTGGGTTCCAACACCTTTGGCAAACTGCAATCTCCAAAAATATTTACATTATGATTCATGACAGTAGCAAAATTACAGTTATGGAGTAGCAATGAGAATAATGTTATGGTTGGGGATCACCACAACATGTGGAACTGTATTAAAAGGACACAGCATTAGGAAGGTGAGAACCACTGGGCTAGAAGGAACTTGCCTGTATAAGGGAAGAATTACAATGATGAACAGACAGTGGCAAGCTTTTTCCATCTCAGCCTCTGATTGGGAAGGAAAAGTGACTAGTAGAAAGGGGGAAATGGAGGTGCTGGCTTAGGGTTTTTTTCCCCCTAGATTTTAAAAAGCTTGTATGTCAGTGGTGCCTTTAATCCTAGCACTTGGGAGGCAGAGACAGGCGGATTTCTGAGTTCGAGGCCAGCCTGGTCTACAGAGTGAGTTCCAGGACAGCCAGGGCTACCCAGAGAAACCCTGTCTTGAAAAACAAACAAACAAACAAAAAAAAAAAAAGCTTCTATGTGTGTGCTTCAGCCTGAATGAATGCATTCAGAAGGTTCCATGTACAGGAGCTTTCTGAGACTAAAAGAGGAAGGTGCATCCTCCAGCACTAGAGTTACAGGGAGTTGCAAGCTGTCATGTGGACTCTGGCTCCTCAGTAACAATTGTAAGCACTTTTAACCAATGAACTATCTTATCTCTCTAATCCAGGCTTGCCAGTTTTATGGAAGAACAAGAGAAATCAGACAAGGAACTAACTTGTCTAGGTCACCCAAAGAGTCAAAGTCTGTGTCAAAAGTTGGTGGGGGAGAGGGGAAGACTCATGTACAGCCAGAGCACAGTTAGATTCTCTGCTTCTAAATTTCTAGAAAGCTAAGAAAAACTGAACAGTTCATGTAAGAGGTGAATGAGGACCGCAGGATATCTTGCTATAAAGCTCCACTACCCCTGCTGTGAAAAGACATTAACCTGGATGAAGGCGGGATCCATCCTAGCTACTCCCCTAATGACATGGTCAAGGCCAAGACTGACTACCTCACACAGGGATCCTATGCTAAAATACAGATTTGTACAAAAGAAGGTGGCACATGCTTTTAATCGCAACAGTTGGAAAACAGAGACAGGAGGATATCTGTGATTTAAGAGGCCAGCCTGTTCTCACAGAGCAAGTTCTAGGCCAGCTGAGACTATATACTAAGGCCTTGTCTCCCCCTCCCCTCCAACCCCACAAATCAGATCTGTTGGTCATATTAACACGTGAAAACACTTGGGCCTTAGTGACCAGGACACACTTAGCTCCAAGACAACCTACTTAGAGACCCTGTCTCAAAAACCAAACAAACAACCCTCCCAACGCAAACACAAAACCAAACAGGTATACTAGGTGTGGTCTTTCTGCCTGGGCTCCCTTTGTGTACCATTACTGGAAAGCTTCATCTAAGGATGCAAGCTGTAAGCAGACTTGAGGGGCTGGGTGAAATGAGACCAACCCTACAGAAGCAGAACTAATTCACCCTGCTCAAGCCCTTTCAATAGCCAAGTAGCGGCCCACACTCATACTGCTGTAACTTTCTGACAGAACTGGTACTAGCTATGGGATCCTTCTGATCCACATTTCTTGCAGTTTATAGCAGTTTACAGCATCTAGAAGTCAGTGAAAGGCTTTCTCCTCCATTTAGTGGCATTAACTTTGCCTGTGGCTAACGTTCTCATTACTAGTAGCTCAATGTTTTCTTCCTCCATCCAGTCATCTACTTTTAGCTATGACTTTGCTTTCCACAAATTTACTTTTGTTCAACTATGGTCTGAAAATACTAAATGGAAAAGTCCAAAAATAAATAATTCTTAAGTTTTAAATTGTATGTTGTTATGAGCAACCATGGGAGCCCGTCCGTCCTACCTCACGTGTGAACGGCCCTGTGTCCTGGCGGGGAGCAGTCTGACTGCTGACAGCCTGCAGTGCTCCTGCTTATTACTCAGTTTACTTACTGCCTCCAAACCCCAGAGTAGTGATGCTGCCAAGCTGGGGCGTGACAAAGAGAAGCTGTAAAATGTCTTGTTTAAGTGAAAGGGTAAAAGTTCTTAAGTTAATACAGAAAGGAAAAAAAAACGTGTATGCTGAACTTGCTAAGATTTATATGCTGAGATTGCCAGGATGAATCTTCTATGAAGGTGTGAAAAAGGTAAAATAAGAAAAAGTTAGGAGTTACAGAGACAAAGTTTGGAGCTGTGACGAAAGGATGGACCATCTAGAGACTGCCATATCCGGGGATCCATCCCATAATCAGCTTCCAAACGCTGACACCATTGCATACACTAGCAAGATTTTGCTGAAAGGACCCTGATATAGCTGTTTCTCTTCTTGTGAGACTAGGCCGGGGCCTAACAAACACAGAAGTGGATGCTCACAGTCAGCTATTGGATGGATCACAGGGCCCCCAATGGAGAAGCTAGAGAAAGTAACCAAGGAGCTAAAGGGATCTGCAACCCAATAGGTGGAACAACAATATGAATTAACCAGTACCCCGGAGCTCTTGACTCTAGCTGTATATGTATCAAAAGATGGCCTAGTTGGCCATCACTGGAAAGAGAGGCCCATTGGACACGCAAACTTTATATGCCCCAGTACAGGGGAATGCCAGGGCCAAAAAGTGGGAGTGGGTGGGTAGGGGAGTGGGGGGGAGGGTATGGGGGACTTTTGGGATAGCATTGGAAATGTAAATGAGGGAAATACCTAATAAAAATATTTTTTAAAAATTAATTAATTAATTAAAAAAAAAAGAAAAAGTTAATTTTTTTGTTCTCACACCTGAACTACAAGAATTATCAGCCACAGTGACAGTTTACACTGGTGAGCCTATGTATAGGAAAACATTGTGTATTGTCTATGCACATAAAGTTTATCACTGTCTGTGGTTTCTCAAATCCACTAGAGGCATTTGCCCCTGTGGGTAAGGTAGAACCTCTGTAGACTAATTTCCTAGGATGTTAGCTTTATTGTTAAACAATGGGTCAAATAGATCTATTATATAAGTCACTCTTGGGTATGAAGTGTCATTTCTCTCAGTTATTTCTGCTATGGAATATTCATGAGGTAAGAATGAATTCTGAGCCAGCTACAGTATTCCATGCCTTCAATCCCAGCCAGAGATCCCAGCAGCTGGATCTCTGTTAATATGAAGCTAAAGTTTGGTTTACATTGAGAGTTCCAAGCCAGCCAAGGCTAGACAACAAGAAAAGAATAAATTTTGTTGGTCTGTAAAATTTTAGAGAGCTACAGTTACTGCAGCCTCTCCAGAAGCCTGAAGAACACTAAAAGCCCATGGTGTAAACTGTGTGAGACAAATGAAGTGCATCGGGCCATCAGGGTGAGGATGAGCACGCTGACTGCGGGGCCAACCTGCTGTCCTGCATAGCACATTCTACATCTTTTATTTCAGCCATTTTCTTAGAGCAAGGAATGTAAATCAATGGTCTTCATTCCCAGCACTGCAATAAAGAACTAGAGAAGGGCTGCAGCAGCATTTCTCAACCTGTGGACTTCAACCCCGTTGGGGTCAGATGACTCTTTTCACATGGTCACCTAAGACCATGGAAAAAAGATGTTTACATTACGATTCCAAAAGTAGCAATATTACAGTTATAAAGTAGTATCAAAAATAATGTTATGGTTGGGGTCACCACAACATGAGAAGCTGTATAAAGAAAGAGTCCCAGCATTACAAAAGTTGAGAATCACTGGGCTCACTTAAGTATATGAGCCAGAGACAAATGCCACTAACTCATGTATGGCACTCTTCTGTCTCACTCAATACACCGAGGTAAAAAAGACTTGGAGGCTGGAGAAAACAGCTTAGAGGTTAAGAGCTCAGAAGTGCTCTTATTGAGGGTCAGGTTCAATTCCCAACACCCATGTCAGGCATGCCACCTCTAATAGTAGTAACACTTGTGGGCACCTGCACACGTGTGTGCACACACACACGCACGCGCAAACACACACACACACACATTTATTTTTAAACTAAAGAAAAAAATGGATACTGGTTGTCTATCTACAATGAGTGCTGTACAGCCTGGGTTTTGAGATAGGGTCTCACTGTCTTTTCAAGATCTTAGGTTGGTCTAAAAGAGGGCAAAGATGTTACCATGAGCCTTTGATAAGCCACATATTGCAATTTCTGTGAGAATCAGTAATAAGAGTAAAGAGGATAGAAGACTTTCAAAGTAGAAGGGGCATGAGAGCCACTAAAGCAAAAGTACTGCCCTACAAAAGTACTGTGCATTTTCATAACGTCTGTGTGTGGCACCTGAGACTGTGGAGCCCTGTCAGGAGCCACTTCTCAGCTGACATATTGGGAAAGGGGAATGCTTATGCTCTCCAATGTTGCTCAGAAGGAAATCTTCAACACTTCTTTGATTTTAACTAAGTGATAGGAAATCCTGCTTAGAATCTTATGCCATAAATAATGACAACTTGAGCTAGGCGGTGGTGGGGCACCTCTTTAATCCCAGCACTTGGGAGTCAGAGGCAGAAGGATCTCTTTGAGTTTAAGGCCAGCCTGGTCAACAGAGTGAATTCCAGCAAGACAATCAGGGCTACACACAGAGAAACCCTCTCTGGAAAAAAAAGGGCGGTGGGGTGGAAGAAGAAATAGTTCATCAGTTAAGAGCAGTGTTGCTCTTGCAGAGGACCCAGGTTCAGGTCCTAGCACCCATATGGTGCTCATAACCACCCATAACTCCAGTTCCAGGGGATCAGATGCCTTCTGATCTGAGGACACCAAGAGTGGACATGGTTCACAGACAAGCAAACAAACACTAATACACATTAAATTTAAAAGATAAATAATTTTTTAAAAAAGGGAAGAGGGAATCGGGTAAAGAACTCGAGGAGGGGAGACCAGGAAGGGGGAAACTTTTGGAATGTAGATAAATAAAATAATTTAATTTAAAAAAAGTAGCAAAAGGAAAAAGTTCTTGTAATGCTGAGAATTTATTATCATTTGGATCAAAACGATTTCCCCAAACCATGTGTTAAAAGCCTGGTACCCAATTCAGCCATGTTCAGAGGTGGGGCTTCAGAAAGTGAGTGAATCAAAAGAGTTCTGACATCATTTATAGATGGGAGTTCTTTTCTTTAGTGTTATTTACTTATTTGTGTGTGTGCGCGCGGTTTTTAATCACTGATGGTTTCTTTTTTTTTTTTTTTTTTTTTTTTTGGTTTTTCGAGACAGGGTTTCTCTGTGCAGCCCTGGCTGTCCTGGAACTCACTCTGTAGACCAGGCTGGCCTTGAACTCAGAAATCCGCCTGCCTCTGCCTCCTGAGTGCTAGGATTAAAGGCGTGCGCCACCACGCCCGGCTCACTGATGGTTTCTTAACTTGCAGGCTCTTAGGAGGTGACAGAAAATTAGGGTACTTAGAGGAAGGGAGTGGGCTCATGGTATTATGCCTCTTGGGGACTGTGTCTTGTCCCTGGACCTTTCCTTGCTCTGCTCCAAGCCCTCTCTACCATGATGTTGTCTGTCTGTCTCACTATAAGCCAAGGAACAACAGAGCCAAGAAGTCAAAGAAAACAGTAAACAGAAATAACTGTTTCCTTAAGTTGGTTTTTTTGTTTTGTTTTGTTTTCGAGACAGGGTTTCTCTGTATAGCCCTGGCTGTCCTGGAACTCACTTTGTAGACCAGGCTGGCCTCGAACTCAGAAATCCTCCTGCCTCTGCCTCCCGAGTGCTGGGATTAAAGGAGTGCGCCACCACGCCCGGCTAAGTTGGTTTTTATAGGTATTCTGTCACAACAATGTGAAACTAACAAACCCAGGGCTTACACACATGACAGACAAGTATCCTACCGCATTCTTTCTTTTCTTTGAGATAAGGTCCAGGCTTTTTTTTTCCTCTATAGCCATGGATAACCCTAAATTTCTGATTCTCTGTCTCTGGCTAGGATGACAGACCTATGTTACCTTGTCTGGTTTATGAGGGTGCTGAAGGTTGAACCTAGAGCCTCATGAATGGGAGGCAGTAGGCAAGAATTCTACCAATTCAGCTACATTTCAAGCTCCTCAAAATGTTCCATCTTTGTGACTTTTTTTTAGATATGCCTTTAAGTTATAGATACATTTAGTATATATTTTGTAAGTGTAATGTTACAAAAACCACGCCCATAATATATCTACAACTTCCAGTTTCAATTTCTTTAAAAAGTAAAATGAAAACTTTAAAAACACCTGCCAAAGACCTAACATTCTTCCATATAGTTTAAAAAAAAAAAGGTGCAATGGGGGAGGAAAATGAATAGGAACAAAGTATAACAGCATTCATGGAGAGAACTGCTGTAATTAAACTCATCACCGTGTAAGCCAACTCTTGCATGTATACATGTATACCTCCTATTGACACCTTAAATTTAGTCTCTCAAGGGCAGTTAATCTAGTTTTCAAAGAAATAAAAATTCTTTCATTTTGCAATCATTTCATTGTTTATACAAGTCGATATTCTGTAACTACAAAGCACACTGTAATAAAGTGGTCCTTAGCAAGTCTATATCTCAACCTGTGGGAGTGACATAGTGTTGACAATGCAGCTTGCAAAAAGAGAACGGAGAGTGTCTGTTAATTCAATGACTTAAGTACAGATTTGCTAAACAACATGTGTTATAAAAGATAAAAGCCTGTTATACCTGGGAGATACACACATACACACACACACACACACAATTTTTTATATCTGATATAACTAAGGGGCCAGGGAAATAGATCATCAGGCAAAGGTACTTGGTCCCAAACCTAATGACCTTAATTCAATCCCTGCAATCTACATGGTAAATAGAGAGAACCAATTCCTACAAGTTGTCCTCTCATCTCCACAAGTGTGAAACAGCACTTGTACCAACTCCCAAAAGAAATAAAATTTATAAAAAATTTAAGTATATCCAACTAGGTATAAACAATAGCACAAGCAAGGCTGGAATTCCACCCCCCTTCCATCTCCAGAATCAAGGACAATGCACATTTAAATTGCTACAGAGGAGCAGAGGAAGGAATAAACTGTAACAAGTCTTGATTGAAAACAAGACAGTAAGTTTTATATTATGAAAAGTAAATTATCTAGTCCTTAAAGAAAGAGATCCTGAACTAGACATAGTGTTGATGCCTTTAATCCCAGTACTCAAGAGGCAGTGGCAGGGCTGGAGAGATGGTGCTCTTCCAGAGGTCGTGAGTTCAATTCCCAGCAACCACATGGTGACTCACAACCATCTGTAATGGGAATTTGATGCCTTCTTCTGGTGTGTCTGGAGACAGTAACAGTGTACTCATATACATAAAATAAATAAATAAACCTTTAAAAAAAAAAAGCAGCAGCGGCAGCAGCAGCAGCAGTGGCAGGTGGATCTCTGTGAATTCAAGGCCAGCCGGTCTATATATTGAGTACCAAGACAGCCAGGGCTGCCTGAAACCCTGTCTCAAACTACACACACACAGAAAGAGATATTGGGCTGGAGAGATGGACTGAAGTTTCTTCAGAGGACCTAAGTTCAGTTTCTAGCACCCACATGGCAGTTCACAAAGGCCTGTAACCCAGCTCAGGGATCCAACACCCCTTTTCTGGCTTCTTTGAGTACTACACACATGTGGTGCACAAATATATATGCAGGCAAAACACATATATAAAGACAAATAAATATTAGGGAAAAAAGACAGAGTTTAAAAAAATTGCTTGCTGAGTGCTGGTAGTACATGCCTTTAATCCCAGTACTCAAGAGGCAGGCAGACTTCTGAGTTCAAGGCCTGCCTTGAACATAGTGAGTTCCAGAACAGTAGGAATACATGGGGAAACCCTGCCTGGAAAAAACAAACAAACAGCTAGCTTAACTATTAGGTGAGAAAGTTTACCACCCAGTTCAATCTCATCTCCTCAACCTTGTAAAGGGTTGTTTCCAGCTCTGACTACAAAGTGGCAGCCACAGCAGAAGCGTGTGCTCCGCAGGCTCCTTGCTGTGCATGGTGCATCTTTTCCCTATTACCAACTCAGAAGGATAAAAACCATCTTAAACCTTTTAAACAAAAACTACATAAAGCATCCCAAACCAATTAGTTCTGGTTTAATGATTATTAAATAAACCTATTAACATAGAGAAAATTAATGTATTCGTGTGCTATGCAGGAACAAAAAAATTGTGAAATTAAAAGCCAAAATATAAATAAGCATTTGAATGTAAGTAGTAAATATGGTTTGGCCATTTTGTCTTAACCATTGTGAGTATAATGAATTTTCGGTGTGAAAAAGCAGAAGCAATACGGTAGAAGCCCTGCAATAACCAGAACATTCAAAGACTGCAACCACTTCCAGCACTCTTGTCCATTTGGAAAGAATCCACAACGGCTCTGACTGCCTTCCTACTATGGGCATCCGAAAGTGTCCTGAGCACTTAGGACAAACTCAGGAGATCACACAGATCTCACTAGATGGCACCATCACAGGCAAGTCACTGTGGACCAGCAAAGGTGGAAACTTATCTCCATCTTAACAAACTGAAAGCTGTCAACAGTGCCATCCTTACTGGGAAAACATGACCCACAACACATCAAGTAAAACCAGAAAAGGAGTCTCACAAAAAGCATCCTTTCTACCCAATACCACTGTCCTCATTCCAATAGGTGACCCATGAGATATAATGTCTAGCCCTAACCATAACAGAAAGAGTAATTATAAGACTATCTCAAAAAAATGTTATATATAAAAAAAGAGTAGCTTGGGCTGCAGAGATGGCTCAGCCAGTGGTTGGGAGCACTAACTGCTCTTCCAGAGGCCCTGAGTTCAACTCCCAGTAACTACCTGGTGGCTCACAACCATCTGTAATGGATGCCCTCTTCTGGTGTGTCTGAGGAGAGCAATGGTGTAGTCATATACATAAAATAAATAAGTAAATCATTTAGCAAGGAAATGATAGCACACACCTTTAATCCCAATTCTTAGGAGGCTAGAAGCAGGAATCTCTCTATGAGTTGGACCGCAGCCTGATCTACAGAGTGAGTTATAGGACAGCCAGGGCTACACAGAAAGACTCTAACCCAAAAACAAAACAAAACAAAATAAAACTTCCTTTCCTTTACCTGTCTGCAAATAATGCAGTAACTTACTTTTCTTTCAATTCTTTGCTAAAGAAATCAATTTTCCCCTGATCACTAAATAATGCATTTATTAAAATAAATATACTTACCATGATAGACATGTTAAAATGCGTAATTAATGGCATAGAAGCAACTTAGAATTTATGAACTTTCTAACAGTATTAAAGTTTGAGGTCTGGGGTTTGCTTGTTTTTAGAGACGGCTTACCGTGTGGTCCAAGCTGGTCTCTAACGTAGGACCCTACTACCTCAGCTTCCCAAATGTACACTGAAATTTTCCTATAACTTAGTTACATGATCTTGAGTCTAAGCAGTAAAACTAAAATGTCATTCGTTCCCATCACTTGGACCTATTTTACCAAAAGCACACTTTAATAGAGCTATTCTGTAGTTACATACAAAGGAAAGAAGCCCAACAAGATGAGTAAAATGGACAACAGTGATGGCACACCCCTTTAATCCTAGCACTCAGGAGGCAGAAGCAAGGCAGATTTCTTAAGTTCAAGGCCAGCCTACAGAGTGAGTTCTAGGACCGGCGGGCTATACAAAAGACCCTGTCTCAAACAAACAAACAAGATTAGGAAAATTAACTATAAGCAGTTTGAATATAAACTTTCGTAGTAGGAAACTATGTGAATAGATTTAATTATGAGTCTTAGCTGGACACACCTATAATTCCAGCACTTTGAAAGAAACAAAAGGACCATGAGTTTAAGACCAGCCTCAATTAAGTTCCAGGCCAGTCTAAGCTGCATAATAAGATCCTATCTCTAAAATAAAGTAGTTAAAGGCATGAGTTTTATGCAGAATTGCCAAGGGAAAAGACATCAGTGTATTCCCCAACACTCAAGACGCTAAGGTGGGAAGATCACTGGTTCAATGTCTGCCTGGGCTATAGAGCAAGTTCAAAGCTATCCTGGAAAAGACTCTATCTTAATAAAAAAATTAAAACAAGGGATGGAGAGATGGCTCAGTGGTTAAGAGCACCAACTGCTCTTCTGAAAGTCCTGAGTTCAAATCCCAGCGACCACATGGTGGCTCACGACCATCCGTAATGAGATCCAACGCCCTCTTCTGGTGCATCTGAAGACAGCTACAGTGTACTTAGATATAATAATAAATAAATCTTTAAAAAAAAATTAAGAAGGGCTGGATGGGTGTAGTGACACATGCCTTTCATCCTAGCACCTGAGTAGTAGGGCTACAAAGTGAGACCATTTTAAAAAACAAAAACCCCACCAAAACCCCAAGTGACTAGACATATAAAGTAAGGTTCAATGGTAAGGTGCTTGCCTAGCAAGTGCAGGTCTTGGGTTTGACCCTTTATACCACAAACATCAATCAGTCAATGGTTATAAACAAGACCTAGTACAGTTACTCACACCTATAGCCCCAGCACCTAGGAAACTGAGATGGGAAGAACAAGGATTCTAGGCCAGGCTAAAGAAACGTGTCATCATTGGACCAGATATTGACTTAGTATTCAAATAGCACAGCATACTTCTTTCAAAGTACTCAAAATATTCAAAGGCTACATCCTTTGAACAAATAATGTATGTCTACTTGTTTATCTTCAGTATGTAACGATCAGAGGTACAGTGGCTCTAAAGTGCCATCAAAGTCAGTTAATAGAGTAGCTGAAGAAACAAAGCATTATTCATGAACATAATGTACATCGGGTATGGCGGTGGACACCTGTGTTCCCAGCACTCACCAGCCTGAGACAGGGCAATCACAAATCACTGACCAACCTAGGTTACACATTTTAAAAACAAAACAAAAGTTAAAGAACTACCAAAGCGCAAGACGGAGGTTATTATCAACAACACGTATACAATGCCCAGTGTACTGTAGGTACTATGTACTTTTCGAGTAAATAAAAACTACCAAGTTAAGCCAGGCGTGGTAGCACACACCTTTAATCCCAGCATTTGGGAGGCAGAGGCAGTCAGATTTCTGAGTTCGAGGCCAGCCTGGTCTACAGAGTGAGTTCCAGGACAGCCAGGGCTACAGGGCTACACAGAGAAACCCCGTCTTGAAAAACCAAAAAAAAAAAAAAAAAAAAAAAAAACCAAAAAAAAAAAAAAAACCTACCAAGTTATTCCAGCTTACTAAAATTGTGTGACTTCAAAGAAACTAGGTTTTCCAAGCATAATAAACCTAACATACTCCTCCTCGAGGAAACAACTAGCCAGAGCATGAAATTAATATCATATTCCTGTAAGATATAGCATTTTTTGAAAAAGACAGGAATCCATTATGTGTATTATACATCAAAATGCAGACATGACTTATCGCACACTCAAATAATAAGACAACCTTGGATCATTGGGCAAAGCTTTTAAATAAAACATTATTGACAGACATAAACAATGCACTAAAACCATCCTGTGAGAACAGAGGGGTAAACAGGCAGGTACGGAAAAACCCGGAAGGCCAGAATAGTGTTATCTTATCAACATCCCACCTGCCCAGTGATGTGGGCTTGATTTCAGTTTACACTTCCACAAAATGGCAACAGTGAGAGGCTAGACAGGCAGTGCAGGAGAGAAGAGCACAGGGCTCTCAGAGGACCCACGTGGCAGTTCACCCATCTAAACCCAGTTCCAGAGCATGTGATGCCCCCTTCTGGCCTCTGCAGGCACCAAACATGCACACCAAGTACATACATACTCAGATGCAGGCAAATACTCATAAAATAAGTAAATTAATTAAAAGAAGAAAAACACTAGTAGAAATTAAGAAGAATGAAAAGGCAGTCTAGGCAATGCCTTTTTCTTCCTGAGTGGCTGAGAAGTTTTAACGGACAATGAAACAGAATCTAGATCCATATCCTAACAGTATCCTTGCAGCAAGCCCCTCAGGAAAGCGCTGCCCTTAATAGAAGCACATTCTCCCAACAAACACTTAAATATACTACAGGAATAACTGGCAGACTTTCAAAGTTCACTGGACCACGTGACAAATCTCCCCTGCAACCTATCAGTCTGTTCTCTAGCACAGAAACTCTTCTGCTCAACTCCTAATTGTGCTGAAGTTATCCTCTCAAATGCTCATTATCGCTCAATAACTCACCTTACTTACACCAACTCCAGTGAACCTGGCCTCTAGTAATTCCTGCCTTCGTGGGTCCAGGCTATGCAGTTCTTCCATCATTTCTACAGAAAAAGAAAGAGGGACAAGAAGCCATGAAAAACTAACTGAAAAGAAGAAAGTTTTGTGTATAACAAAACACACAGTAATTTTGTAAACTTCAAGGAAATACACATTCAAGTGCTATAGTCATCAAAGTTATCTGATGTCATCAACAGTTATCTAAGATTCCGTAGCATTTCAAGTTCTCACCTATGAGGGTCGTTTCTACTTTTCCTGAATTCTAATTTGGTCTTTATGGGGGGAGGGAGGTATGGAAGCCTACCCCCATAATAATCCTAACATTCAAGAGGTATAAGTAGCAGACAGACACAAATTTAAGGGCAGCCTGGTCTACACACAGCAAACTCAAGACCACCTAGGGCTACATAATGAGACCCTGTCTCATTAAAAAAATTACAAAAGAAATAAAAAGAAATAAACTCTTCATATAAACTCTGTAAAAGTTAAGCAGAAGGGTATAACAAGGGCAAACTTACAAATAGAAAACTCCTGTCAGATACCTTTCAATCTAAGTATTTCTAGAGATTTCTTTCCCAAACACATAAGAACTAGTTAAGCTAAAAATATGAGTCATTTAATAATTTCAAGTGAATCCAGAGTGAATCAGAAGCTGCAAATAACATCAAGAAGCCCTACTGTATATAGCTCCTTTCTCTGAATAGCTCACAGTAGCTAATGAAAAATGGAATTCTTTCATGGTAAATGTAATGTAGAACCCAAGATAAACCATCAACCTACATTCACTCAGGAAATTGATATAACTGTAACAATTCCTTTACAAAATCTTTTTCTGACCACTCCTTGGAACAGTAGGTTTCTCTCCACTCTGGGTATCTGCTTTTAGCACTCCTCCCAAACAGGGAGGAGCAGGAGGGCACCATTTTTAAACTCTTTTCCTGACCAATTAATGTAGATGCTATGAGCAAGTTTATCCATCCGATGGGAGAGAGTACTCTTGTATCATCCATCAAAAAGTTCTTCAATATTGAGAGTAGAAAAAGAGTGTGCATCATAACATAGGGACCCTTCAAACATTCTAGTATTCCAGAGTTACTGGAGACACTCCTGGAGTGATTGGCAGAAATTTGTATTAAAGTTCACTGAAAACAGGAATCAAACCACCTCTGCAATCTAACAGCTCCATAATTTCCAGTAACATCCCCTACACCCGTCCTAACTTTCATTTCCCTTCCTGGACTGAATGCCTGGAGCAAAGATGAAAAGGTGACGAATTCAAGTTTCACTCACACACACAAGTAAGGAATTAGGAAACTGTTAGAATGGTAGAAAGGCATCTTTAAAAAAAAAAAAAAAAAGACCGAGAAGAAAACCGAGTTTTCCCTAAGTAGGTAGGTGGCCTTGCTCGCCACTTGTCCTGCCCTAATAATCGAGGTCGGAATGGCAGAGGTTACAATGCAGTCTCTCCCCAATCCCAAGGTCTCTGGAAACATTTCCCAACCCACCATCCCCAGGCCTGGCCCAGAAAATGAGGCCCTAGCAGTTACCCCATTTAATGTCAACTCATGATCAGAAAATACCCACCCCATCTCTTTCCAGACGGGCTTTGGACCGGGATCCTCCCAGTGGCCCCAAGCCGGGAAGCAGGACCGATGGGGCCTGGTCCCGGCGCCCCTCGCCGGCTCCAAACTTTCCCCAACTCCGGGCCCACCTGTCACGGACGGAGCGAGGGACAGCTCTCGGGGGCGCCCCGTAGGCTGCCGAGGCCTCCGTCTCCCCGGAGTCGCCTCTCCCGGCAGGCCGACCGCCACACTCCCAGGCCTGGGCCTGGTCCATCTTCGGCCCGGCCCCTCGGCGACCCCGCAGCCCTCGGGGAGCACCTCCCGCCTCGGCGCCCAGGAGCTGCGGCACGACGCCGGCCCGGGTGGCAGCCTCCTCGGGGCCTGGAGGGGGGCCCCCGGGACGGTTAATACCCCAGGCCCCGGCGCCCTTCCACGTCCAGGGGCTGAGCTTCTCACCTGCCGCCGCTGCCGCTCCACTCTCCTCTCGGGAGGGGCCCCGACCCGACCCGGCTGCTGACCGCTCCGCTCTCCCCCTGGGCAGGCCCGGGGCGGAGCCGGGGCCTCTCCTGAGCGCCGCAACCCCCCGCCCGGGCAGCCGCCGGCGGCGCCGGGCTCCACGACAGGGCGGGCGGGGGAGGGGGGCCACGGAGGCCGCAGATCCCCGAGCTCGCGTACGGAGCCAGGCGGCTGACGCGGGCCCGGGCCCGGGCGGCCGCCGGGGGGCGCGGGGCCGGCCTCCTGGCGCCGGACAAAGGCCAAGGGAGGCGCAGAAGGGTCTGGGTCGGGCCGAGAAGTGGGGGCCCGCTCGGCTGGGGGCCACTCGGGTGCGGCGCGGAGGGCGGGATGGGGGGGTCGGAACCGCTAGTGCCCAGGACCCGCCTCCGGCCCCTTAATCCGGATCGGTTCGGTCCGGATTAGTAGTGATCGGTGTAAACACACTAGTGAAACCGCGTGTTTCCTCGCGAGATTTGCACGGCTGGGAGGCACGGGGGGGGGGTGTTCCTGGGGTGGGGGGGAGGTAGTGCCGGCCGTGGGGGAGGGGACGGGAAAGGTGTTGGGGGGAGGGTCGCTGCTGCCCCCGGAGCTCCGCCTCCTCCAATCAGCAGCCGCGCTGACGGGCAGGGGTTAACCAGGGGACCCCGCACCGGCGGAACAGGCCGCGCCTGACAGGGCTGCTGAGGGCGGGCGGCTGGTGGCGCTTGAGGCCCCGCCTGCGACGTGAGGGGCGGTTGGTCGGCTCGGGGGCGCCGGGTAAGCGGCCGGGTCCGGAGCCTTGGGAGCCCGCCTTTGTGGAGACAGAGCCGGAGGCCGACGGTTGGGCTGCGCCTCAGGCCGCCGAGCAGCGTCGGAGCGGCGACCCGGCGGGGCTGCCGCGCTCGCCCTGCCTCTCTACACACATTTTTTTGGGTGAGGAGAGAGGTTGCTCTGACCAGCGATGGATCCGAGGAGAGTGCCCGGGAGCGGGGCAAGGGGGTGTCACTGAGTTCGCGGTGCCCACCCGATGTCCGCCGGCCCGCCATCCCCCCGCAGCCACCGTCCACGTCCCCAGACCCCACGCCACGCCACAGGCACGGAAAGCCGGCCGGCCGCTCTCGTCTTCCACGTACCTGACTGACCCGGCGTCTCCAGGGACAAAGATGTCCTGGGATCACAGCCGAGCCCTCACCAGCATGCCCCCCTCCTGAGCGGAGGTCGCTACCCGCCCCCCGGGGAACTCTCTCAAAGCACCTAGTGGGAGGTTCCATCTCAACCTCCGGTGACAAGATGGCCCTCCTGGGGTGCTGGGGGTCTGAGGGTAAACGCCCGAAGGGAAAAACAGGCCAGCTCTTCAGAGTGTCTGTCTGCTGAGAGGGTGAGCGCCTGCGACAGGAGGGCTTTCCTGCATGGGAAAGGGTTCCACCTCTGACCCCAGCGCCAAAGGGGGAAAAAGTCACTTTCTTCACCTAGTCTCACGAGCCAAGACACGGACTTCAAAGTGACGACTCAGCTCTTTGTTTTCTTCTGATGCTTCCTTGACCAGATGTCTGAACGTGTCTGAAGGACTACAAGGGAATCACAAGAGAAACATTCAAGCTTTTACACAGCCGGCTTGAACTTTTCCAGGCGTTGGCAAGTACTCCAAAGTAGAATTCTGTTATTTCTTATTAATTTTTCCACATATTGACTGGACAGAGACCTGCCAAATGGGCAAAGGATGATAATAATTCCTTTTTGTATGTTCTCCATCCTTCAGACCTCAAGTAGAAAAACTCAAATTGGGAGTCATCTTCCAGATCCCAGACTGCTTGGAAAGATGAACGTTTTGAAGGGAAGAGGGGAAGAGCAAGTCAGGAGCAAAGGATAGGGAAAGGGGGCAAGGAGGAGCCCCCAGAATGCAGTCAGTCTCAAGCATGAAAATGATGGAGAACCAAAGGATAGTGCACTGTGGCTCCTCAAGTCTGCACAGTGGGAAAACAAAGTTCTTTGATTATAGTGAGATCAAGAAAATAACACCCACATTCCCAACACTTGGGAGGCTGAGGTGAAACAAGATTGCCAGACTGGGTATCTTAAGACCAAAAGAAAGGGGCCTGGAGAGATGGCTCCGTGGTTAAGATTGGCACTGTTCTTGGGTTTGCTCCAAGACATCTACACCCGTAAGGCTTCCATGGACAGTGCGTTCATGTGCACACAGACATAATTAAAAATAAATCTGAAAAGAATATGGCCTGCAACTCACTATGCAGCATGGGCTGGCCTTAGGTGATGGGTCCTTCAACCTCTTTCAGAGTTCTGGGATTACAGGCATGCAGCCACTATACACAGCCTAAAAATAACTCCTTAAATAACACTGGAGTGTCATAAATTAGGAGAGGAGACCAGAAGAGAACGAGAAATGGACAGTTGAAACAGTTCTTCCAGCTGGTCCACAAACAAGTTGTCTGGGCCAATTATCTAATCGTTTCAAGTTTCACCAACCTTGTGCTAGAGCTAGAGGATTCCCAGTGCCCTTTCTAGACCATAGGTCCCATTTTCAGTTCTTTGTTTTGATAAAAGGTCTAATATAGCTGAGGCTAACCTAGATCTCCCACTGGCTGAAGATACTGTCAAACTTCTGCTTTCCTGCCCCTGCTTTCCAAGAGCTAGGATTATAAGCTAGGTAAGCAGTCTACCAACTGAACTACATTCCCAGCACACAGACTCACCTTTATCTGTTTTCAGAGAGTCTCACTATGTAGCCAAGATTGTTCTAAATTCTCAGTCCTTTTGTCCCAGGCCCTAGGAGTTGGCATTATAGGCATATGCCCTGATGTGCAGTTTTAAAGGAACCATTTGAAGACAGATGAAATTTTTAATTTCACCTTTTGGGGGGGAGGGAGATGGGGGGGTCAAGATAGGGTTTCTCTGTAGCCCTGGCTGTCCTGAAACTCACAGAGATCCACCTGCCTCTGCCTCCCGAGAGCTGGGATTAAAGGCAAATGCCACCACTGCCCAGTAATTTTAATTTTCTATAAATGAAGCTTTATGTCTTTTTTTTTTCCTGCTATTTTGTGTGAGTTCTTCATGGATTCTCCCTCTGTTTCCTAACAGTAGGATCTTTTCTGGCTCAGCTTAGCTTCCCTGGCTCAGCAGCCTTTCTTTTCACTGTTCATTCACCAACTGCCTTCTCCTCTCTAGTCCTTCTCAGTCTCCTTTCTTCTGTACCAACTGTCTTCTCTAACCCTACTCTCTGACCCTTCTCTCTTCCTACTCCTCTGACTCTTGGACCGTACTCTCTGTCTCCAGAAGTTCAAGAGTTAACTGACACAAAAGGTCATAGGGTCAAGCAGTTCTAACGGCTAAGCATTCCCAAAGAGTCAGTTGACTAGCTATTGGGGATCCTTTAAAGGGCCAGGCACACAAAATAAATCATACTACATATAGGTGTCAAGGAAAGTCATACCACCCAAGTGTGCTCACTCTGGGCTTAACAGCTGTTCCAATAGAAACTACTTAGAAAAATTGGAGACTTTCTTATTTTAAGCATCATATAATTCAAAATATACTAGCCAGGCCTAGTGGCACATGCCTCTGATGCCAGCACTCAAGAGGCAGAGACAGATCTTTGAGTTTGAGGCCAGCCTTAACTATATATAGCTCCAGGACTACACAAAGAAGCCCTGGCTCAAAAAAATATAATAAAAATAACAGGCAAGAAAATAGATTTTTCTCAGAAAAATTTTTGTAACATTAATTTATAACCTTGGTTTCAGGGATCAATTTATGTAAACAATGTTTGGTCATGTGAAGTAGCCTGTTTATGAATGGCAAGTGATGCTATGTCCTGTATAAGAATCCAGTTCCCATCAGCTATGGAAAACTTAAACATAGATGGAACCAGATTTTGGTTTTAGAGAAATGAAGGAAAAGTTTTCCAAATTCATGTTAAAGTCAGAGAATCGGGCTGGTGAGATGGCTCAGTGGGTAAGAGCACCCGACTGCTCTTCCGAAGGTCCGAAGTTCAAATCCCAGCAACCACATGGTGGCTCACAACCACCCGTAATGAGATCTGATGCCCTCTTCTGGTGTGTCTGAAGACAGCTATAGTGTACTTACATATAATAAATAAATAAATAAATAAAGTCAGAGAATCACACATCCCCTGGTCATACTCAAGACTAGCTGTAGTTTTCTCCACAGTGTGTTGTGCTGATTTCTCTGTAGGTTAATAATGAATCAAAGGAAGAGTAAAGGTTGCTTTGACAAACTGGGGAAATCTGGGTTAAACTTAAGCAGACTCTTTGATTGTACTTCATTATGGAGCCTATAATACATATGTATGTGATTGTCCCTGAGGATCTGTATTCAAGTTGTGTTTTCCTAACATTGCCTTTGGAACTACCAAAAGCAAAGTGGTTGGTTGGTAAAGAATTAAGTTGTAGAAAAGCATCTTGAGGAAGACACCAGAACACTTTAACACCTTTTACTGTATCATGTGTCCTCTGATGCCTCAGACTCCTGAGTAATTTTTGTTTTGTTTTTGAGACAAAGTCTCACTCTACCTTAGGCTGGCAAAAATTTGCAGCAGTCCTCCATTTTCTGCCTCCCATGTTCTGAAATTACAGGTGAGAGTGCCACAGCCATCTCTGGCAAGCATATTCTTGAATGTTCCATAATGGTTACCTCCTTCATCAGAAAGGTGATACCAGGGCCAAAGAAATGGTTTATCAAGGCTGAAGAGATGGCTCAGCTGGTAAGAAATAGGCTCACAACCAAAAGGATAAGAGATGGTTTAGGGGGGTGGTGAGATGGCTCAGCAGGTAAGAGCACTTACTGTTCTTCCGAAGGTCCTAAATTCAAATCCCAACAACCACACGGTAGCTCACAAACATTCGTAATGAGATCTGATGCCTTCTTCTGCTGTGTCTGAAGTCAGCTACAGTGTACTTATGATAATAATAAATAAATCTTTGAGCCAGAGCAAGCGGGACAAAAATTCAATTCCCAACAACCACATGAAGGCTCACAACCATCTGTACAGCTACACTGTATTCATATACATAAATAAATCTTTAAAATAAAAGAGAGTGAGAGAGTAGGGTATAGGCACTTGCCACCAAGTCTCATAACCTGAATTTGATTCCTGAGTTTGATATGGGAGGGAGAAAAACTACAGGTTGTCCTCTGACCTCCACTCACATGCTGTGCCACACACATACACACACTGATTGACGTGAGGGAGATGCTATCATTGGACATGGTGGTAGTAGTACTATAGAGTTCAGACATGGTATTCACACCTTTAATATCCCAGCGCTTGAGAGGCTTAGGCAAGAGGAGGATTTTTCATGGCCGTCCTGAGATACAGAATGAGAGCCTGTTTCGAAAAATAAAACCAGCATAAAGCACGAGTGAGACAATGGTACCTTTGTGGCACTGCTGCCACCTCCGACCTCTGAAAGATGTTGCAGTATGCTAGCCCGGAACACAGACCCTATGTAAAGCCCTTGATTCTAACCCCAGCCCAACCTTTTAAAGGATGTGTAGGCTTAAGCTCCAAGCCTCAGCTCCTTAGTCCATAAAATGGTGTTAATACACAGGGCCATTGGAGGATTAAATGAGATAGTTTATATGTTAAAGTATCTCTTATTCTCCTGTAGTAATGATCTCCCAAGGCTTACTGCCTACATCTCTAACCTAGGCCTAGTCCTGGAAGTTTCTAGCCTCCATACAATCTTATCTAGGCCTACAATGTTTTCAGCCTCTGAAATTTGCTGCTGAATAAGTTCAGTCTTTCTTGTTCTTTCTGAGCTCTGGCTGGTTGGTTCAACTCAGCTGTTCTGGTTCAGACTCCTCTCCAAGCTGACTGTCTTAGGGTTTTACTGCTGTGAACAGACATCCTGACCAAGTCAAGTCTTATAAAGGACAACATTTAACTGGGGCTAGCTTACAAGTTCAGAGGTCCAATCCAGTATCATCAAGGCGGGAACATGGCAGCATCCAGGCAGGCATGGTGATCCAGGCAAGCACGGTGCAAGAGAAGCTGAGAGTTCTACATCTTCATCTTGAAGGCTGTTAGTGGAAGATTGACTTTCAGGCAGCTAGGGTGAGGGTCTTAAGCCAACAAGGCCACAATTTATAATAGGGCCACTTCCTGAACCAAGCATATACAAACCATTATATTCCACTCCCTGGCCCCCATAGACTTGTTCAAACATATGAGTCTATGGGGGTCCCACCTAAACATAGCATAATGCAAAATACATTTAGTCCAACTTCCAGAGTCCCCATAGCAGTCTTAAGAATGTTAAAAGTCAGGAGTTCAAGGTCTCTTCTGAGATTCATCCAATCACTTTAGTGTAATCCCCAAAGCAAGACAGGAAACCAGCTGGGCAAACTCCAAACTCTGCATCTCCATGTCTGATATAACAGTCTTCAGATCTCCAACTCCCTTTTCATCTTTGTTGACTGCAACAAACTTCTTTTTCCTGGGCTGATTCCACTCCCTGTTATCAGCTTTCCTCAGGAGATAGCCCACAGCTCTGGCATCTCAAACATCTTGGGGTCTCCAAGGCATCTTCAATGTAACAGCTTATTGTTTCAATGTCTGAGATCCACATATGATCTTTTGGGCTTCTCCACACTGTTGTCACTTCTCCATCTCTGCCCTCTGTAGTACTCTAAGCTCTGGTTGATCTACTCCACTGCTGTTGCCATTCTTGGTGATCATCCATGGTACCGGCATCTCCAATACGCTGGAGTCTTCCACTGCAACTAGGCTTCACCTATAGGCTCTCTTTGTGGTGCCAAGCCTCAACTCCTTGGCATGACTTCTTCAGTCCTGGGCCATCAACTGCAACTGAGGCTGCACTTTCACCAATGGCCTTCCATGGCCTCTCACAGTGCCAAGCCTCAGCTGCTCTTCATGACCCCTTCATGCCTTCAAAACCAGTACCACGTGGGGGACTCTTACATATTACCAAGGCCAGCTGCAGCACAAAGTACAACCTTGGTTATCTCTGGAACACTTCCAGATTTCACCTCAATGATGTTGATCTCTTCTTAATCACAGCTAATTTCTTAGCTCTAGCTAACCAGCATCAATTGTCCCACTAGTCCCTTCTATTTTTCACTCTAAAGCCAGAGCCACATGGCCAAAACTGCAGTGTTCTGCTGCTTGCTGGGGCTGGAACATAGCCCACCCCCTTGTTCTATTACCAGCTTTGTTTTCTTACTTCCTCTCTGTCTAATCTTGGTTGTCCTGGATCTTGCTCTGTAGATTGACCTTGAACTCAGAGATCTGCGTGCCTGTCTCCTAAACACTGGGATTAAAAGTTGGTCCACCCTTGTGAGACTATGCTGGGGCCTAGCAAACACAGAAGTGGATGCTCACAGTCAGCTATTGGATGGATCACAGGGCCCCCAGTGGAGGAGTTAGAGAAAGTACCCAAGGAGCTAAAGGGATCTGCAACCCTATAGGTGGAACAACATTATGAACTAACCAGTACCCCAGAGCTCTTGACTCTAGCTGCATATGTATCAAAAGATGGCCTAGGGGCTGGTGAGATGGCTCAGTGGGTAAGAGCACCCGACTGCTCTTCCGAAGGTCCAGAGTTCAAATCCCAGCAACCACATGGTGGCTCACAACCATCCGTAACGAGATCTGGCGCCCTCTTCTGGAGTGTCTGAAGACAGCTACAGTGTACTTACGTATAATAAATAAATAAATCTTTAAAAAAAAAAAAAAAAAGATGGCCTAGTTGGCCATCACTGGAAAGAGAGGCCCATTGGACTTGCAAACTTTATATGCCCCAGTACAGGGGAACACCAGGGCCAAAAAGTGGGAGTGGGTGGGTAGGGGATTGGGGGGGGAGGGTATGGGGGACTTTTGGGATAGCATTGTAAATGTAAATGAGGAAAATACCTAATAAAAAATATATATAAAATAATAATGATGACCAAAAAAAAAGTTGGTCCACCAAGCCTGGATTTAAGTTTTTATTCAACTAGAACTTGCTCAATTCCAGGCTGGCCTTGAACTCAGAGATCTGCTTATTTTTGCCTCCTAGAGATTAAAGGTTTGTACTACCATGCCTGGGTGGGTGAGGTCTTATTTCAAGGTCACTATTGCCTTAATTCAATTTGATATCCTTGTACACAGGATTCAGCTCTATTCACTTCCTGGTGCCCCTTAATACTCGAATCATATATTTTATATTTTTCTTTTGTTTCTTACTATTCTTGTTTAAAATGCGCTTCTGTGAGACTTAACCAGAGAACAAAATCTATGATGGGCGTTCCTGAGACTTCCTTTATCAATGAAACTAATCTGAGTCTCTTCACCTTCGCCTCAGGCAGAGTCTTCAGACAAGGGCAGAAAGTAGCCACATTCTTCACCCAAACACCACAAAAACAGACTCTAGGCCACATACTGACATTCTCCACTGAAACCTCTTGGGCCAGGTCCACACAATTCACATCACTCTTGGTAACAAAGTCTTCCATATTCCTACTGGAATAGCCCATTAAGCCCCATTTAAGGCATTCCATGGCTTTCCCAATCCAAAGTCCCCAAACCCACATTCTTCCAAACAAAAGTATGGTCAGATGGTCAGGCCTATCACAGCAATACCCCAGTCCCTGGTACCAACTTCTGTCTTAGGGTTGTACTGCTGTGAACAGACACCATGACCAAGGCAAGTCTTTTTTTTTTTTTTTTTTTTGGTTTTCGAGACAGGGTTTCTCTGTGTAGCCTTGCTGTCCTGGAACTAACTCAGTAGTTAGTGTAGCCAGGCTGGCCTTAAACTCAGAAATCCGACTGTCTCTGCCTCCCAAGTGCTGGGATTAAAGGCATGTGCCACCACTGCCCGGCAAGGCAAGTCTTATAAAGAACAAAATTTAATTGGGGCTGACTTACAGGTTCAGAGGTTCAGTCCAGTATCATCAGGGCAGGAACATGGCAGCATCCAAATGGGCATGGTGCAGGAGAAGCAGAGAGTTCTGTATCTTCTGACTTCCAGAAGACTGACTTCCAGGCAGCTAGGGTGAAGGGCTTAAGCCCAGGCCCACACATACTCACATACTCCAACGAGGCCACACCTCCTAATAGAACCAATCCCTAATAGAACCAATAGGCCAAGCATATACAAACCATCACACTGACTGATTCAATCTGGCTTCTCTTTTGGCCTCTGATATATATTTTTTTTTTTTTGAGACAGGGTTTCTCTGTGTAGCCCTAGCTGTCCTGGAACTCACTCTGTAGACCAGGCTGGCCTCGAACTCAGAAATCCACCTGCCTCTGCCTCCCGAGTGCTGGGATTAAAGGCGTGCGCCACCACGCCTGGCGATCTCTGATTTTTTTGCTCTGATAACTTTGGCAATATGTTCTAATTTCCGGGTACCTTCTCATTCTCTGGTTTGTTCAGTCTTCACCTGTGTCTAGCTTGTTCTCTCTCTTCAACCTATCTCTGTACAACAGTTCCAGTAAAACTGCTTCCTCCTTCTCTGCACTGCCCCTTAAGTAGCTTCCCTTTCCTCTCTTTTCCTATGAGAGTTGGGCATATCCTATCCTGTCTATTTTTCTCTGATTCATCACTTTGTCTGCCACTCAATTAGACATCACTTTCAAACATGGGTGCTTCCTTCTACAAGCTAACTTTACCTTCATTGTTTGTAATTAAAGGTGTGTATTAAGAGCCTGTCTGTATTCTAGCCAGAGGAGTTAAAGTTGTGTGCAAAGGGTAAGCAACACCACAACTAGACAGATTTTTCTTTTCAGTAAATAACACAACCTCTGAGTTCACAGCATGATCAAATATCCTGCAACATTTATGTACCCGACAGTAATTCCTGAATTAATGGTTTTTAGCCTAACTTCACATTTCTTTTTTTAAATTTTATTTACTCATTTAATGTATATGAGTACACTGGTGCTATCTTCAGGCACACTAGAAGAGGGCATCGGATTCCATTACAGATGGTTCTGAGCCACCACGTGATATCTGGGAATTGAACTCAGGACCTCTGGAAGAGCAGTCAGTGCTCTTAATCTCTGAGCCATCTCTCCAGCCCTTAAAGTCACATTTCTGCCAGGGACCTAAGTAATTGTCATTAAGTTGATTCGTCAGTGCAGTTTGATTTGGAAAAACAGGCTAGCAATGGATTGGACCATTTAGTGATCGTATTTGAAGCAAAACTGAGGTTGTCCTATCATTTTAACATAAACATTACATTTTGGAGCGTGGCTATTGAGATTTTGGTCATTGTAACAAATATCTGAGAAAACGACTTGCAGAAACCAGGATTTATTTAAGGCCTCCATCTCAAGAGATTTCAGCCCAAGGTCCTTGGCTCCACTCTTTCATGTCAGAGGGCATGATGGAGTAGAGCTGCTCATCTTGTAACAGGAAGTGGCTGAGGACAAGATATATGCTTCAAACATCTACCTGCAGGGACCTCTTTCTTCCATCCAAGGACCTATGATCCCATTTGTTTATGAACTAGAAAGTAGATGGGTCATGGTTGAAGTTAGTGCTCTTATAATCCAATCACTCCCCCAAAGTGCCACCGCAGTGCGACCAAGCCTTAAGTACAGCAGCCCTTTGGAAGAATATTACATATCTAAACACTAAAAAATAAACAAAATCTCTTAGATTATGTTCATCCTCTACCCTGTGAACTTAGGGGGCTCAGACTTTGTGTTGCTGGGTATAGAAACCAAGGCCTATACCTCCAGCCCCAGACATGACAGGATTGTCAGTGGCCAATGAGAAAAGGCAGTGGTTCCATCTCACCACCTCTGTTTCCTCATCTGAAAACTATGACCTTGATTCCATGAGCAGTATTAAAGTTGACACAATATCCGGGAACTATCAAGTAACTGGCTGACCGAGTGACCAAGCTGTCAGTCTTATTTCCTCTTTTCTTCCCATTTAATTTCTTTCTTTTTCTTTTTTTTTTATGATTTATTTATTGTATGTATGTGAGTACACTGTTGCTATCTTCAGACACACCAAAAAAGGACATTGGATCCCATTACAGATGGTTATGAGCCACCATGTGGTTGCTGGGAATTGAACTCAGAACCTCTGGAAGATCACTCAGTGCTCTTAACCACTGAGCCATCTCTCCAGTCCCTCTTCTTCCCATATCTAACAAAATGGAGCACTACTTGCAGGAAAATACAGTATAGATGAACACCCTAGCACTCAGCCTCCCTGAGATTCACCACTGCCAGCCATCTCTTGTTTCCTATCTCCCCTCCCTGCCTAGTTGGAAGCTCTGCTTAAGCCAATTGAACATATACTCCCTACCCCCATCCTAGGAGGCAAACCCAGGCAGGGCCTTGCATTTGCTAGGCAGCAAGCAGACTGCTGTTGAAGTCAATCCCCCACACCCTAAGCAAGTCTTGACACAATTGTTTCACTTATCAAGTCATAAGCTCTTCCCCACAGCCCACTGATGCTGAACAATCTTCCTGTTCTCTGAAGAGCAGCCTCCCTTCTCTTATGTCCTCTTTTAACCTCTTCTCCATATTTTTAAAATCATTGCCATGTTCCCTCTTTATAATAGCTAAAATGCAAGAGAGGCATAAACTCTGTTTTAATAAGTCCCCACTGTAAAATACTGAATCATCCAGACTAGCCTTTGCTGCCCCACCCCTCGGTTTTTTGAGACAGGAATTCCTACACTTGATCTTAGCCAAAAAGCCTAGAAGCAATGAGACAGGAATTCCTAAAGCCTCAGCTGCTATCTGAAACTAAGCAAGATTAACTTTGAACTCCCATCGTCTTGTCTTTACCTCCTGACCTGTGCCACCACACCCAGCCCACATTAGTCTTTCTTAGAGCAAAACTGGGGAGAGAGAGACAATGACAAGAACCATATTTAGCTGGATGTGGTGGCTCACATCTGTAATTCCAGCACTCAGGACACAAACCTGAAGGTCATGGAGTTCTATGCCAGTCAAGGCTACATACAAAGCTTTATTCTCAAAAACCCTGTAAGTAAAAATTAAAAAGAAAAAAAAAATAGAACTGACAAATAAGAACAAAAGAATCACCCCAGTTCTTCCCATTAACTTTTTTTATTTAAGATTTATTTTATTTATTATATGTAAGTACACTGTAGCTGTCTTCAGACACATCAGAAGAGGGAGTCAGATCTCATTATGGATGGTTGTGAGCCACCATGTGGTTGCTGGGATATGAACTCAGGTCCTCTGGAAGAGCAGTCAGTTCTCTTAACCACTGAGTCATCTCTCCAGCTCTCCCATTAACTTTTTTTTTAATCAACTTTTTTTAATCCTCAGGGAGGCTGAGACCTGGGATTTTCATCTATAGTGTACTTTCCTGCAAGCAGTTGGTTGATGGCACGCCTACTCTACGTCAGCCACGGTTACTTGATAGTTACCAGATGTCATGTCAACTGTAACACTGCTCGTGGAATCGTGGTTAACAGTTTTCAGATGGGGAAACAGGTGGTTTGAGACTGGATCATGTGGGGATCAGGCCCAGAGCCTCAAACATGGCGGACTAGGACTCTACCACTGAGCTAAATTCTAAGCTAAATAATGATTCTTTGTGTGTAACACAGCTCACAGGAGAGCCAGGATCGGATATGAATGTCCATAGAGAAGAAAGAGATTCTCAGTCAGTGGCAGGTAGGTCCAGGCTAGATGGGTGTGAGTAAAGCCTTAAGAATTGATCATGTAGTAGAGAAGAAAAGAAACTCTAAGCTGTTCTTGGAAGATGGTGAGGTCTGTGGGTTTTGGATAGTAGCATGCTACTACTACTACTGATTGTTGTTGTTGTTATAAGATAGAAAGGAACAAAGAGTAACTTGTGAATGTTACTGTCAAAACAGTTGGTACTTGTCCTCTATTCTACAGTGAGTCTTAACTATCCACAAAGCAGGCTGCCTCTTACAAACTACACAGTTAGGGGAGGGGCTCCACTAATGCCAAGCTCAATCAGTGGAAACACTTGGGTGTGCACATTAAGACAAGAAACCATAAAATCTAACCTAGACCACCTTTAATGGGAGGACCAGACATTCTGGTGGAAACTTGCTTGCCTCATGATAAGGAGCTCTGAGACGGCCGGGATGTGGACCAAGGGTCAGGAAACTGCAGGCCCCCAGGCTCCATCTGCCCACCTGTCTTTGTATGGATTTCAAGCTTAGGGTAGTTTTTATGCTTTTTTTGCATTGCATGATGTTGCCCAAAATGACGCAGAACTCCTGGGCTCAAGTAACCCTGCAGTCTCGCAAGCAACTGGGGCAACGGTCCCACTCCTTTCTTACGTTTTTAAATAGCTGGAAAATATGTTTCATGACATATGAAAAGTATATAAAAATTATCCAACCTCAAGTTTGATGCCTTTATAGCACAACCACCCATTCCTTTCAATACTAGCTCACTGGAAAAGAAGCCTTTACTCCCAGGACTCAGGAATCAGAGGCAAGAGGATCACTGGGAATTTGAGGCCAGACTGGATTACATAGTGAGTTCCAGGCCAGCCAGGGCTTCATACCCTGTCTCCAACAAACAAACAAACAAACAAACAAACAAACTAAACTAAACTAAAAAAACCAAACCAAACCAAACCAAACCAAACAAAAAACCAACTCAGTTATGTTCCTTTGGGCACCTACTGAAATGCAGGCTCTGAGTGAGTCAGGCCCTTTTCCTGCAGTTTCCTGCCCAGGCGGTGGAGGTCCCAACCTGAGCCCCAAGTCAGGGCAGCCTACACATCCTCAATACGCCATTTAAAACAGCCAAATTTAAAGTTGAAAGCAGAAAAAAAAAGAGATTTATTCAATATGGCCATATTAGGAAGAGGGAAAAAGCAATCTAGAAGAACCTCTAGGTCCACTGTAGGGGCACTAAAGTGAAACTAAAGTCTAAATAGAAAGCCAAGGATTTTCACATCTAAGCAGTCGTGGTCAAGGTGTGGTCCTTCCCACCACTGACCCATCCTGTAAAGTGGTCTAACAAGTCATTTTGTTGTTTTATTTTCTTTTTCCCACTTAAGGTTTCTCTATGTGGCCCTGGCTGTCCTGCAACTCAAATCTGTAGACCATGCTGGCCTCAAACTCAGAGATCAGCCTGCCTCTGCCTGCCCTGGGCTTAGACTAAAGTTTGCACTACTACTGCCCAGCCTGACAAGCCTTTAGAATTGTGTGATACCTCTGTTTGAAAGGATATTGTTCCCCAAATCCTCTGCCTCCACCTCTACCCCAGCCAACCCCTCACCTCCAGCTGGGGCCTTTTGCTTCTCCCAGCTTGGTATTCCTGGGGGAAATTCCTTTCTTTGGAGTCCTTTGTTTCAATAGTCTGATAGGTTGAGAGAATACCATTCCTGCCAGGCCTGACACACCACTGCTGCCACCTCCTGCTACCAGAAGACAGCCTAGGCTATTCCACTGGCAGAGTTTTGCTGAGAGCTCTGAGGGAAGCCAATAGTACTAGGAAGCTTAACTTCCCATCCCTGCACAGCTGGTTGCTGCAGATGAGCCTACCTTGGGGTTGTAAGGGTTAAGTGAGACAATGTAGCTAGTGATGGGTACTCACAGATCTCAAGAAATGATGTATCGCCATGCGTGGTGGCCCAAGCCTTCAGTCCCAGCACTCAGGAGGCAGAGGCAGGTGGATTTCTGAGTTTGAGGCCAGCCTGGTCTACAAAAGTGAGTTCCAGGACAGCCAAGACTATACAGAGAAACCCTGTCTCGAAAAACCAAAAAAAGAAAAAAAAAAAAAAAAGAAAGAAATGATGTATCTAGAAGAGGAGAGGACAGAGTGGTCCCCATGTGGCCTGGAATGACCAAGGCCATCGTCTGGGGACCTAACTACTCCCAGTTCTGGCCCAATCTGGGTGTTATTTCTTCACTTCGTATGAAATGAACCCATTTAAACCAGATTAGATTATATTAAATGCAAGTTTATTGGCAAGCTGTTCTCAGGTGTATGAGTTCACTGGCCCCCAGGACCAAGGCCAGGGAATTCAGCATGGAGAAGGGGCAGCAGCTAGAAGAGGGAGAGGAAAAGAAAGAAGTGAGCAGGAGTATAGAGAGAGAAGAGGATAGGGAGAGAGGGAGGGAGGGAGAGAGAGGAGAGAGAGAGAGAGAGAGAGAGAGAGCACTCTATCTCTACACATGGATGAAGAGAGGGAGGCTCTAGAGCAGTGTACTGAAGAACTTGTAAGTCGAGAGACAAGTGTACATACCAGTGTGAATTGCTCTTCCAGCGGAGGTGTTCCGTTTTTCCAGCACAAAAAGCCACATGGAAAAGACAAAACAGAGGCCTTAACCCTGTAGAGAAGTGTAAAGTGGAAGAGTCCTCTGATCTCTCCATCTCCAAGAGCGAGCAGACTGCCTGCCACTGAGGGCCTACCTAGCTCTAGGTGATCTGAAGCTAAGGTGTCGTCATTAAAATACAACCTGAAACTCCACAGTCTGACGCTATGTACAGATGAAAAGGGGACCACTAAATGAGGGCCTCACAGTAACTGTAGTTGCATTGAAAGTCTTTTTTATAATTCCTGTAGTCCAAGGATGTAGTAAGCTGGGTGCCATTTGGGATTTACATTGAATATGTATGTGTGTTTCTAGCTTTTTATATAAAGAAGCTCTTCTGTAACACGTTATTTTTCTTGTATATAATAAAATACAAAATATATGGGGGAAAACAAAACAACACAAAACGATCTAGTCTTGGGGCTGAAGAAGTGACTCATCGGTTCAGAGCACTGAGTGCTCTTTTGATTTCTTGACAGCAATTCCATCAAACCACATGGTGGCTCACAACCATCTGTAACAGAATCCTATGTCCACTTCTGGTGTATCTAAAGACAGCTCCAGTGTACTTATATACAGAAAATAAATCAATTTTTTAAAAAAAAGGAGCCGGGCAGTGCTGGCACACACCTTTAATCCCAGCACTTGGGAGGCAGAAGCAGGAGGATTTCTGAATTCCAGGCCAGCCTGGTCAACAGAGTGAGTTTCAAGACAGCCAGGGCTATACAGACCCTGTCTTGAAAAACAAAAAACAAACAAACAAAAAGGCAGGGAGAGCTCACCTAGGTTTTGGAACTGCCCCCCCCCCCCAGTGGGATCCACCCCTTCCTGTTTGTAAAAATGTACATAAAGGCGTGATGGCGCAGGGCGTGGTGGCGCACGCCTTTAATCCCAGCACTCAGGAGGCAGAGGCAGGCGGATTTCTGAGTTCGACGCCAGCCTGGTCTACAAAGTGAGTTCCAGGACAGCCAGAGCTATACAGAGAAACCCTGTCTCGAAAGAAAAAAAAAAAAAAGGCGTGATGGCTTCGCTGGCCCACCAAAAGAGACCTGACTCTCCATGGGGATGGAAGTAGCAAAGTAGGAGTCAGAGCCAGAGCCACAGCTGGAGCCCGGGCCACAGGCAGAGCAGCTGAAGGCGACAGGAACACCAGTGGGACAGGAGCACCAGTGGGAAGACAAGCAGAGCAGCCTGGGGGGGCAGGTCAGATTCCGAAGGATCCTGGCAGCAGAGTCTAGGAGGCGAAACCAGAGCATCCTTCGGCCACCTTGGTGGCATTTACAGGACCGGTTCTCACACTCTGACTCGGGTGGGGACCAGGCACAGGGCTCCCGGGCCCAGAAGGGTCACATGCACTCTTGGTCCCTGGGGTCATCAGCGTCTAGCTCAGACTCCCCAAGACGCTCCCGGAGTCCTGGGGCAGCTGCCATGGCCCTGAGCCAGCAGCCCAGCCTGCAGGAAAGACTGGGGCTTCGTGAGGAGCACAAGCAGCAAGTAGAGCTGCTCAAGGCCTTAGAGACATCTGAGGAGATGCGTGCATGAAGACTGGCCAAGAAGGAAGCTAAGTGTTGCGTCCAACTTGACCAGCAAGGAAAATGCAACCACCAGTTCTTCTTAAAGCAGTTTACTCAGGCAGCTTCTCTCTTCAAATCCCCCGCACTTCGGGGTACAAGCGTTTTTATCCACTCAAGCCACAACCACGTCTCAACCAATCACCACAGGTCAGATCACCTCACCAGGCAGGCTTGCTCAGCCAATCAGGGATTAGGGTGAGCCATCCACCAAATATGGGCTTGTTTACTGCCTGGCATAGATTTCTGTCCAGCTGGCCAGGGAGTGCGGAATGGCTTCCCACAATTCCCCCTTTTATATTCTTTTGAAGCAAGCTCCATGGGTGAAGATAGAGGTCTGATCCCCAGTGTGTAGAAATAGGGGCCATGTACAGGATTGACTCTTGGGCTCACAGGTTTTTACCCAGAGCAACCCTGACCTGCTCCTGTGCCGTTTTTCCTGGGGGAAGGACACTAGGACACTCAACCCTCATGCAATCAGACATACCTCCCAGAGATTGTCAAACAGCTTCCAGACTAACCTCTGTGCGGTGCTTAGCCTTACAACCCTGTGAAGTGATGGCTTCATTGTTCATTCTTCATGGCAACAAGCCAAATCTGAGGTGACTGCCCTGCTTCCACTGCAGCAAAAGCTTGCACCACCATGGCGGCAGTGCGGACCTGGGCATTCCGCAACCGACACATACACCATACACACAACATGCATGCCAAAACAAGGGCCACAGCAAGGGTACCTATCCCAACCTATTCTTTCCCGATGCCAAGCCAGGATCCACTTGGGTAGAATTCACAGTGACAATCGCCGAGCGAAGCTCATTCATCTTGCCATCAAATTTTGCAGTCCAATTTAAACACCGACAGTATCCCCCATCTGGGTTCTGCACCCATCAGGGGTAGACACATGCTCATCACCAGCAAGATCAGCTTCTTCATTTTGACAGCGTTGCACTAGCTGCTCCGGAACCCACACTGGCTCTGCGCGATTCTGTGGAAACATGCAAACAGACCCTCTCGCCCAGGCCAACACGGGATCCGGACCATTCCATGGTCCTGTAAGCACATCCTTCCATTTAGCATACCCCAGTTTACTGGGGCTGGTATTAGCATGTTGTTCAGCAGAAGAGTGACCTTCCTTATCCAATTGTAAAAAATTTAAGGTAAAAAGAGCTAAGGAGAGTCTTATCTTTGGGGTATGGCCATAGCCTATTCCCCCTTTTTGTTTTATTAATAATTCTTTTAAGGTTCTATGTGCTCGTTCAATGATTCCTTGGCCTTGAGGATTATATGGCAGGCCGTGTTTAACTTGTACTTCCATCTGTTGACAAAAAGACACCAGGGTTTTGGCTGTATATGCAGGGCCATTATCTGTTTTAAGTTGTTGGGATTTACCCCAAGCTGCCCAGGCCTCCAAACAATGCTGTATAACATGGGAGGCCTTTTCCCCTGCGATGGGAGATGCATAAACTATTCCTGAACATGTATCAATGGATACATGAACATATTTCAATTTGCCAAATTCTGAAAAATGTGTCACATCCATCTGCCACACCTGTAGAGGGAGCAATCCTCTAGGATTCACTCCATAAGAAGGTGGGTGTTGAAACTCAAGGCAACATCCACAGGTAGTGACTACATCCCGAGCTTGTGCTCTAGAGATTCCAAATTTTCTCTGCAGAGTTTTAGCATTAACATGAAACTTAGAATGAAATTGTGAGGCTAACTCCATAGGGGATGCTAAAAATATGAACTCCATACGAGTACATTTATCCACAATATAATTTCCCCTACTTAAGGGTCCTGGAAGCCCACTATGGGCACGGACATGTCCAATATATAATGGTTGGCGTCTTTCCCACAGAAAATTCTGTAATTGTAAGGCCAAGGCTTGGATGGTACTACGAGCTTTTATTTGGCCAGCCACTTCTAGGGATAAAACTAAATTAACTACATATTGTGAATCTGAAATTAGATTAAAAGGGAAATCACAATCCTTAATGACCTCAATAACTATTTGTAATTCCACCATCTGCGGAGTACAGGAATAATACCCCCGACCACAGGATCATTCCCCTCTACCATATATACTCCACATCCGGTTTTTGATCCATCAGTAAACAAGTTAACTGCATCCTTAATGGGTGTTTTCCTCACCACTTGAGGGAAAATGACTGGATGTTCCTTAAAAACGATCATTAATGGATGTTTGGGATAATGATTATCAAATGGGCCCTCATTAATACAGGCTAAAATAGCCCACTCATCAATATTTGTTGTTAGAACCTTTTGCTGATACCCATCATAAGGGATTACAATAGAGCTGGGTTTTATACCAAAAAATTGTAAACAATGCTGAATTCCCAACAAGGCTAAAGAAGCCAGCCACTGTTATAGGATAATGATCTAATGTCCTCCCAGCGGATATTTTGGAATGGATCCATAACAATGGGTCTTCTTGCCACAATGATCCTGTGGGTTGCATCTCAGTAGGTAATATTATCAAAATGATGGGTAACCCTTCTCTACAACGCTGAAGCTGGGCTTTAATCAATTCTTCTTCCACTAGGGCAAGGGCCTTCCTAGCCTCAGGTGTTAATTCCCTTTTGGAACTTAACTCTGAGCCTCCTTCTAAAATTTGAAACAGAGGTTTTAATTTAACATTTGGGATCTTCAAATAGGGCCGAATTAAATTGATATTGCCTAACAATTTCTGAAAATCAGTTAAAGTATGCAAGGAATCAACCCTCAACTGTATCTTTTGAGGCCAAACGGCCGTAGGGGCGATCCTTGCTCCTAAATAGGACACTATTTTATCTTGTTGCACTTTCTCTGGGGCAATATGCAAACCCCATTGCCTCAAAGTCTCCACCATCTTTCCATAGGATTCCTGCAAATACCTTTCATCCTTTGCTGCAAGCAGGATGTCATCCATGTAATGAACACAGCGAAGTTTGGGATATTCTTTCCTAATTGGTTCCAATGCTTTTCCTACATAAAGCTGGCACATGGTAGGACTATTAGTCATTCCTTGCGGCAGCACCACCCACTCAAATCTTTGATCAGGCTCTTCATGATTACAGGAGGGCAAAGTAAAAGCAAATCTAACACCATCTTTCAAATCCAAGGGAATGGAAAAGAAACAATCTTTAATATCAATTACTATTAGAGGCCACTTTTCTGGCAGGGCAGATAAGAGAGGCAGACCCCTCTGAATGGAGCCCATCACCTGCATCTGTGCATTAATAGCTCACAGATCATGTAATAACCTCCATTTGCCAGATTTCTTTCTGATAACAAAAATTGGGGCATTCCATGGAGATACAGAAGGTTGAATATGACCCAAAAGATATTGTTCTTCAACTAATTCCTTAGCAGCTTGTAATTTTTCTGAGGATAATGGCCACTGAGGCACCCACACTGGCTCCTCAGTTTTCCAGGTTATGGGAATGCATCCCCCAGCAGCCCCTAGGAAAAACCCATTCCTTCCTGAGACTGTCTTTTAATTGAGAGAATTGGGGACTTCCTTCCTTGCAACCCTTTTCCCAGCCCGAAGGATGGGTGCCATCCCATGTCTTTCATCATCTTCTGGGAGGCATCAGAATATTCATTAGTTAAGTCTTAATTGTAGATTCTTCAACAAATCCCTACCCCATAAGGTAATGGGCAGCTCAAGCACATATGGTTGAAACATCCCATCATGCCCTTCCTTATCTTTCCAAGGGAGCATCCTGGCACTTATGTCTGGGCTCTTTGCATAGCCCAGGCCTTGTAATATTTGTTCTGACTCCTGAATCGGCCATCCTTTTGGCCAGTCCTTCCTTGCAATTATGAACCTATCAGCTCCCGTATCTAAAAGCCCCAAGATGGATTTTCCATCCACCTGTAACTCCAGTACCGGACGCTGATCCATTTGTAATGACAGACAGGTAAGTTGGGTGCCTGAAGACCCAAATCCTTTTTCTCCCTTTTTGTGATGCAGCTGGGTATAAGCCATGAAGACTAGGGATGATTAAAAGTTGTGCTATCCTATCCCCTGGAGAAATACCTACCAGACCTCGTGGCGAGGAGGCCATGACTTTGATAATTCCTTCATAATCTGGATCGATCACTCCTGGATGGACTATAAGACCTCGCAAGGCCGAGGAGGATCTCCCCAAGAGCAGTCCTACTGTATCCTTGGGTAAGGGTCCTCTAAAATCTGTGTCAATTAATTGGGTTCCCATCTGTGGAGTCAATACGACTCTGGTGGTTGAGCAGAGGTCCAATCCCGCTGAACCCTCAGTTGCTCTCCTCGGCTTCGAGGAGGATGAAGAAGAGGCCAGGTTGTTTCCCCCTGACTCTCTACACTCACTGCCCCATATTTTCGCAGGCCCTGAGGACAGGGGCCCTGTTGGCCGTTTTTTGGCCCAGCTCCTGAATTAGAGGAGACAAGGGGCTGTCTGTTGATGTCCTTTATAGATCGACATTCACTGGCCCAATGGTTTCCTTTCCTACATTTTGTGCACAGTCCTGGCTGTCTAGCTCGAGGTCCTTGTGTTGCACTTCTTTCTGGACAATCCTTTTTAACATGTCCCATCTGGCCACAGCGGAAACATGCTCCTGCAGGAGTTCCTCTTTTTCTCCCCTGCAATTGCATCACCGCTGCGGCCAGTCCAGCATTGCTCAAAGGCCCTCCGAGCTCTCGGAAAATCTTCATCCAGGCTTCAATTCCCCTATTCTTGTAGGGAGTAATGGCTGTTCTACAATCCTTAGTACACTGCTCAAATACCAGTTGTTTTATTAACGGCATGGCAGTGTCAGGATCTCCAAAGATCCTCCCAGCAGCCTCAACCATTCTAGCCACAAAATCAGCAAAAGGCTCAGTAGCTCCCTGTATAATCTTTGTTAGATTCCCATTCACTTCTCCTCTATTTGGTAAAGACTTCCAGGCTCTAATTCCTATCTGATTAATCTGCTCATAAACTTGCGGGGGGTAACCAGTTTGCTGTTGAGCAAAGCAACCTTGACCAAGTAACATATCTCTATCCCAGACTTGATTCCCCGCAGCTGCGTTAGCGGTGGCCTGCTCATTAGCAAATTCAATCAGGAATGCTCTCCAATCCAGATATTGTCCAGGAGACAAATATGCCTTCACCAACCCTGCCCAATCGCTGGGTGTTAGGCAATAGCGCTGTAGCGCTTCTAGCTGAACTATGGTGAAGGCGGCAGAGACTCCATAGGCTCTGCAAGATTCTGCTAGATTTTTAATAACTTTAAAGTCCAATGGTTCATGGTAATGATTCCCTTGTTGATCTAGGAAAACAGGGAAGCAACCTAAAGAGGATCTAACCTCCCTCCAAGCATCAGGGCAAAACAAGTTGCCAGTCACACCCAAATCTTGATAGAGCGGGGAAGCTGTAGGGGTCACTTCCTCCCTCCTCCTTTCTTGTCTGTAATCTTTAAGGTTTGCACTAGAGGTTTTGCCTTGATCCCTACTCCTCCGCGCCTCACTTGTCTCCTTCTTTAATCCTGTAAAATCAGGATACAAGGAGCTTCTTCCTAACTCCCTTGCTAGCTCCTCTATATCCTCCTCTGATCCACTTTCAGAGCTCGATGAGCTTGCCTTTTCAGACTTTAATGATCTCTCTTCCTTCAATTGTTCTAGTGCTTGCTTGCCTGTTTCCACTGCTTGACAACAGCGCTCATCTTCTAAACAGCTATTCACTAGTTTCCACACTGCTCTAGTACCTTCTTTAAGGACACCCTGCTCCCAGGAGAAATCTAGGTCTTTTCCCAACCTATCCCAGCTAGCAGGAGTCAAATGGCCCGACACAGCAAACCAAGGAGCAACCTTGTCACACTCCTCGAGGAAGGCTTGAATGGTATGCTTTTTGAGTTTTGTGCCCTTTGCTCTTAGCAGCTCATCGAGCGCTGAAAAAATTGGGTGTGACTGTGATGACCCCATACCTAGTCTTTCACGCCCCACACAGTCACCACAGCAACAAAAAAGGCTCAGAAAAATTACCCAAATGGCTAGAAAAAGAAAGTAATCCATAGACTGTCCCTATTACCCTCTTACTTTCACTACTCTCTTACCTTCACTTTCTTGTCTCCAGAGCCAGAGCGCCTTATTGTCTCTTACCGAGAGCCTAATTGTCTCTTACCAAGAACCTTATCATCTCTTACCGAGAACCCAATCCCAAACCCGGGATGGTGAGTTACTTACCGTACTCATCCTGTCGACAGACCCTGACTGCAGAAAGTTCTGAACCTCTTCGGTGGGGGAGTCGGTTCCCAGATTTCAGCACCACTTGTTGTGTCCAACTCAACCAGCAAGGAAAACCAGTTCTTCTTAAAGCAGTTTACTCAGGCAGCTTCTCTCTTAAAATCTCCCCCCCCCCCGCCGCCCCCCCCCCCCCCACTTAGGGGTTCAAGCGTTTTTTATCCACTCAAGCCACAACCATGCCTCAACCAATCACCACAGGTCAGATTACCTCACCAGGCAGGCTTGCTCAGCCAATCAGGGATTAAGGGCGAGCCATCCACCAAATATGGACTTGTTTACTGCCTGGCATAGATTTCCTTCCAGCTGGCCAGGGAGTGTGGAATGGCTTCCCACAGCTAAGGAACCAAGAAGCGCCAGAAGATGGGCTGGGGTGAGGAGTACATGGGCTACAGCAACACCAACAACCCCTTTGGAGACAACAACCTGCAGGGCACCTTCATCTGGAAGAAGGCCTTGGAGAAGAAAGGCATCAGCCACCTGGGAAAAAAGGAGCTGAAGGAGCGCAACAAGAGGATCCGGGAGGAGAACCGGTCAAACGGCTGTGGCTAGAGCAGGAACAGGAGAAAGCCCTGTGGGAGCAGGAGCAGGAGTAGCTGCAGCGGGAGAAGGAGGCAGAACACTTTCAGGCCTGGGAGGAGCAGGAGGACAGCTTCCACTTGTGGCAGGCCAAGCTTCTCTCCAAGATCCGAATCCGAGATAGCCATGCCAAGTCCATCGACCTGCTGGCCAACTACATCAGTGCAGAGGAGGACTTTGAGCTGCAGGCAGATATGCACGAACCCTACACCTTCCTCAACCGCCTCACGGTGGCGAACATGGAGGACCTGCTCGAGGACATCCAGGTGTCCATGGAACTGGAGCGGGGCAAGAATGTGGACTTCTGGCGGGGCATGACGACCCGAGGATGAGCTCGCTGAGCTCCGATGTGCAGTCGTTGTTCAAGGGAAAGACTTATAACCAGCTGCGGGTCCTCTTCCAGGCCATCGAGGGCAAGGTCCTTGCCGGTGGCCCCAACTTCGACATGGGCTACTGGGAGAGCCTGCTGCAGCAGTTGCCTGCACTCATGGCCAGGGCCAGACTCCGTGAGCGCCACGAAGATGTTCTTAGACAGAAGCTGTTCCAACTGAAGCAGGAGCAGGGTGTGGAGAGGTAGCCGCCCTTCCCCATCCTCAAGCCACAAGAGCCCACGACCACCCACAGCCCCGAACTTGAGGAGCGGCCTCCCAGCCGAGGGACTTCAGTGCACACAGAGGAACCCAAGGGGGCCACAGTACCAAGGGAGTCAGATGGGGGGGGGGCAGTGCTGCTGGAGGAGGACCTGATCCCACAGAGTCTGGCGGACTACGAGCTCGGCTGCTACAGCCCACGGCTGCTCACAGCACGAGTACTTCCTGGAGGCATGCCCGGACAACCCGGACTTTGCGGTCCTGCGCTTCCACACCTGCCCTCCCTACGAGGACATTGCCTTCAAGATCGTCAGGCGCGAGTGGGACTACTCACACCGCCATGGCTTCCGCTGCCGATTCGCCAACGGAATCTTCCAGCTCTGGTTCCACTTCAAGCGCTACGGTGAGGCCTGTAGGCTGCCCGCCCCTGAACAGCTCCAAGGCCAGAGGGCCAGGAGGCCTCCTTCAGAAGCCTCGGGGAATCTGTGTGCTGTAGACACAGAGGTGAGGGCGGGTGAAAAATGAGGCTATAGCCTGGGATTGGACAGTGGGAAAAGAGGGCGGCCTGATAGTTTTAGAGGCTGGACAGAGAGAGACTCAGGTGTCAGGAGCCATAATGGGACAAGCTAGCAGGTGATCATCCTGAAGTGGCCTGCCTCGGATTATTATAGAATCTGGGACAGGTGAGCCCTCATTAAGCAAGGCTTTGAGGGACTCATTTTAGGAAAGATACCTGCTATTAATATGCTATTCCCGTAATTATTAAACATATATAACAATCACTAAGTAGTAGCGCACCCCTTTGGAGCAGATCTCTGCAGATCCATGAAGATGTACTCTCTTGTAGTGATGCTATATTGACAAATAGATGACTTAAGTCTTAATGATGATCCTATAAGAATTCCTAAACTTATATCTGTGATAATTAAGCTCTTTTATTAACGGGACTATAAGGTCTTTTTCTGATAGTCAAAGCTGCAATGAGAACTCTGTCTTTCAAGTGTCACCAGTTAATTGCTTTTAGTTGGTAACCAGACTTTCTCCTACTCAGAGCACATTCCAAGAGGTTATAAAACAATTAACCAGGCTGGGCAGTGGTGGTGCATGCCTTTAATCCCAACACTTGGGAGGCAGACTCAGATGGATTTCTGAGTTTGAGGCCACCCTGGTCTACAGAGTGAGTTCCAGGACAGCCAGGACTGCACAGAGAAACCCAGTCTCAAAGAAAAAAAAATTAACCAAAGGTCATTAAAAGGGAACTAATGATGTATTACAGGTGTTGGGACAGAAGATAAAGTACCAACTGGGTTTACCTATACAAAACTTCACTAATAACTTCGTTATGGTTTTAAACCTTCAGTGAACTTGTGGAGCTGAGACAGGTGATAGATGTTTGGCCAGATAATTACTCCTAATGGATATGCATGTAAACATTCACTATTGTAAACTACTATTTCAATTTATGATTTGATTTTTTGTGTGAACATGTGATGAATTTTGTAACACGTGTTCATGTATTCTGAAAGATGTATAAGAACTGAGGACAAAGAGATGAGAGAAATCAACAGAGGAGACCTTTTTTGCCTTTCCCCACTTAGACTAGAATCTTTTCCCTTTCCCACTTAGAGAATTTTTCCTTTTCCCCACACAGGATTTTTTGCTTTTCCTCTTAAATAGCTTTCATAGGAAACTTTTTACAACTTAGTAATAAACTCTATAATCACTTCTCTAAGTGTCTTCTCTTCCTGAGACTTCTAACTAGCAGGCTGAAAGTTAGAGCCCAGCAGTTCCTGCTGAGAAGAACAAAGGCTATTTACTTAATCCTTTGTGGCTTGAAGAAGTGGCACTAGGTGCCAGAAACTGTAGTTTCTGGCCTCATAGGATCACAGAAAGCAGGTCAGCTACAACAGCTTAGTAACTTGGGCTTAGATAAGTAAATGTTTTATTATACAGCAACCCTAAATATCTCAACAAAGTCCTACCCTCCGCCTAAGCTCTTCCCCTGCCGCTGCCTCAATAAGAACCTACGAGAAAGAACATCCCACTCTGGGGTGGCCCCCAGCACTCAGGGACAGAGAGGAAGATGGAGACGTGTAGATAAGATGGAATCTATAGGAGAGGAAGAGGAATCAGAACGCTGTGGTCCAGGGAGCCATATGAAGTGGGCATTTCTTCGAAGATTAAATCATATGTAGGGTGGGTTAGCCCCATCTAGTCATGAAGCTTGTGTTGATATCATTTGTGTTTGCAGTCTGTGTGTGGAGTGTTTTGTGGGTTGAGAATTTACTGTAATAAATCTGACCAATAAATTACAAGTCTCCGGCGTTTTCTTTAGACGGGGCTGGGAGGAGGGGGTTTACAGCAAGCTGCAGCAGACTAATCAAAGGGGAAGGATGACTAGAAAGGCGAGTGACCACCCCCACACACACCCCAGGTAACCGATGGTTATTGTGTTGAGGATAGACACAGAGGCAGGAAGACTACTGCAGTCAAGAGAAGCCGGTGATAGCCTGCATAGTTTTTCAATAATTACACAGTACAGTGGACCACTTCTGGTCTTCAGCCACCAGCACTGTGCTAGCCGCAGCCCCTCTGGCAGATCCCTGCCTCTCTTGAATGGATTTTAAATTGTTCTTGGAAAGACTGCTTGAGGTGGCCGAAACGTCTTGTTTCCATGGAATTGTTCAACCCTGGAACACCATGTGGTTTTCATACATTAAATGAAAAACTTAATCTTAAAAAACAAAACAAAACAAAAAAATCCAGTCTTTGGGGCTAGAGAGAGGGCAGGTAAGAACACTGTGACTGCTCTTCCAGAGGTCCTGAGTTCAATTCCCAGCAACCACATGATGGCTCATCTGTAATGGGATCCCATGCCCTCTTTTGGTGTGTCTGAAGACTTCTACAGTGTACTCACATTTTAAAAAAAAAAATCTGTTTTAAAAAAATCCAGTCTCTTTTAAAATCCAAATTCTCTATAAAACCCCAAATCTCATTTTTTTCAAAGTGTTGCCTGGCAGTGGTAGTGTATGCCATTAATCTCAGCACTGGGAAGAAAGGCAGTTGGATTTTTAAGTTTAAGGCCAGCCTTGCCTACAGAGAGAGAACAGAGAAGAGAGAGAGAGAAGATTTAAAGTTTCTGAAATGTGAGCTCCTGTAATATCAAAGAAAGTATATGGAGGCTTAAACCCATCTATAATGAGATCTGCTGCTTCTTTTTTGTTTTTATTCTGTTTTGAGACAGGTTTTCTCTGTGCAGCCCTGGCTGTCGTGGAACTCACTCTCTAAATCATTCTAGCCTCCAACTCAGAGATCAGCCTGCCTCTGCCTCCCAAGTGCTTAGAGTAAAGTTTGCTCCACTCCTCCCCCAGCGTGACAAAACTTTAGGATTGGGTAAAGTCTCCTTTGGAAAGGCAACTGCTCCACATGTCCCCCACCCCCACCCCAGCCCATCCTCCATGTCCTGCTGGGGCTTTTGCTCCTCCCAGCAAGGTATTCCTGGGGAAATTCTTATGTCTTTGGGGTACATTTTTTTCAATTGTCTGATAGATAGATTGCGAGGATACCAGTCCATCACACCACCGCTGCCACCCCCTGCTATCAAAAGACAGCCGAGGCAGAGTTTTGCTGAGTGCTCCGAGGGAAGCCAATATTACTAGGAAATGGAATTTCTCATCCCTACACAGCTGGTTGCTGCAGATGAGCCTACCTTGGGGTTGTAAGGGTTAAGTGAGACGATGTAGCTGGTGATGGGTACTTACAGAGTCTCAAGAAATGATGTAGCTAGAAGAGGAGAGAGGGATAGAGTGGTCCCTATATGGCCGGGAATGGCCATGGCCATCAGGGTAGGTACTGATCTTTCCACGGTTGTGTCACCATCTGCTATGTTATTTCTTCACTGCCCATGAAGTGAGCCAATTTAAGCCAGATTAGATGATTAATTAAAGGCAGGTTTATTGGGAAGCTGTTCTAGGTTGGCTGAGTTTACTGGCCCCAAGGACCAAGGCCAGGGGAACTTGCCGTGGGGACAGGGCAGGGGGAAGAAGAGGGAGAGAAAAGGAAGTGGGCAATTGTGCAGAGAGAGGAGAGGAGAGGAGAGGAGAGGAGGGGAGGGGAGGGGAGGGGAGGGGAGGGGAGGGGAGGAGAGGAGAGAAGAGAAGAGGGAGAAGGAGAAGAAGAGGAGGAAAGAGGGAAAAGGAGGCCGGGCGTGGTGGCGCACACCTTTAATCCCAGCACTCGGGAGGCAGAGGCAGGCGGATTTCTGAGTTCGAGGCCAGCCTGGTCTACAAAGTGAGCTCCAGGACAGCCAGGGCTATACAGAGAAACCCTGTCTCGTAAAAACCAAAAAAAAAAAAAAAAAAAAAAAAGAGGGAGAAGGAGAAGAAGAGGAGGAAAGAGGGAGAGAGAAGAAGGAGGAAGAGGAGGAGGAGGAGAAGGAGAAGGAGAAGAAGAAGAAGAAGAAGAAGAAGAAGAAGAAGAAGAAGAAGAAGGAAGAAGAAGAAGAAGAAGAAGAAGAAGAAGAAGAAGAAAGAAGAAGAAGAAGACACGATGAAGAAGAAGAAGAGCAAATGTCAAATGTCTGGATTATATAGGGAGGAACCTGTGGAAGAAGAGGCTGGTACATTCAGGCTGGGGGCATGGCGTGCCAGGCTGGGACTGAGGGATGTTGGGAGAACCTGGAAACCAGGTCCCCTTTGGTATGTAAAAAATGCACTTCAGTCCTTTGTCCCCAGGGGCTGTGAAACCAAATGAGGTGGTGTGATTCGCTCTTGGAATGTGCACACAAGACTGAAGAATTCTGGTCCCTGTTGGGTTTTTTGTTTGTTTGTTTGGTTGGTTTTGTTTTGTTTTGTTTTGTTTTTTTGAGACAGGGTTTCTCTGTGTAGCCCTGGCTGTCCCAGAACTTGTCCTGTAGACCAGGCTGTCCTGGAAGTAATAGAAATCTGTCTGCCTCTGTCTCCAGAGAATAAAGGCGCGCACCACCCCCACACCATGACCCAGCATCTTTTGTTGTTTTGAGATCCAGTTTCATAGAAGGAGGCTGGCCTTAAGTACCCCCTGCCTCGACCTCCCAGGTGTTTGGATACAGGAGGACATCATTAAGTTTTGTAGTCCTGGAATGAAACCTAGGCCTCAGGGGTCCTAGGCAGGCACTTTTCAAGAGACCAAGTCATGAGTTCTTAGGCCTCCTCTAAGCACCATAGGCTCTTTTACTTTGCTTCAACACTTCCCCCTGTCCCCCCACCCCCCAACCCCTATCCCAGCAACTCTTTCTGTTTTGTTTGTTTTGTGTCTTATTTTGTTCATTTACATGTGTATGCAGTATGTATGGGGTACACACAGAAAAGGGGTGTTGGAGTCCCTGGAGCTGGAGGGGCAGTGGTAGCCTCTACCACAGAGTAAGGTCACCGTTTCCACCAAAAATAAAGCTATCTAGTTATCTCAGTCTAAAGAGAGAACTCATTGGTTAAGAGCACTAGCTGCTCTTCCAGAGGATCGGGTTCAATTCCCAGCATCTGCATGGTGGCTCACAACCATCTATAACTCCACTTCCAGGAGGTCTGGCGCCCTCTTCTGACCCCTGAGTGCATAGGGAGGCATGTTGTACACAACCATGCATGTACCCATATATATAAAATAAAAATGAAGAAGAAAAAAGTCACTATCACCAAGCATCCAATTGTTATTATTTTAGGACCCCTGGCCCCAGCATTTGTCAGATTCAAGAAGAATGTGATGCAAATGTCCAGAGAATGGTATGTTACTCAGCATGCCTACAAAGCAACAACACTTGGATGTTGACTCCCTTCAGTATATAGATTTTCCACGGGTCACTGTCACTGAAACTCTCCTGCAGTAGTGAAATGGGAAGGGCAGGAGGACTCCCTTGCAGCTTGCCAATCAGCTAGTCTGGACATACCATAAGACACTGTGCCTCATATCAAGGCCTGGGTAACTGCCTGTTTGTCTAGCCAGCCATTTAATGTTGTTATTACTGTTACAAGGAACCAGTCTCCTACACTGTTTCTATTGCTACTAGGAAACTTTCTCATTCCCAAGTTGATTACATATTCTGTTACATTCTGTGTTTTGGTGTTCGGTGTTCTTAGAAACCAATCACAACAGAGGTCAGTCAGAACTGCTTTGTATAGCTACAATAAGCTTGGACTTGACCCATCGGCCCAGCAACACTTTGTGTACCTATGTATAAGCTTTTATGGTTTTTGCCTTTATAAGATGCCCTTTGGGTGGACACCAACACAAGAGAGCCACCTGTCCCAATATAAAAATACATTTGGAACAAGACTTCCATTTTGAATAGGGGTTGTGGAAAGCTTTAAGTTTCCAAGACCTCCCTGGAAATTGACATCCTTTTTTGGCAAAAAGAGTCATGTGCGTGGGTAACTGACATCCTGGTTGGCAAGTCAAGAGATGAATGTTAGCTGAGGTGAGTCCCTGCCACAGTTGAATATCCCAACCAATAGGAACAGGATCAATGTACAACACAGACATGAGCCTGGGGAAGTCCCCCATCCCTACATCCTGACTGGTTGAAGAACTTGGCACAGATGTTCGTGGATTTCAGGCTTAAAAGCTCTGAAGGATCCTGGCTTGGGTTTCCAGTCCAAGCTCCTGAGTTTGGACTTTGACCCTGATCCATCAGTCCTGGGGCAAATGGTCAATAAACTATCCCTGTGTGGCTGAGACATTTCAAACAAGGTGGCAGGCCAGAACTCACACCAGAGGTTGTCTTCTGATTGCACATACACACTGGCACACCCCTCTCACACATGAACAGGTATATATACACACACACACTGTACTGGTTAGTTTTGTGTCAACTTGACACAGCTGGAGTTATCACAGAGAAAGGACCTTCAGTTGAGGAAATGCCTCCATGAGATCCAGCTGTAAGGCATTTTCTCAATTAGTGATCAAGGGGGAAAAGGCCCCTTGTGGGTGGGACCATCTCTGGGCTGGTAGTCTTGGGTTCTAAGAGAGCAGGCTGATCAAGCCAGGGGAGGCAAGCCAGTAAAGAGCATCCGTCCATGGCCTCTGCATCAGCTCCTGCTTTCTGACCTGCTTGAGTTCCAGTCCTGACTTCCTTTGGTGATGAACAGCAGCATGGAAGTGTAAGCCAAATAAACCCTTTCCTCCCCAACTTGCTTCTTGGTCATGATGTTTGTGCAGGAATAGAAACCCTGACTAAGACACACACACACATATTGGAAACATACAAAAAAATCACAAGTATTTTTAGATGGTAAACAAGAAATAAATAGGCCCTTCCTAGTGAGTCCTGCAGACTCTCCTGTCTTAGATGCTAAGTCCACCATGCCTTTTATCTTTCCTTTCCTCTCTTTTCCAACTCTCCATTTTTTGAGGGGTTGATTTGTTTTTATGTAGGTTTTTGTTTGTTTGTTTGTTTGTTTGTTTGAGACAGGGTTTCTCTGTGTAGCCCTGGCTGTCTCTAAACTCATTCTGTAGACCAAGTATGCCATAACCCTAAACTCATTCTGTAGACCAAGTATGCCATAACCCTAAACTCATACTGTAGACCAAGTATGCCATAAACTCAGAGATCCCACCTGCCTCTTCCTCCCAAGTGCTGGGTGTGGGCCACCACTGCCTGACTGGCTGTTGCTATCTTCAGACACACCAAAAGAGGGCATCAGATCTAATTACAGATGGTTGTGAGCCACCATGTGGATGCTGGGATTTGAACTCAGGACCTCGGAAAGAGGAGTCAGTGCTCTTAACCGCTGAGCCATCTCTCCAGCTCTAAAACCTACTTTTAATAAGGGTTCACAAAGGCTTTGACCCCACCCCCACCCCCCGCCAGCCCATTGTCCAAAGGTAGAGGAGAAAAAATGGTAAATAGGACAAGGGTGTGTGGACCTGTTTAAAGGGAATTCTTTGGGGGCCGTTCCAATCTCCATTGTCAGGGTAACCTGCAGTCCAGTTCAGTAGTGTCAGCAGACCAAACAGCAATCAGCAGTGGTAGCAGGGTCTAGCAGAAACTGCCAGGACTCCCTGCCAGGTTGCTGCCTGAGAGAAGTTCTCTGCTGTGCCTCTCTCAGCAAAGCAAAGATGGAGGAAGCAAGACCAACAAAGCATTGCAAAGTTAGCTATGCAAGCCTGCCGCCACTGTCCGTGGAGTCCTATTTATAGCCTTTCCAAACAGCACGTGTCCCACAGGTCTTACCTCAGCAAAACACCACGGGAGTCTGCATCACCTCGCATATTCACAAGCCCCCGCTTCAGGTTTCTTTGGGGCCTCAGTTGTGTCATGTGATATTTTGCTGAAGCAGACAAGCGATGGTTAGAAGAAATAGAAATACCACCCCACAAACGGAGTGTGGAAGCTCTGGCCTTGCTTCGCCTTGCACCTAGTCGCTCGCTGATCTTCACTTGTTGGGACTTTGTAGGGAGTAACTCGGCAAAGAACTTCTGGTGATAATTCCGGCTGCTTCTTGTCACTTCTAAGGACTCAGGCTGATTGGCAGAGACTTGTGGTTTCTTCTGAATCAAGCCTCAACTAGTGATTCCTGTTTGGTGTTTGCTGATTAGACTGGACCGCCGCTATCTTGATAACAAAGGTTGGGATCTCCCCAAAGAACTACTTCTAAACAGGTCTACAAACCCTGCTTCCTAACCTTTCTTTTCCCCTACCTCTGGTGGGTGGGCTAGAAGGGAGGTTGAAACCTTAAAGAACCCTAATTAAATAAAGTAGGTTTTGAAAAATCTAAGCCTACAAGTTTCTCTGGGAAGCCCTGGCTGTTCTGGAATTCCCTCTTGTAGACCAGGCTGGCCTCAAATTCAGAGATCTGACTGCCCCTGCCTCCAGAGTGCTGAGATTAAAGGCTTTTGCAGCCACCACCAAGCAGTTTCTGTTTTTCTTGTGCAGGGGTGGAGTGGTGGTGGGGTTTGAACCAGAGCTGTCTGAATGCCCGACGGGCGGGCACTTTACCCCCAAGTTGCCATCACTGAGTCCCGCCCCCAGTCCCAGAAACTACATTGATAGACACATTTCTAGCTCTCCGTTCTCTGCACTTCAGACTGCTCTTTCCTGCCACAACAAACACATCGCCTCTCATGTTATATCATCTCAGTGTCTAATTGGTTTGTGGGCATCCAGGATCCTTCCTCTGTCACCTCTGTAGTCCAGGGCCCGATGGCAGTTATTGACCATTTACTGATAGAACTCTGGGGGAGTCATTGCTGCCCTTGGAGAAGATAAAACTACTCAAGTTCCTGGAGATCACGAGGGCAGAGCCAAGACTGGATCCCACTAGACCCTGCAGTGGCCTGTTCTCTCTGGATCTCTCCATAACCAGGGATCAGGCCTACTACCAGTTCATAGAAAAGGGACTTTGCTCCCTGCCTGTCCAGAAACATACTTGAAGAGAAGTCAGTGAGTCCCTGCTTCAAGTAGACCTTGAACAGAACTGTTTCCAATAAAAAAAAAAAAAAAAAAGAGGGTAGGATGGGGAGTTGTTTTGTTTAATTTTATTTGTTTTGAAATGGACTATTTTACTTAGAGATTTTCATTTTGTTTTTGGACTTTTTAATAATTTGTTTATATTGTAAGAGCATTGATTTGTGTTTTGCCTGCATGTATGTCTGTGTGAGGGTATCAGACTCCCTGGAATGATCATTACAGACAGCTGTAAACAGCCATGTGGGTGCTGGAAATTGAGCCCAGGTCCTCTGGAAGAGCAGCCAGTGCTCTTAATCACTAAGCCATCTCTCCAGCCCCCAACCCCCTTTTTTGGACTTTTTGAGACAAGATCTCATTATGTAGCCCAAGTTGACCTCAAACTTGATCCTCCTCTCTCAGCCTGCACAGTGCTGGAGTTTAAACACATGAGCCGCCATCTCTGACTACTTGACGGTTTAAAACCGGAGAGCTGGCTGGAGAGCTGTCTACTGTGGAAAACATCATTTCTGAGTTACATTGACAAAGAAAACATCAGAAATGACCTCTGATGCCTTTCTTAGATCAGGAGGAATCACGTTTGGTCCTGATGGAAAAGAGTCGTGCCTGAGTCCTTTCCCATCTTAAGGGCATGAGAAACAAGTTGTGGGTCTGCCTCTCTCCCATGGAACTAACTGCCAGTGTTGTGGAGGTTTTCTGTCTGTATGCAACAGAGTCTCATGTGGCCCAATTTGGCCTCTTGCTTGCTATGTAGCCCTAACTAATTTTGATTCTCTTGCCTCAGCTTCCCAGGCAACCTCCTGGGTGATGCGTTTTGTTTTGTCCCCAGGACCCCACAAAAACAGCAAAAGTGTATGTGTGTGTTTGTGTGTGTGTGTGATGAGCAAATCCTTTAGTGGCTCAGAGGAGACAGCTCCACCTTCCCAATTCTGCCTGAGTGGGGCAGAGCTGGAATTGCTTTGTGACATCTCACAACCACACACCCCTAACCTTCTGTGCCTCACACTTTCCAAATTAACAGACAACTCCAAAGCCGTCCATCGTGTCTGTTGTTGTTGTTTTTTTATTTCACAAAGGAAAAGCAGTTCTCACCACAAGTTACACACTTCAAAATCCCAGGGGTCTGCACTCCAGAGCACAGTGGGTGATGCTCACTCTGCCAAAATCACCTGACAAGCTGGTCACGGCAGCTTAGCTGCCAGGTCCATGCTGCCATCCTCATCTTGTTGGCCTCCCGGAGAATGTCCCAGGCAAGTCAGCATATGTATTCAGCTCAGTGTTAGTGCAAAACTGTGACCTGGCAGCCTGAGAAGCCTGGCCAGTGAGGGAGAAGCCTGGCCAGTGAGAGAGAAGCATAGCCAGTAAGGGAGAAGCATGACCAATGAGGGAAAAGCCTGACCAGTGAGGGAGAAGCATGACCAATGAGGGAAAAGCCTGACCAGTGAGGGAGAAGACTGGCCAGTGAGGGAGAAGCATTACCAGTGAGAGAAGAAGCTTGATCAGTAAGGAGAAGCCCGACTAGGGAGAGAGAAGCCTGATCAGCGAGGAGCAGCCTGGATGACAGCAACTTAGAACTCTGGTACTCCCTGGCCCCACCTCAGCATTGCCTTGTCTGTCAATCTGTTTTACATCCACAGATTTCATGTTCTTCTCTTTGCCACACTGAGAGGAGAGTGGCTAAGGACTGATCTGACCTTGACACATAAACAGCCTGCAGATTGGACTTGACAGATAATAAAGGACTGACCCAGCGATTCTCCAGCGCCCTTTTGCTGTAATTGTAATTAGACTGAGCATTAAAAAGGCTTTTGGAGGAATTCTTCCATAGGAAGAAAGCCAGGAAGTTTGGTTTTCAATTCATTCACTCACTCACTAGCATTGACAGCCATCCACACACTATTATCTGTGTTCAGCACGGTGCTAACCCCTTTCAAGGAAAGTGGCTTCAGGAATTCCTGAAGTCCACTCCTGCTCTGTCAGAAAACAGTATACTGGCAGGCAGTCAAGGGCACACGTTTTTGTTCAAAGACTTTCAGCTCATTTCTGCTGGGTGACCTTTGGCACACTATTTAACCTCCTGGCCCAGGGTTTCCTCTAGGGGTTAATAATCCCACCCTCCAGAGGCTTCATCAAGCTTAAGTGGGACCATCTGTGTACAGTGGCCAGCGACTCAGCTCTCAGCCACTACAGGGCGAGCCCAGCGCACTCTCCCTCCCTGCCCCCTTCCACTGGCATTTTGCCAGTCATGGGGAGCCACAGGGTAACACACACACACACACTCCCTGCCCTCGGGACTGATGAGACCTGTCACTGACAGAGCTGTTTTTCCATCTATAAGATGGGGAGTCATGGCTCTAGGGAGAGCCATCAGTAGTGAAAAGCAGTGAGCCTTTTCTCAGGCTCTCCCTGAGAAAAAGACCATGGGGACTTAATAGAATGTGCCTGCTTTGGGCTTCTCGTCAGCTGTCACGGCTGCCCTGGGGGCTGCTGTCCTTAATAACTGATGGTTTGAAATCCCTGAATGTGCTTCCAAGACCTAGAGATCCGCCTGCCTCTGCCCCTGACTGCTAGGACTACCGGGTATATATTAACACTGGCAACCTGCAGTTGTTTAGTTTGTTTTTGGAAACAGGCGTGGTTCATTCTAAAGCGAGGCCATCTAGAATTTACAGGCCCAGCTGCCAGTGCTCCAGGCTGTACATTTGCAAACCTTATGGTTGTAGAATAGGCATTCAGGAAGGGTGGTGTCACTGTCCTCTGGGGGGCCGTGTGGGCCTCTGGTGAAAGGGACACACCCATCTGACACGTAACTCAGGCCCACTTGGTTGGTGTTCTAGTAATTTGAGCTATATCTGTGTTCCATGACCATTGTGACTGACAGGTCAGAGATGGTGTCTCCAGCAGAACTTGTGAGGGTAACCTTTAAAGTCAGTGACAAAAGCAAGTGACAAAGCCAGAGCGTTCCTCCAGCTTTCCTGTTAGTGTCTGTGGTGCTGAAAAGTGTGTCTCCTAAGGACCAGAATTCTCTAATCTGATCACAGCACATTATCACACACAAGAAATTAAACCACAAAATTATCTAACATGAACCTAAGGCCTCATACATGCAAAGGAGGCATATCTTCACTGAGCCACACCTCTAGCTTTATGGGTATCCCATCCCCTGCCCCCCCCCCCGCACCCCCACGGTTTCTCTGTGTAGCCCTTGCTATCCTGAAACTTGCTCTGGAGTCCAGGCTGGCCTCGAACTCAGAGATCCACCTACCTCTGCCTCTGGAACGCTGGGAGTAAAGGTGTGCGCCACCCTCCCCACCCCCACAGCCTTGTGGCTATTTTTTTTTACTCTAGATTTCAGTCAAGTTCTAGGCTCCCGTGACAAGCTGACTACCCTTCCCTCATCCCAGCTGGACTTCCAGACCTACCCACCTTCAGATTGTTCTTCCCCAAGGACTGACTGGTCCGAGGGCCAATCGCTGGTGGGGCGGGAATAGGCTGTGGGGGTGAGCTGGAAGGTGTTAACAAGGGCAGTTTCCCCCGGGCTTCGAGGAAGCACAGTCACTTCCTCCAGGTGCAGGCAGCTGAGCCTGCGGCTTTAAACACAGTGGCACTGCAGCCAGCTTCTAGCAGCAGGAGCCTTCGGTACCGCCCTGCCCCCGCCCCACCTCCCCAAGGTTTTAAGGTATTTCCAGTTGGAAGTGCACCTGCCCTACAGTGGGTCAAAACAGAAGCCTCGATGCTTTTCTCCCCCATCCCAAGAACACAGCAGCAGCACCTGCTGTTTGCCCTGATCCTCCCACCCCCATCACTGTCCACCTCTAGAGCGTGGGGATTCCGTAATCCCCCACACCGCTTCTCCCAGTAGCACAGCTCATCTTCAAGCATGATCAGGCCACTCCTCTCAGGCCCTTAGCAGCTTCTCATAGTAATGAGTGTCCCGGCTCGGGGGTGGGGGTGGGGTGGGGGTGGGGTGGGGGACCTGGCGGTCCAGCCTTGCCCTTTCTTTTCAGCTTGCTCAGCAGTTCTGGCCCGCTGTTAGCCTTGAGTGGAGGCTTCCCACCCAGGGGCTGTTGGAGCACATGCTTCAACCTCAACCTGCAGTTGTGCACCCTGCTGCCCTCTTCTCAGTTTCCTGACCGCCAAAGCTCCCTGGCTCACCCTGTGTGGAGCCTGATACCTAGAAATGGCTTCCTCCCATTTTTTTTTTTTTTGGTTTTTCGAGACAGGGTTTCTCTGTGTAGCCCTGGCTGTCCTGGAACTCACTTTGTAGACCAGGCTGGCCTCGAACTCAGAAATCCGCCTGCCTCTGCCTCCCAAGTGCTGGGATTAAAGGCGTGCGCCACCACGCCCGGCTCGCTTCCTCCCATTTTTAAGTGTCCTAGGGAAGGGCTTGATCCGCCAGAAAGCAGGTTACAGGCAGAATCAAGAGCACCAGAAAAATCCTTGTTCCTGTAGGGGCTGGAACCTGGGAAGAAGAACGTGTGCAGGCTGCGGACCCCAGTCGGCAGTGTGCTTGGCTTTTTAGCAGCACTTACTGGGAACGATTTTATTTATTTATTTATTTATTTATTTATTTATTTTATTTATTTATTTATTTATTTTTTTGGTTTTTTCGAGACAGGGTTTCTCTATGTAGCCCTGGCTGTCCTGGCACTCACTTTGTAGACCAGGCTGGCCTCGAACTCAGAAATCCGCCTGCCTCTGCCTCCCGAGTGCTGGGATTAAAGGCGTGCGCCACCACGCCCGGCGATTTTATTTTTTTCAACATAGATTTACTAGGAGAAAGAGGAGGAGGGGGAGGGCTGAGAAAAGAAGACAAATTTCTTCCCCTCATTTCTACAACCTGACTCTAACTAGTTAATCCCGTTTTAGTGTCCTCTCTGCACAGCCTCCAGCCTTAGCTCTTCCTGGTGCTCAATCCATGGTACAGACTGCCATCTTGGTGACTCCTCCCCCAAATCTTCCTTTGTCTGCCTCTTAGTTTCAGGCTGTGTCTCAGGCCTCAGAGGTCTCCACATGATGCCTAAGGGTGGCTGGCATCTGCACATCTCCCTCCAAGCCTTCAGGTCTTCTGATCCTCTGGGTGAAGCCATCATTGGGGGTTAGTTTCCCTGATGGATTCTCACACTCTGCCTCCTGCATGAGCAGCACCAATCCTACCTGTCTACTGGTTACCTGTGTTCCATTCTGTCTGTCTTTCCCATCCTCAATCCATCACGTTTTGCCGGCCCACCCCCACCCCTGCCCTCATCCACTTTTCTTTTCTCTGTTCTCCCTTCATCCATTCTCTTTCCAGAGAGAGGTTTTGTCATTTTCTCTGTTTCTTCTCTCTCTCTCTCTCTCTCTCTCTCTCTCTCTCTCTCTCTCTCTCTCTCTCTCTCTCTCTCTCGTTTCTTCTTGAGACAAGGAGGTGTCTCTGTCAAGTAGCCCAGGCTGCCCTCAAACTCATTATGCTGTCAATGATGACTCTTCCACGTCTACCTCCCAAGTGCTGGACTTAGTCATCCCATCATGCCATGCCAGGTTTATAAAGGCTTGGAGGGAGATGTGCAAATGCCAGCCACCCTTTGCTGGAGGTCAAAGCTACGCAAGAGCTCTCCCCAACCCTTGGAATGCATTTCTCAGTATCACCCAATGCTAAGTGCCTTGTGTACTGTTCTGTGCTGTAGAATATTTGATTACACTGGGAGCCCCTGTGATCATACTCTGAGATTGTGTTATTTACTAAAAAACAAAACAACAAAACCCTTGTCTAGTTGTGGTGTGGCTTGGCCCTTGGCACACACCTTTAATCCCTCTGGCTGGAACACAGACATGCTCTTAGTACAGACCTTTAATTCCAGACAATGAAGGTAAAGTTTGTAGAAGAAAGCACACATGTTTGAAAGTGATGTCTTATTGAGAGGCAGATAAAGTGACGAAGCAGAGAAAGGTTTGACAGAATAGATTATGCCCATCTCTCACTAAGCGAGGAAAAAGAGGCTACTTGGGGGAGAGGGAGCAAGAAGGAGGAGAGGGAGGAGGGAGGAGGGAGGGGGGAGTTGTACCAGGAGAGTTTTACAGAGGCAGGTTGAAGAGAGAACAAGCTAGACATGGGCAAAGACAGAACAAGCCAGAGACTGAAAAGGAGCCAGAAGATTAGAACATATTACCAGAATTAGTTTGGGGTCAAGCAGAGCTTAAGTCAGAAGCCAAGAGAGAAACCAGATTGAATCAGTCAGCTTGGAGAGGAGATTGAGGCAGAACAGCAGAGTTGAATCAGTCAGCCAGAGTTTAGAAAGAACTAGAAAGGTTAAGCCTATTCAGCAGTAAGTTTCCGAGGCTGAAAACATTCTAGGCTTAGATAAGATTGTCTGGAGAAGCTTCCCGAACTAGGCCTAGGTTAGCAGACAGAGGCAGTATGCTTAGGAGATAATTTCTACAGGAGAATAAAAGGTACTTTACTGTTCTAAGGCACACATGTGCCATGCAAATGGACCTTTGCAAAACTACATTTCTTTGGCCAGGTCCTGCCATTTCTCTTCCTGCCACACAGGAAAAGTCTCCATCCATTGTGAGTCTGCTTGAGGATAGCCTGCTGGTGGCAGCATCCTAAGTCACTCTCCTAGAGCTCCAGGAAGAAGGATGGAAGATGCAGTTTATAATACCGAGAAGTCTAGTTCACATTTCTAATGCCAGCACTTTGGAGACTGAAGCAGGAGGGCTGACAAGTTTGAGGGCAGCCTGGGCTACATAGTGACTTTCAGTCTGGGTTATGGAGAACTTTTCTTTCTTTCTTTTTTTTCTTTTAATTGCTTTTTTTTTTTTTTTAAATTATGTACATGAGTATGTTGTAGCTGTCTTCAAATACACCAGAAGAGGGCATCAGATCTCCTTACAGATGGTTGTGAGCCACCATGTAGTTGCTGGGAATTGAACTCAGGACCTCTGGAAGAACAGTCAGTGCTTTTAACCTCTGAGCCATCTCTTCAGTCCCTGAGAACTTTTCCTAAAACAATCAAACAAGCCGGGCAGTGGTGGCACACACCTTTAATCCCAGTACTTGGGAGGCAGAGGCAGGCAGATTTCTGAGTTCGAGGCCAGCCTGGTCTACAGAGTGAGTTCCAGGACAGCCAGGGCTACAAAGAGAAACCAAAACCAACCAACCAACCAAACAAGTAAGTAAACAAACAAACAAACATACAAACCTGGGCTGGGGACATAGCTCAGTAAAGTGCTTACCATGGAAGTCTGAGGCTTGGTTTGGGTCCTAAGCACTCACACAAAAAGTTACGCATGGCAGTACATACACTACATACATAACACACTACATACATACATACACTACATAGATACATACATATACTACATACATACACTACATACATACACTATATACATACATATATACTACATACATACATGCATACACTACATACATACATATACTACATACATACATATACTACATATGTACATATATACATATACTATATACATGCATATACTACATACATACATACATACATACATACATACCATAATCCTACCCTAATTAGGAGGATACAAGCTTGCTGGCCAGTTAGCCAAAATCAGGATCCAGGTTCAGTGAGAGACCCTGCCTCATAAAACGAGGTCCCAGGGCAAGAGATAGGGTAAAACTTGTCGGCTTGAGTTCAACCCCTGGAATTCACATGGTGGGGGAAGGAAACTAACTCCTTCAAGTTGTTCTCTGGTCTCCACACGTGTGTGTGCACACAGTTAGACACATGAACTTTTATCCATACGCAGTCACACATACAAAACAACACCCAGTACCAAGAGATAGAGAAGTTGAAGTGATGTCCTTAAGAATAAATATAAAAGGGGGCTGGAGAGATGTCTCAGCGGTTCAGTGCACCGACTGCTCTTCCCGAGGTCCTGAGTTCAATTCTCAGCAACCTCATGGTGGCTCACAACCATCTGTAATGGGATCTGGTGCCCTCTTCTGGTGTGTCTGAATACAGTGACAGTATACTCATATACATAAAATAAATAAATCAATCTTTGAAAATAAAAGAGTAACTATAAAAGCCTCCCTTTGCTCCTTGGTGCTCTGGGTGCCTCCATCTGAAGCTCCCGTCTTACCAACAATCCTCTCCCACCCACCTTCACCACCACCACCATGCTAGAGGCGACTGTTCTTCCCACAGGTCCATACATGTTCCTGAGGTAGAGGAAGAGAGAGTGAAGGGCTCATTTGTGTATCTCTCCATCAGTGAAGAGGTGATGTCAACCGAAGGTCAGGCCACACTGTGACTCTGGGTGACTTGACCTCCATGGGTTTCTCCATTTGTTAACAACAACAACAACAACAACAAACAACAACAAAATGATATCACATTTTTAATCCCAGCACTTGGGAGACAGAGGCAGGCAGATCTGTGAGTTCGAGACCAGCCTGGTATACAGAGCTCAGTACTGGAGAACTTGCCTAGTATTGTGCTCTGGAAGGAACAAAACCACCTCCTTCCCCCAAACAGCCCATAATCTAGTCTAGATTCATTAACATTTTCTTTCTTTTTTTTTTTTTTTTAGATTTATTTATTATATGTAAGTACACTGTAGCTGTCTTCAGACACTCCAGAAGAGGGCGCCAGATCTCGTTACGGATGGTTGTTAGCCACCATGTGGTTGCTGGGATTTGAACTCTGGACCTTTGGAAGAGCAGTCGGGTGCTCTTACCCACTGAGCCATCTCACCAGCCCTCATTAACATTTTCATCACTATCTATTTTTTCTTCTAATTTTCTTTTTTTCAGCGCTGGGAATTGAATACAGTCTCCAAGTGGGAAGTGTACTCTCTATTGTCTGAGCTATACCCCCCAGGTCAGAATTTTCAAAATAAATGAAAATCTGAGCAACATTTCCCAAGTGTCTAAAAAGTACACAGGCCCTGAGCCGAGCAGTAGCTGTTCCTCCCTCAGGGCAAAACTGAAATCCTTTGAAAGGCTGAGGGGCAGAGTGGATCCTGGAACTCTCAGGCACAGAGCCTGGTTACTTGCTCCAGGCCCCAGTTCCCAAGGGATGGATAGCCGCTCTAACTACAAAACACTGACAGAATGAGGCACACTGGAAAGATGGGGCTATGGAGTCGCAAGAGTCCAGAGGCTGGCCGCCCTGAGAGACGATGGCCTCTTAAACTGTGGCGCTTGCTATAGGTCATTGCTGATATATATGATTTGGAGTTAAGGAAGCAGTCACAGGAATTTTGTAACCTGACAAAGCCCACAGCAAGAACCGCTGGGGGCTTCAAGAATTCAATGAAGTTTATGCTCTCTTGAGTTTTTAGACAGAATTTGAGGTTCTAGAAGGCTTTTGGAGTGGAGGGAGATGTTCAGGAGCTATTTAGATAAACTAAAGGCTCAAGACAAGGGATTGATTCCCATCCAGGAATCACACGCTTCCTGGTGACACTGCCATCTCTAAAGTGTCTTGTTCTTTGCTCTTGCTGTCACCTGGGACTGTGCACTGTACCTTGAACCCATATGACCTGTTCCCTTTGGTAGCTGATGGCCTCCATCCCTTGCCCAGGTGTGCCTGGCTTCTGGGACATTCCGGGAGCCCCTCCTAGGCATAGCCTGGGCTGCTATCACCAGCCCCGCTCTTCTCACTGGGTTGTTTCAGAGGATGTCACTTCCTGATTTTCTCTAGGGACCCAGCTCCTAGGTGACATTCTAAGCACTCACCTGGGGAATTATAAATATTTATCGAATCCTCTCTTTGGGGCAGATGCTACTCTAGGCATTGAGATTCTGCTGTGAGTCTAGAGAGGAACATCCACGAACTCTGGCAAAGGTCAGAGTGCAGCTGTCATGGGGAAGACAGAGTTGTAGTCACCATGCCCGGAGGACCTGGTCACTAGTCAGAGATCAGGAGAGGGGCCAGGTGGGAGGGGTCTGGGCTCCAGTTTATGTGTGCCTGGGAGTGGACACAGGTAGGAGGGCAGGACAGAAGGGACCTACTGGGTGGAGATGTACGACCTCATGGGTGTCTGGGTAACCATGAGGCAATAGATTGGTGGCAAGGGTAAGCACAGTAGGAAAGCCTAAGTGTCAACTCAGTGTGGTGGTACAGGCTTATAACCCCAACCTTCTAGAGATAGACACAGGGAGATCAGGAGTTCAAGACTAACCTAGGCTTCATAAAACCAACCAACAAAGAAATCCTTAAGAGAAGACAGATAGCTGCTGGGGTGGAGATGGCTCCATGGGCAGCAGGCCTTGCTGTGCAAGAACAAGGACCCAAGCTCAGATTCTAGCACCCATGAGGCAGAGATCCTGACCCAGTGCTGTGGAGGTGAGGCAGGAAGATCACTGGGGCCTTCTGGCTGCCAGTCTAGCTCTAGGTTCTATGAGAGGCACTGTCACCAAGGAATAGAGGACATCTGACATCCTCTACAGCTTGTGCATGCCCTTCCCCCAAGAGAGCGTACATCTTACACACACACACATGTACTCACACAAACAAGGAAATATTTTTAAAAGAGGAAACAGCTCTTGTGCCAAGGAAGGGAGGAGGGGGGACAGGGACATAGTGCCCGGACCAGTGACAGAACTCAGCTACTTAGTAAAAAGCAAACTGGCCATCAGGACATTGTCATCCTAACATACTAGGGATCATCGGCCTGACTGTAGCTGGCAGGTCATGGTGAGAGCCGTGGCGCCCACCGTCCATGAAGAGGAGATTCAGAACCCCGTGCTGACTCACTCAAACGGCCCTGGGCAGGCTAAACAGGCTCATTCCTTGCTAGCTTTTCCTCAGTGTGTTTCAGTTTGGATCTTACAAAACAAACACAATTTAGCCAATTTCTTTTTTTTTTGTGTGTGCAACATTTATTTGTTGTGCGCATGTGTGCCAACTCCTGGGTTCTCTTTCTGATGTGTAGGTCCCTGGGACTGAATTTAGGTCATCAGCCTTGACAGCAGGAGACCTTACTCGCCAGGCTATCTCATCGGTCCATGTGTGTGTGCCTGAGCTCTGGCTCCTGGACTTCTGATATTTTTATTACACTTCAGCCAGCTGCCCTTTTCTAACACTAAAGTTGGAGGTTTGGTAGGGAGGTGGTGCCCCCTCCCAGTCCTCCGTACTACAACACACTTGGCTGGCCCCCAGAATGTTTAACATAGACTATGACAGCTAGTAATTTGTATTAAGCTGCCTTAAAGTTGTTTTTTTTTCCTATTTATATGTACATGTGTGTCTGTGTGTGCCATATGTGTGTGAGTCCCCATAGAGATCAGAAGAGGGCACTGAGTTTCCTGGAGCTGCAGTTACAGGTGGTTATGAGCCATTCCGTGTAGGATGCAGTTAAATGAACTCTGGTTCTCTGGAAGAGCATCAAGCACTCGTTACTGATGAGCCATCTTTCCAGACCCTCAATTCACCTTCTGTAAGCTGCTTACCTTGTGATTAACACTGTTTGACTGACTTTGGTAAACTACTTTCCCTCTTGAATTTCAGAGCAGATGCAGTCATCTGCAAAAGGGAGATAAATCATATTTCACAGGGTGACTGTAACAATTAAATACAAAAGAGATATCTTGGCCGGGCAGTGGTGGCACAGGACTTTAATCCCAGAATTTAGGAGTCAGAGCCGGGTGAATCTCTGTGACTTTGAGGTCAACATGGTCTACAGAGTGAGTTCTAGGACAGCTAGAGCTACAGAGAAACTGTCTTGAAAAAACAAACAAACAAACAAACAAACAAACAAACAACCTTTGTGGATGTGTGGCCTAATGATCAAATCCAGGGCTCATACGTGCTAGCCAAGAGTTCTATCACTGACCTACATCCCTGACAGAGACATGAAGAGCGCCCTCCCTCTCCACCTCACCCCACATCCCAGGCTATCACTATAACCCAGGCTGCCCCCCAATTCTCCATCCTCAGCACCCTGAGTTCTCGGACTACAGTAGGCAGTGTCACACCTGTCTGAAAGGCATTTTAGTCTCTTAAAAAGACTTTTTCAAGCCGGGCGTGGTGGCGCACACCTTTAATCCCAGCACTCGGGAGGCAGAGGCAGGCGGATTTCTTTTTTTTTTTTTTTTAAAGATTTATTTATTTATTATACGTAAGTACACTGTAGCTGACTTCAGACACTCCAGAAAAGGGCGCCAGATCTCGTTACGGATGGTTGTGAGCCACCATGTGGTTGCTGGGATTAGAACTCTGGACCTTCGGAAGAGCAGTCGGGTGCTCTTATCCACTGAGCCACCTCACCAGCCCCGGCAGGCGGATTTCTGAGTTCGAGGCCAGCCTGGTCTACAGAGTGAGTGCCAGGACAGCCAGGGCTACACAGAGAAACCCTGTCTCGAACCCCCCCCCCCCCCAAAAAAAAAAAAAAAAGACTTTTTCAAATGTTTGTTTTAAGGGACAGGATCTATGTAGCCCTGGCTGTCCTGGAATTTCCTTTGTAGACCAGGCTGGCTTTGAACTCATAGACATCCTCCTGTCTCTCTGCCTTCTGAGTGCTGAAATTAAAGGTATGTGCCACTATAAATTTCAGTCTTTTTATTTGAAACAGGACCTTGTAGTTAGCTCTGGCTGTCCTGGAATGATGTAGACCAGGCTGGCCTCAAACTCAAATGTTATCTGCCAGCCGCTGCTTCCTGAGTGCTGGGATAAAGCCACCACGCCTGGCTCTACATTTTAGTCTTAAAGTCAGGGTTAGGGATGTCGATTCAACGGTATAGCATTTGCCTAGCTTGTACAAGACTGTGTGTGTGTGTGTGTGTGTGTAAGGATAACAAATATTCCAAGAAACGTTAGCACATATAGATTGTTCAGCAAGGGCTCTGCTTATTTGGATAAGAGATTTGGGATCAGCCTTCGATTGACAAACCTTTGTCCCCACCCAATGCCCTCGGCTAACCCAATGCCCTGATGTGCTAACCATCAACTTCTGTGTAAGTTTGGCAGCAGCTCTTCTCAGGGAGATCCCTTCCACTGTCACTCCCACATCCCAGATTAATAACCCATTCTTCCAAGTTGTGTTGTTTCTAGGGTTAACAGTCCCCAGCTGAACTAACAACCCAGCATTCCGGGTTGGGCCAATGGGAATCTGGCAACTATTGTTCTCTTGGGTGATGCTCTACTAAAACATGCTAAGGTTGGGGCTGGGGAGACGGCTCAGTGGTGAAGAGCACTGGCTGCTCTTTTAGAGGTTCTGAGTTCAGTTCCCAGCAACCGCTTGGTGGCTCACAGCCATCTGAAATGGGATCCGATGCCCTCTTCTGGCGTGTCTGAAGAGAACAGCTACAGTGTACTCATACAAAAAACAGATGCAGTCGGAGGATGGGTTTTAGGAGTTAAGGTTTCTTCTGCCACTTCATCAGTTCTGGTGATCAGACTCAGGCATGCAGGTTGACAGGCTTGGCAGCAAGGCAAAAAGAGACTTTACCTGCTGACCCAAGTGGCCCGGAAGGTGTCTCTCTCTCTCTCTCTTTATATATATGTATGTATAAGTGAATCTTTTAAAACTTTTTGTGTCTTTCTGTGTAGCCCTGGCTGGAATGGAACTCTCTATGTAGACCAGGCAAGCCTCAAATTCGCAGGGATCTAGATGTCTGTCTGCCTTCTGATCACTGGGATTAAGGTGTGTGGCACTATAAGTAACCAGATATTTTCTATTTTAATGGTGAAATCCTATCTCATGGAAAGGAAAATGGGGAATGATGGATCTGGGTTCATCTCAGGATGAATATTCTGGCTACTGTGCCTTCTGCCCCTAAACTCAGTCATGTGTAATTGTCTACATGGCCCACTGATTAGAGCCAGCAGACCTGAGTTGTGAACCTTGACTGACTGCTCACTGCAGAGGCAGCAGGGTGCCACATCCCTGTTTCAACTGGGAAGCTCATCACCAAGTTTGTCAAATCACAACCTGACGATCAAATGAAGCAGCGGAGACCTGGGAGGCCCTGATGCAGCCAGGCTCTGGACGTAGCAGCTGCAGCCACCCATGAAAAAAACAGGCCTTTGTCAACAGCGTGAAAGAAACTGTCCTGTGGTCATCTTGACTCCAGAGAATCCCTGACTGTTCAAGTGTCTCCAAGGACAGGAATCAAATTATAGGAACATCAAATGTCTCGTGAACTAAGCTTTCCTCTTGTTAAATTTCCAGGGCCCCACTTTTCCAGTCAAGAGTAAAAGAGAGCAAGAAGGAAGACAGGAGACTCCCCCCCCCCGCCCCCTCCCATACAGGGACTGAGAGATTCTGCACCACAGAATCCACAAAGACCCAAGTTACACCCAGACCTGGCATGCCTTTCACCCCAACAGCTCACTGTACTTGCCCCACATCAAACCATCCTTCAGTTTTCAAAGAACATTGACTTTCTCTTCAGCTGAATGGCTGGCACTTGACGTAGGAAGGTAAGTCTTTTCATGAAGCATTTCTCCCCCCCCCCCCCCCCAGACAGGGTTTCTCTGTATAGCCCTGGCTGTCCTGGCACTCACTTTGTAGACCAGGCTGGCCTCGAACTCAGAAATCCGCCTGCCTCTGCCTCCCGAGTGCTGGGATTAAAGGCGTGCGCCACCACGCCCGGCTATCCTGAAGCATTTCTGTTAGATACACCTAAGCAACTCTTTCCGGGCAGCTTCGCAGCTGGAGCCACCTTCCCAACCCAACAGTTTTCAGGTAACTCAGCCGCGTCAGGTTTAATTGTAGAGCCATGTGCAGTTATTAGAATGATTCAGTTAAAACCCTTTGGACAGAGACCATGGGAAATGTGTGGCAGGGATCATGTGTCAAGGAATTCTCCTACACAACATTTGATAACTGAGCTTGTGCGGAGGTTTCAGCAGGGGACAGAAGACCAGCTCTTTGATGGTGAAGGAGAAAGGGGACACCTGCTTAGCTGACCAGAGCAAACCAATAAATCCTGGTGGTCAATAGGGTGACAGATGGCACAGCCAGAGTGCTCTCATGCCCTAGAGATGACAGCGAGGGAACCTATCAAACACCATCTAAATTAAGCCACACCACCAAAAAGATATAGAAAATTATTTTATTTTGGTGCGTATGTCTGAGGGCACAGACATGCTACAACACATGATGGCTCTCTCCTTCTACCATGTGGGTTTTGGGGGCGTGAATTCAGGTTGTCACACTCGGCAGCAAGTGCCTAAACCTGCTGAGCCTTCTTTCTAGTCCTAATACTGGAGATAGTAAAAGGTCCTCATAATCCAGCACCATGCAGCAGAGCACAGCATCACCTCCATCCTGCCCCAGAATCAAACAACCACAGAGCACAGCATCACCTCCATCCTGCCCCAGGATCAAACAAGCCAGGCAGGCTTTCACCATGTAGCCTGGGCTGACCTTGAACTGAAGGCAGTTCTCCTATCTCAGACTCCCCATGCCAATGATAGATTAAGCTAACACCTCGTACCTGGCTGGCTCCAGGGCTTATGCCACTGAGCCATATTTACCATCTGTGAGATGGTTTTACAGTGCAGTCCAGGCTGGCCTTGATCTTACCGGGATCCCTGTCCTGACTCAGCTTTTTACCTGCAGGGATTTCTGCTGTGAGCCACCACACTTGGCCAGGTTTGGATTTTAAATTCTTAACTCTCAAATGTGTTAGCATTCTTTTTCCTTTCTTATTTTTCTTTTTTTATCTGTGTATTCCTGGGTGTCCTGGAACTCACTCTGTAGACTAGGCAGGCCCTGAACTCAGAGATCACCTGTCTCTGGCTTCTGATTTTTCTCATTTTTTTAAAAAGATTTATTTATTATTATACATAAATTCACTGTAGCTGACTTCAGACACACCAGAAGAGGGCGTCAGATCTCATTATGGGTGGTTGTGAGCCACCATGTGGTTGCTGGGATTTGAACTCAGGACCTTTGGAAAAGCAGTCAGTGACATTACCTGCTGAGCCATCTCACCAGCCCGAGTACTAGGATTAAAGGTGTGGACCACCACCATCTTGCAATATGGCGGGCAAGAGGATCTAAACGTCAAGGTCAGTTTTGGTCACAGAATGAGTTTTCCTAGATATAAAACTCTAGTCATTAAAAAATTTGAGGGTTGTCAAAAAGCTCAAGGTATTTGCTGTCAAGCCTGAGTCTGAATTCTAGGACCAACTTGTAGGAGAGAACTGACCCCTGCAAGTTGTCCTTTGACCTCCCCACACTCACCATGGCATTGCCTCGACTAGACAATAATAATAAAACCAACTCCAGAAAATATGCATTAATGGGCTTCAGAAATAAAACCACACTTTTTTGGTTTGTTTTTGGAGACAGGGTTTCTCTGTGTATCACTGGCTGTCATCAAACTCAGAGATCTGTCTTCCTCTGCCTCCTGAGTGCTGGGTTTAAAGGCATGTGTCATTGCACCTGGCTAAAAACCGTAATTGATAATGTTAACAGAAAGTAGTTGTTCTTAGGCTCAAAGTTTGAGCTCCTCGAATCCCCAGACTGTCCATCACCAACAAGCCGCCGTCTACAGATGTCTTCTTACAAAAGCCCCGAATGTGAAGAACTTTCTGTGGCGTGGGGAATGGGCACATGTTGGCTGGAGTGGAGCACTAGAGGCTTGCTGTATTTGCACTGAATCCAGACACGGTACATGGTCAGCTGTTTCCCTCGATTCACCTGCAAGCGGCGATCCACCAGGTTCTGCACCTTCTCCAAGCCAGCAGCGGTGAAGAGCGCGTCCAGCTCACCTGGTGTGAAAAGAGCCAGCGTTAGGGAGGCTGCTCTGGAGAGAGGGCGGTCTGCTAGCGACTCTCCATGTGAAATGGGGTCTCGACACAGCGCAGCCACTGTGCCTTTTTTTTTTCGGTTTTTCGAGACAGGGTTTCTCTGTGGTAGCCTCAAACTCAGAAATCCACCTGCCTCTCCTTCCCAAGTCACTGTGCTTTTTAAGAGGCCTATTATTAGCATTGAATACTGATGTAGTGACAGTTTGACAATGACAGGTCCAGGTTTGGGCACCAAAATATCAAAACAAACCTACCAACCAACCAAAAAACCAGAAGATAGAAATTCATATACCCCCCAAAATAACACCCCCCCAAACCAATCAATCAATCAATCAATCAAACAAACAAACAAACAAACAAACGACACAATAAGGGTGAAGGGAAGCCTATATATAACACTAGCAGTTGGCAAGGTATAGCAGGATAGGGATAGGGTTCACAGAGAGACTTGGCTTCAAACAAAGCAACAATTCCTAAACCAAAAACTATGCTCCTAAGCCGACAGATGAGTATGCCAACACAATGTCTTACAGGACAACTTTCAATGCTATATAGCCAACGTCTCAAGTATATGACTCAATAAAGGGCCCACCAATTCTCTTAAAGCACCGGTGGAACGAGCTGTGGACAGGGCTGATGGCAGAGATGGTCCAGGTCGAGCCTTACCTGGACACAGCTGCACCTAATCACAGGCTCTGCAGAGGGCAAATCAGACGAGGCTGAGACTTGCCAAAAGGGCAAGTTCCCACTTTGGACAAAGAGACAGAAGTGAGAGGAAAGCAGCTGATTCAGTCGGCATGTGTGGGAGGCTGGTCTGCTGCTGTGCATACAAATGCTAAACTCTGAGCACCAAGATCTGGTTACAAGACCCACGAGCACATCCTCACGTACACCAAATGACGTTGACATCGTATACACCCCGCTCTCCAATTTAAAGCTACTGGTTAAACAAAAGTGGCTACAGCCAATTACCGGGGAGAACAGAGGCAGGAAGGCCTTCAACTACCGGGCTGGGTGGTTGCAGGTAGTGTGGCAGAGACAGGGACAGGTTCAGGGGCAAGAACTGGGGGATGGCGTGGGAGCAGGGAGAGAGAGGAGGAAGAAGAGGAGGAGAAGGAGGAGGAGGAGGAGAAGGAGAAGGAGAAGGAGAAGGAGAGAGGAGATGGACCACGACCATGCGGACAGAAGTGCATCCAGAGGACAGGCCGATGGAACAATGGCAGCCCAGGCTCCAAACAAGTAACCTAGGGAGGCTAGCTGGGAATTAGCCAGTCTGGCATATAGAAAAACAGATTGGGGCAACTGTCCAGTAATTATGAATTGTCTAATCTGATTAAATAAATCCATAGGACTGTGTCTCGATTAACTGGGGGTGGGGTGGGGGAGTGACGGTTCATATTAAGAGCTTATAGAGTTATCAAATACCATTTACAACAAGCATGAGCCAGAGTTGTCTCAAGTGACGCTCAGGGCAGTATGAGAAGAGAAAGGCTGGAGGGACAGGTGACTTAAGAAAGGGCAGGTAACTGTCTACCTGACCTGTAGACACTGCCTTAGCACTAACACATCATCATTTTCATACCTTGTGTGAAGAAGTAGACTCTGGTGCCATCACCTCTCACATAGAAGTTTCCAGATAGACACTGACCTGCAGTTACACAACAAAACCAGATGTGTTAATACATTTGAAAAACAAAATGGATGGCAGGCAGTGGTGGTGCACGCCTTTAATCCCAGTACTCCGGGCAAGCAGATCTCTGTGAATTCTAGACTAGCCTGGTCTACAGACAGAGTTCCAGAAAAAAATGCATCTTGAAAAACTAAATCAAGGGCTGGTGAGATGGCTCAGCAGGTAAGAGCACCCGACTGCTCTTCCAAAGGTCCTGAGTTCAAATCCCAGCAACCACATGGTGGCTCACAACCATCCGTAATGAGATCTGACGCCCTCTTCTGGAGTGTCTGAAGACAGCTACAGTGTACTTACATATAATAAATAAATAAATCTTAAAAAAAAAAAAAAAACTAAATCAAATGTGATGGTTTGTATATTGCTTGGCCCAGGGTGTGGTACTATTAGGAGGTGTGGCCTTGCTGGAGTAGGTGTGTCACTGTGGGCGTGGGCTTTAAGACCCTTATCCTAGCTGCCTGGAAGCCAGTCTTTTTTTTTTTTTCTTTTAATTTTTCGAGACAGAGTTTCTCTGTAACCCTGGCTGTCCTGGAACTCACTTTGTAGACCAGGCTGGCCTCGAACTCAGAAATCTGCCTGCCTCTGCCTCCCGAGTGCTGGGATTAAAGGCGTGCGCCACCACCGCCCGGCTGGAAGCCAGTCTTTTAGCAGCTTAAAGATGAAGATGTAGAACTCTCAGCTCCTCCCGCATCATGCCTGCCTGGATGCTGCCATGCTTTCTGCCTTGATGATACTGGACTGAACCTCTGAAGCTGTAAGCCAGCTCCAATTAAGGGTTGTCCTTATAAGACTTGCCTTGGTCATGGTGTCTGTTCACAGCAGTAAAACCCTAATTAAGACACCAAACAACAACAATAAAAAGGGTTTGCTATTTTTTAAGCTTCTGTGTATAAGCTTGTGCCTGAGAGAGTTATGTGAACCACAGGGCTCATGGAGTCCTGGGATGTCACAGTCCCTGGAATTGTGGGTTATGGGAAGTTGTGAGCTGTCTAGTGTGGCTGCTTGGAATTGGACCCAGGTCCTATGCTAGAGCAGAAAATGCTCTTAACTGCTAAGACTTCTCTCCAATCCTTGAAGTACTTTGAATTCCATCATTTAACAAATGTGCAACAGGCTACGTGTGGGGGCTCACACTTCTAATCCCAGTAGAGGAGGCTCAGGCAAGGAGGGCTGGCATAGAGTGTCAGGGCACGTATGACACCGAGTGGGACTCTATCTCACCTCTCCTTGTATACCTGCCCCAAGCACTTTCCCCTCAACAACGGGAATTAAAAAAAAATCAGATGTTCATTTGGGTGACATGTGATTCTTCAAAAGAACTCACAACTTCCTACAAAGGAACAGCAGAGAGCAGCACCACGGGAAAGCCAATGTCAGTATCTAATAATACATGTGATTCCGAGCTGAGTCCCAGGCTGCAGCACCACCACCCACTCAGCCTACAAATTCCGTTAAAAGTAAAACAAGATCAGTGAAACTGACTCTTAACTAAACTGGCCCATGCTGCTGCTCGAGTCCCTAAGAACACACCATGAGAACTCAGTTTTCCTGTGGTCAGCCATCCCTTCTGCTGCTCATCCCTCCAGTCTTACAACCTGCATGCAACTCCCCCACGTGTTCCTAACAGTTCACATGGAGCAACATGCATTTCTTCCCAGTGAACTTTTATCCAAGCGACCAGGCTTAAAACGATCATCCATCCACACATGGGTTTTCTCACCTAGTAACACAGAGCAGAAACTCTCCAGAACAAACTGTGTGGACTGCCTTAGATTAGGCAATCCCAGCTTCTAAGGTTTTGTTTATACCTACTTTATGCTGGCAGAGTTTCTTCCAAGATGGATAAACTAAAAAAAATGAGAGTGCTTAAAAAAGGCCAGAGAAAACTGTATTTTTATCTTAAGCAGAGGCACGTGGCTCCTTGCTTGAAACGGCGGCAATGGGGCTGAGAAGAATGATGAACATATGTTTGTTGGTCATTTAAATTGAGCTGTTTTTTTGGGTGGGTCCTGGATCTTCTCTTTATCAAGTTCCTGACAGCACCACGATAAACACAAACATTAAGAAAGACTTCACCTGCTGTGAACACCGAAGATGTCTTCTCACCCTGCCATCTGACTTGACTTTAGTGCTGAGAGCGCTGCACATGCCTGGAAGTGTGCCACTCTGAGCTAAACTCCCAGGCTGACCTGGGATTTACTAGGTAAACCACCAGGCTTGAACTCACAGAGATCAGCCTCTGCCTCCGAGTGCTGATACTAAAGTCATATGCTACCATGCCTGGCCATATCTTTATATATTTTAAATTTTTTTTTTGTATTTTGCTTACATGTATGTTATCTGTATCTCATGCACGCCCAGTGTCTGTTTAGGTCAGAAGAGGGCATCAGGTCCCCTAGAACTGGAGTTACGGATGGCTAAGACCTCATGTGCATGCTGGAAACTGAATCTGGGTTCTCCCCAAGGACAGCCAGGACTCGTAAGCACTGACTCATCTCTTCAGACCCTCACATACCTTTCTTAAACCGAAGTTGAGCCATGTCATAGCGGCCATAGTCTCGAAGAAGCATCACCCCTCCAGGCTTCAGGAGTCGGCTTAACTTGCTGATAGCTTTCTGCATCCTGCAGGGCAGAAGAGAATGAAGTGTAAGTCTCCTTAGGGATGGCGTCCCCTCCTATAGCAAAGCCCCGGACAATAGACTTCCTAACTCTGACACTAAAAGCCAGCCCTGATGTCTCACCTGGTGGTGGACATTCCAAGTATTAAACCTGGCTCACTTCCTGATGGTCCTGTGATCGCCACCCTTGCCACAAGTTCCTGTAGCTCTTCAAGAGCTCTGAACATACAGTGTATGTATGGCCATACTCATGACTTGTCTTATTTATTTTTTAAGATGTATTTATTGATTATATGTAAGTACACTATAGCTGTCTTCAGACACTCCAGAAGAGGGAGTCAGATCTCGTTACGGGTGGTTGTGAGCCACCATGTGGTTGCTGGGATTTGAACTCCAGACCTTCGGAAGAGCAGTCAGGTGCTCTTACCCACGGAGCCATCTCACCAGCCCAACTTGTCTTATTTTGGCTTGTGTTTTGGAGAGAAATTGGTGTTTAGATCTTCATCACGGCCAGAGCAAAACCTCTCATTCCATGGTCAGGGTAAACAGAAAGGAAGAGGAAGGCCACTGTCCCCTTCCAGGGCACCCACATATCGATCACACCCAAACTCCTTCAACTGTGAAGATAACGCTGCAGGTGTGATGGCGCGCGCCTGCAATCTCAGCACTCAGAAGGTGCAGAGGAGTCTTTTGTGCAACGTACGTAGGTTCCACCTGTTAGGAAAAAAACCCTTTGGCCGCTGAGCTGGGGAAGGGTTAGGAAGGATTAGAAATTGGGAATTTGGCACAAAGAGACTGGATTTCTAGGACAGAGACAGGCATGAGGAAGATTTGTTCCGTGACAGAGAAAAAGACAGTCATGAGAAACTGAGGACCAAGTAACCAGCCATGTAACAGAATACAGAATAAAATAAATGGGTAATTAAGATACGGGCCAGTCGGGGAACAGAGCCAAAGCTATGGGCCTCAGCGTTTATTCATATATAGAAGTCTAGGATCATTATTTTGGGGAATTTATGTGTGGGTGAGAAAGCTCACAGTTACAGGGAGGTCGAGGCAGGAGGACTTTGAGTCAGAGGCCAGCTCAGGTCTAAAAACCAAACAGAAAAACAATCTAAAAAACTGTACACATAAGAAGCCCAGGCTTACACGGTGCTGTACGCAGCAGGCAGGTGAGCACTGCTAGGGGAGTTCTCCACCTGTCCTCTGCTTTTCCCCAGAGGCCACAAGTTAAAAGCACGGCTCTTCTTTGAGCTACTAGAGGGTAGTAGAAACGCAAAGGTCTGGACCTTTAGGTCATTGGGAAGCATGTATGGGTGCCCTGGTAAGGAACAGTGAGATTCCGTCCCCTTCCCCTTCCTCTCTTTTTACCCTGACTGTGGAATGAGAGGTTTTGCTGTGCCGTGATATGCCCCCTTGCTGAAGGCCTAAAGCTGTGCTCCAAAACAAAACAAGCCAAAATAACCTCTTCTCTTTCTAAGTAAATGCTCATGCAGCACTCTCCAAAGTCTGACACAGGGTTAGGTACTTACAGCCCCTGAAGGATACGTCTATACAAAACGCTTCAAAGCCTTATATACTGCCGGGTCAGAGACCGTTACTGCTAATCTAGAGGAAGATGGCTAGCTCAGTAGGCTGTGTCAAAGGCTCTCACAACTGACTCTACTTCCAAGTGAGCAGTTTCATAGGATTGCAGCAGTCTGATTAACACAGGAGTTTTGTTTTTGGAGCTGGGCTTTGGCTTTGTTGCCCAGGTTGCCCCTGAACTCCAGGGCTAACTCCTGCCTCAGCCTCCTGCATCACTGAGACCCCAGGGCATACTTCTATCCTTCCTTCTCTTCCTTGGTTTAGGGATTGAACCCAGGGATCTGTACGTGTGAAGCACACTGACCTCTGAGGCACACCCTTAGGAACTCAAGCTAAACACATGCTCTACTGCTAAACCCTATCACCAGCTGCCTGCACATGAACTTACAAAAATATGTTAAGTTAGTTACTGTGATGTGTGTGTGGGGTGCGTGCACGTATCACATGTAGAAGTCAGAGAAGAATGTGGGGGAGTCAGTTCCCTCTTTCCATCACACAATGCTGGGCTTGATCTCGTGTTGGTGGAAATTCCTTTACCTGCTGAGCCATCTCATTGACCCTATATGAAATTTTAAAATTGTATCTTAGAAAGTGTTTTTATTTTATATATATTGGTATTTATGTGCATGCACATCATGTGCATACAGTGCTCATGGAAGCCACGTGTGGATGCTGAAACTCTTGACCCTGGAGTTATGGATGGCTGTGAACTACGGTGTGGGTGCTGGGAAGTAGACTGCAGTCCTCTGGCGCCCTTCACCTCTGAGCCAGCTCTCCAGTAGAGCAATCGAACTGTTCCCTGCTCCCCATGTCTTTTTGAGATAGGGTTTCTCTGTGTAGTCCTGAGATTCATTCACTCTGCAGACCAGGCTGTCCTCCATCTCAGAGATCGCCTGCCTCTGCCTCCCCAGTGCTGGGATTAAAGGCTTGCACTACTACAACCCAGCCTTTGGATTCCCTTTATGTCAACCTGATTGTATGGAAGGCTGTATTTCAGTTTTCCTAATACCAGAAAACACAGTACAGTCATTATAGATTTTAGGGTGTTAAGAATCTTATTTCAAGCATTTATAAGGTCAGTAATGAGACAGCCATCTTGACTCTGAAGCAGCACGTGCTGAGAGTGGACTAAGTGGAAATCTTCCCAGGGTTTTCAGACTTAGCTCCCAACAAAGAAAGCAGGAACCAGTCCACAGTCAGCGGGCAGAGGGTCAAAGGCTCAAACACAGGTGGACATCAATACAACAGTCTCTTGGTTTTCATGTCTACTAGACATAATAAAACCCTTTGTATTTAGGGCATACTTGGAGTCGTCACTTACAGCTTTATCTCAGTTAGGCTATTAGCTAAGGGACCTTAAACTCACTTGTCTGGAACAATTGCTGAAAGAACAAATATAAGCACGATGACATCAAGACTGTCGTCAGGCACCGGGTAACTCTGATCTTCATCACAGAGATCATGAACAAAGGCGTAACAGCGACAAGGATCATACTGTGAATTTGTCTGTGGAGAGTTGGAGTGACAAATAGGTCAGAAGACATGAACACAGGATAAAAAAAGGCTTATCCTGTCTTAACTGCCGGTACTCCCACCAGAAGGATTGACTTCTGGTCACCAAAAGGGGTGAAATTCTAGCACTTTTTGGAAAGTGAAGTCAGGAGGATCAGGAAGGTTACATAGCCAGTTCAAGGTCACCATGAAGTACATAAGACTACCTCTCAAAAATAAACAACAAAATGTTTGCAGATGGGACTGGAGATCTGTCTCAGTAGCTAAGAGCTCATCTTAACATCTTATTGTTACTGCAGGACATGAGTTTGATTGAGAACACTCACATCAGGTAGTTCATAACTGCCCCAGAGAATCCAGTACCTCTGACACTTGTAAGTGCACGCACGCACGCACCCACCCACCCACCCACACACACACATGCATGCACGCACGATCTTAACGGGTCTGAAGAGGTCTGGGACCCCACCTGAGTGCTAGCCAAGTGCTGGGTTCAGCATCTCCTGGCTCTGTACTGTGGCTGCTGTACTCATTTGCTAAGCTTTCAGGCCACAAAAACTGAGTTAGTGAGCGTGGGTTTTAGAAGAGCTTCTTTTCCTTCAGCTAGAAGAGATTACAGGAGCCATTGTACCTACCTTGAGCAGTTCAATAGCCGTGGCAGAAAAGTCACAACAGTAAACGAAGAGGTTTGGGTTACTGAAACAGGCAGAAAAAAGCAACAATTAGGAGAGAAACGGGATCACGGCTGCTCTCTTTGTACAGTAGCACAGTCAAACGACAAAGAGTGTCACTCATCCAAATAAACTATATTAGTGATTTTTCTCTTTTTGTTTTTGGACACGTGGATATGGCTAATATTAAGTGTATCAAACCATCAGTAGGAAACCCAGAACTTCTAAGCAAGCATTACATCAATAGGTGAGTTCCCGTAATCCTAATGGTACAGCCACAGTGGTTTAGGGCTCTTACTGCACCATCACGAGAACCTACATAATTCCCGAGAGACTCAGACACACCCTCATCTGAAGTGGCTTATGGAGAATGTGAAGTACTCCAAGGCTTGTGAGATTCTTTAAAAGTCTTTTGGCAATAACCTTTGACCTTCTGTTCCTGTGGTAGGGTTTCCTGACCCTCTCTCACCTCCATGAGATGAACCTGAGCACAGGGGTTTCAGACCTCACCTTGCATATCTATCCCACCTGGATGCTTGCTCTCTGTGTCCTTACAATACCGCTCATGACGAACAGTAAAATCAGCCAAAACCAGGAGGGGACTGAAGACTCTCCCGGCTTACAGCACATCACAAGTATGGGGGACCTGTGTTTGCAGCTAGAATCTGAAGTGGGCCTTTAACCTGTGGGGTTTGACACAAATCTCAGCCAGTCAGTACGGGAACGGCACTGAAGGGCACCTAGACTTCAGGTGCTGATCACCCGGTCACAGCGGGGAAAACCTCACACTCCTGCTGCCAGTGTTGTGTGTACAGAGGCAGATTTTCAGGGGAACTGGAGGCAATGCCAGGTAGGCCAGGCATCCCACCTTGACCATACGGTGGTCGTGTAAGAATTAACAACCTAATGATACTCCACAGAGCTTACAAGAGAAACACAACACAGAGGTCTTTTAGGCACTTTAGATAAGACATTACACATAGCACTGGGGCTGGTGCTAACTCTAATTTTCTAACACTAAACTACAGCTACTCCTACATGGGTATCTAACTCACGCTTCTAGGAGCAAACCCTCCCCTTTCCCTTCGCTGTCCTGAAGACCTGACAACATACTTACTTGTTAGTTTGTAGAATTGGAAAGACTGTGTTTCCTACACCACAACCAACCTGCAACAGAAAGGAACCATTAGTCCCAGAAGTTATTAACCCTTTCCCCGCCACTCTTTCTTCTCTCTCTCTCTCTCTCTCTCTCTTTTTTAAACAGGATCCAGGATGGTCTACAACTTATGGTTTGAGCCTTAGCTTCCTAAGTGTTGAGACTACAGGCACTGTCATGCCCAGCTTTTAAGAACTGTTCTAGGAAAGGTATAATGACCTGAACCTAAACAGGACCTATGGCATTTCTTGATCTCTCATGGACTCTAATTAAAGAGACTTAGTAAAGGACAAGGACAGCAGCTTCCACTGGCTGAAGAAAGCACACAGGCTACTCTTACTTCCTGAGTTCCAGCAAAACCCTGCAGATACACTATCTTCCTAATGAGTCTCACTATGCCATTATTAGAAGGACAGACTGCAGGGTCTCAGCGACCTTATGGCCAGCATAGACGACCTGGGAGGCAAGAAGGCAGGTTCACCGTGACTACACAGCTAGTGTTGGCTCAACACCACTAATGATTAATTCCCTCCCAGGTGTACAATAAAGCATCCATAAATCTGAGTAATAAAGAAACAGAATAAACATCAGTGTGAAACACTGAAACTCTTTGTACAGTACATGTGACATCTTCTCTAAGTCGGCTGAGAAAAAGCAGCTTACGATAAGGGTGAGGCGTCTGGTTCGGTCACCATGCCATTAACCACTTCTGCTCCCAGCCTTCTAGGCAAGTAATAAGTCCTGCGTTCCTTCCCTTGAAGGAACAACTCTGAGTGCTAACCTTCCAGGTTCCCCTATGTGTATCTGTGTATCTGTGAGGACAAGGACCTCTGCTTCCCACAACAGCCTCAGCTGAAACATTTACATTGTAGCACTGTGCTAAATGTAGTGCTTTCTGCAGCAACAAAACTGTAAACATTTATGGAGAGCTACTTAGCAGAGACCAAGTTCTCCCTTACTCTAGCAGTGACAGGAGCTTATGCAGCATGAGCTCACAGCAGGTAACGAGGATTAGTTAAGTGGTAAAGAGCTAACCCTTTGAGGCCTTGGGTTCAACTCCCAGCACTGCTCCCCCTCATGGCAATGGATTTAATTCAAGTTTTACTAGCTCTAGACTTAGCTTCCAGTGAAGTTGGTAGGCCCTTGTATATGAATTTCCCTGATAGTAAGCACCTAGGTATTTTCTCGGTTTAAACAAACAAACAAACAAACAAGGGTGACCATTCCACGCTGACATGATGCTCAAATCTAGCCAAGTTGATCAGGCAGAAGACGCTCTGGGTCAGCCTTTCCAGTCTATCTGCGTGTAAAATGTGGCATCTCCGCTAACTCTATTATTCGGAAAACCAAGTTACCTCAAGTATTCGGTAGGTGGCAGAGGAGCCAGGAAATTCCTCACCACTAATTTCTAGGTGACCGAGCTTCTGAGTCACTGGCTCTTCCAAGGCGGGCACCTGAGTCTCACATCCAGGGCTGGCACAAGAACTCTTATGCTGTTCTGCTGTCAAGCCAGGCCCGTCCTCACAGGCGCCACTCCTCTGCTTCTCCAAGGGCACATTCGTCAGGTGACTGTGGCTGGGTGCCAGTTCAGGGAACTCAGTAAAAAGCCAGTGTCTATCCTTGAAAAACCCATTTTCATGGATTCTGTAGAAGTCATCCCAGTATTTATGGGCATTGACTTCATAATCAACTGCAAACATTTAAGAAAGAATATTAAACGTCAGTCTCAAATATTTTATTTATATCTAATGTCAATTGTCCTGCATCACCAAATGTCGTTTTATCCAGAAGTATGCTTAAGAACAGTCATAGTCTTAGAACTGGACACCTCCACTGGTAATCATCTTGCTATCTATCTCACGTTAACGTCATTCACTTTCCATCCCCAGGAAACCCAGCTTCTGCTGGAACCACCAGACAGGGAGTTAGCTACCCATCATTTTCCTCACACAGCTTTGGATGGCCTTCAACTACAGGAAAATTATGAAATTAAGCAAATCCCTAGCACTGCACAGAAGTAAAGACCTAATTATTCTTAGTAAGTTTTTTAAATTTTTTTTTATTTTTTAATTTACACCCAAAATGTCCCAGGTTCTTTGGATGTATACATTCAGTGGCTGTCATACACAAAGCTTTTCAGAAGGCATGTTCCTGCTTCTTTAGAATGCAGGGGCCAGGCACAAAGTCAAGATTGTTAGTGAATACTAAAATAAACAACCAGAAAACAAACAAAACTAGACAATGGGAAACTGCCTTCCAGAAGCAAGAAGAGTTCTGATTAATCAAGAGACTGATAGGGGCTCTTTTTCTGCTCGCTGCCAACACAGAGACCTGGACTAGAATTGATGAAAGAATAAAAACCTGAGAAACTGGAATCCACCACTGACTGCTTACCTCTAGGCAAAGCACTTAAGGCCCCGTGGTCCAAGTTTAATTGTTTCGGAGACTAGATCACCCTAAGCTGCCCAGGCTGGCCTCCAATTCAGTGATCCTTCTGCCTCAGCCTCCTATGGAGCTGAGTCTACAGGTATACACCACTGCACTTGGCTAACTGGTCCTTTAACTGCGAAAAGAGGATACTGGGCTACATGATTTTCAAAATCCCTCTCAACTCTACGCTGCTTTATCTAGTCTTATCTACCTAACAATGCAGGCAGGGTGCCTACTTTGCAACTGGAATACATACAAACATACTTATTTTTGAGACAAGATCTCATGCAGCCCAGGCTGGAGTGGAACTCTATGTAGCAAGGATGCTCTTGACCCCACTCAACCTCTTGTCTCTGCCTCCCAAGAGATTACACCCTTACATCTTAGGAGGTACGTGCCTGGCCAGTGACCTCGGTACTATAGAGAAACTATCAGTGCTTATTATCATAACCGATGAGCCATCTCTCGAACCCCTGATGCCTATTACCTTAAAGTTCCAGGTTTACTTTCAAATGCCTCCTAGAAACAGGGACAACCAGTTCTAGTATTTTATAAAGAAATTATTCTTTTTTTTTTCTTTTTTTTTTTTTTTTTGGTTTTTCGAGACAGGGTTTCTCTGTGTAGCCTTGGCTGTCCTGGAACTCACTTTGTAGACCAGGCTGGCCTCGAACTCAGAAATCCGCCTGCCTCTGCCTCCCGAGTGCTGGGATTAAGAAATTATTCTTGTCTTCGGAAATGACCTCTTTCGCTTTGAGCAGACTCGTCTCTCCACTCTGCTGCACGCGCACTCATCATTCTTTGGTAGAAGTCCCACATCTCCAAACCCAACACCTCAAGAAAAGATGTTATGAGCCAATCATCCTCTCCTCCCACAGTACGTTAGGATCCGACCACATCAATCTAGCTCTGATGGAAACGTCCCAGCAGAAGGTAAACTGCAGAAGCTACCCTAAGATGACTGAACGACTTTACGGTTGCCACAGGCCAGCCACATCAACAGGACACTCGTAGAACTAGAGAGTTACAACAACAACAACAACAAAGTCCGACCCCAATGGCTTCAAGACTTTGTTAGAAGACAGCCCCTTTGCCTCCTAGCCCGTCCCCTCCCGACCCGTTCTGGGCCGGAGTTCTCTATCAGGCCAGTGACAAAACGATCCCGGTGCCCCCATTTCTCTTGCCGTCTGGAGGAGGCGCGTCCCACACTGCGGGCACAACGGAGCGCACCTTGCTTCTCCGGGCACACCAGCGGGGAGCTGTTCTCCTGCACTTTCCTCTCCGCCGCCGCGGCCTGCTCCTCGGACCACTTCACGTTGTCCCTGTGAAAACCAAACGGGCAGCTTCAGGCCCACCGGTCCCGGACCCGGGAACGTCGGTCATCGGGAGGCGAACGCTTCAGCTACCGCCACGGGAGGAGGGCCAGCGGGCAGGGCTTTGCTCCAAGTGCTCCGGGCTGGCGAAGAGCCGGGCGAGGTGCAGGGCAGTTACCAGGCATTGTGATGGAAGACGCGCGCCGGGTCGCTCAGGAACCGGTGCCCGAACTGCGGTCTCTTCCCGTCCTCGGTCTCCGGCACGCCTTCAGGGAAGGAGGCCGCCATGACACCGGAGACGGAAACGCCTTCTCTTCCCGAAGGCGAGGACTTCCTGTGGGACACGCCCCCTCCGGAAGTAGCGGCTCTGGGCGGGAAGATGGAGGGCGGGGCGGGGCGGGGCGGGGCGGGTTCCAGGTGATTGGGAACCTCAGTGGAGGCGAGTACGACAAGAGTCATTTCTCCCTGGAGATGCAAAAGGGCGTGCAGCACAGGGAGGAAGTAGGAGGCTGTTCCCTCGAGTACGGTTCCGTGCAGGTCCCCAGATTCCCCCCAGGAAAAGCTTTGACTAGCCGACTGTGAAGAGACGTGGTCACCAGACCACAGTCGGCGGGGAGGCAGCGCGAGGGTTTTGAGAGCATGAAGCTTCCGTGTTAAATGACATAACCGACCACACCTCCTTGAAAAGCCAGGCTTAATTGACACAATAAAAATTGTAATTCGTTCATGCATAGAGCTTTTAATATGTATTCAATTTACTTAAATGTATATATTATACATTTATATACTATACATATATGTATAAATGTTTTAAAACTAATAGTAGGTCATTGGTATATAATTTATAATTGCACATTTTCAGCCTTATATTTTCTATTTAAATAAATTTCCCCTTTATGTGTACGGATGGTTGTGCACCACATGCATGCAATGCTCATGGAGGCCAGAAGAGGGCACCAGATCTCCTCGAACTGGAGTTACAGATGCTTGTGAACCAACATATGGGTACCAGGGATCAAAAAATGGGTCTCCTAGAAGAGTAGCCAGTGCCCTTAATTATAGGACTCTCCAGGCTCTATAATTTTTTTTTTAGGCTTGGTGGCAGGCAGCTTTACCTGCTGTACCATTTTACCAGCCAGAATTATTATTATTTGTTGTTGTTATTATTGTTGTTGTTATTTTGATACATTTTGAAGGACTATGTAATTCTGGCTGGCCTCCAGCTCTCTATGCAGATTAAACTGGCCTCAAACTCAGAGATGTGCCTGTCTCTGCCTCTCAAGTACCGGGATTAAAGGCATTCACCATCACATCCAGCTATATGTATTTTTTTTAATATCATGCTCTTTAAAAGCTGTTAGTGTTCACATTCAACAATCCCATTATATAATTTTTGTGTGTGCAGAAAGCTCATTGTCCTTTTACTTGAAGTTCCAACATTACTTTTAATAAGTGAGCCATTTGAAATCTATGGCTGCTTCTCTTTCTCTCTCCCCTCCTCCCTCCCTTCTTCCTTCCCCCCTGTGTGTGTGTGTGTGTATTTTAATTATTTTTTTCTTTTTAAATATAGAATTCCTCTATATAGCCCTGACTATCTCATAACTCTCTTCGTAGACCAGGAAGGTTTCAACTTCAGAGATCTGCCTGCCTCTGGCTTCTGGGTACTGGGATCAAAGATGTGTGCTGCCTCCACACCTGGCTAGGTTTTTATTTTTGAGATTATGACATTACATCACTCCTCCTCAACCCTCCCATATTCCCCTCCTTACTCTTTCAAATGCATGGCTTCTGAAAATGGATGAGTGTGTCACTGTGTAGCCTTATCTGGCTTCAAACTCTGGACCCTCCTGCCTTGTCTAACTTTGCCAGTGCTGGAATTACAACATGCATTTCGGAATGTTTAACTATTCTAAACTTGAGTTTTTGTTTTTAGACCATTTTCTTTTTTGTGTCTATTTACTTCAGTGTATTTCAGTGTATCTATTTACTTCAGTGTATTGTATCATTTACTGAAAATGATGTGTGTGCTTGGTTTTCTTTTTTAAATTTATTTATTTCTATTTTATGTCCATTGGTGATTTAACTTCATGCATTTCTGTGTGAAGGTGTCAGATCCCCTAGAACAGGAGTTACACACAGTTTTGAGCTGCCATGTGGGTGCTACGACTTGACCCCCAGTGCTCTGGAAAAGCAGATGGTGTTCTTAACCGTTGAGTCACCTCTCCATTTTCTTAAAAAAAATTGTGTGTGTGTGTGTGTGTGTGTGTGTGTGTGTGTGTGTGTGTGTGTAACTCCTGGAGCTGGAGTTACAGGTAGTTGTGAGCTGCCTGATGTAGGTGCTGGGAACTGAATTCATGTCCTCTTTTGAGAGCAGCTCTTAATCTCTGTGCCCTCTCACTAACCCACTAAATGAGTTTACACAATGAATTTTGCTGGCCTGTACCAACTCATTTTCCTTCGGCAGTTGAAGCATCTAACATCTTTTGAAAGGAGTTTGGAAGACGTGGTGCAAGGTGGCCAGAATACATTGAGAACTGTGTTTCAGAGGAATTGAGGGGCCCCCTAGTGGACGATAAAGGGCACTCTCCTACTAAGCGGATATATTCAATGCTTGGAAAGGCTAAAGGCTCTCCAGGGGATCCACTTGGATGTTAGCCCAGGGCAGGGTAGTTAATCATTTCATGACCCAGCCACCCCAACCCCATCACCCTCCCAACCCCTTGTTGCAGGCGGTGCCAATTCTGGGCGTTTGCTGTGGAACAAGAGCTCCAGGGAAGGGGATCCCTTTTTTGTTTGTTTGTTTTGTTTTTTGAGACAGGGTTTCTCTGTATAGCCCTGGTTGTCCTGGAACTCACTTTGTAGTCCAGGCTGGCCTCGAACTCAGAAATCCCTCTGCCTCTGCCTCCCGAGTGCTGGGATTAAAGGCGTGCGCCACCACGCCGGGCTTCAGATCTTGATGTCTTCATTACTTCTTTTTAACTTTTACAGAGCATGAGCAGCCTTTTGTATAAACTGATTTAATAACCTTTTTTGTTTTTGTTTTTTTCTTTTAAAAAACTTTTTGATTCTTTGTGGATTTCACAGCATGCAATCCCACTCATCTCTCCTTCCTTCCATATTCCCTACTGCCCTTGCAACCTACCCTCCAAAAGAAAACAAAAACCCCATCTCTCTGTCGAATCTGCGGTGTATCACACAGTTTACTCTTTTACTCAAACAGCTTTACTTGCAAATATCATTGATCTGGCTTGGTACCTCTGGCTTCTGCTATACTATCAATGCTGGATCCTCTCTGGAACTCTTTTCAGATAGCCTATTATTGGCCAGTGTCATGGAGATCCTGCAGCTTGGGTTCTGCAGGACCTGCCCCTGTTGTAGTTCGTCAAAAGACCCTTACTCACAAGGACCACAGAGACCGCTGCCATCGCTGCAAAACGCATGAGGATTTTTATTGATCTAACATGTTGGGGACTCCGCTCCCAGCACGCAGGCCAGAGGAGAGACCAAGAACAAAGAGAGAACACACTTTTTATACCTTTGTAAGGGGCAGATTTGAGCAACAGGGTTCTCATTGGTGTAGCAAGTAACCCTTTCAGGCATTGGTTGGTTTGTATAGTGACTAAGTAACCCTTCGGCCTAGTGACTCACTTTGCCTGCCCCCATGGTGGGTTATTATGATTTGGTCAGCAAAGTAATAGTACATTAATGTCACAGCTATTAACGTCAAGGGAATTCTCGCAACAAGGTCAGGGTGGTTTGTGGTCTTTGTGAGAATTCAGTGTGGGGTGGGGGACAGGAGAATTGCTAATCTTGTTATGGTTATTTCTCTGAGAACAGCTAATATTGTTTTGGTAGCTGCAGGCTTAATCATTTTGACCGGTAAAACTATGGTTTTACATTTGTTTAGTCAGCCAGCTTCCTTATCTGGCTGTGCACTTGGCCTGCTTGTACAGTTTGGAAAGCCCTTTTCGAAGGGGGAAGGGACTGGGTGGTCTTGAATTCATTTTAGATATTACACCCCCTCATATGTTCCAGCAATTCATAAAGGGGGTAGATGTTGGGGTGGGCCAACTCAAACCCCTGTATCTGAGCCTGAGGTGTAGTTGAGGTGGTCAGTTTGCCAGCTCTCCAGCACTACCCCCTAGTGAGGGGGAGGAGCAGCTCTTCTGCTCCCACACTGTCGGAGTAGGCTCTCCCACTCTGCTCAGGTGAAAGGATGGGGCCTGCTCTCCCGAGTGCTGCAGGTTGTGAGGGTCAGGACCATATCTCCTGTGCTCTCCTGTGGGCCAGCACTACTGTGTTGTTCAGATGAGGGTGGGATGGGTGGGGTAGGCACTCTCCTGAGTGATGCCGCTGGAGAGGGGCATGGAAAGGACACATGGCCCCAGGCAGCAGCCCAGACCAGGGACATCTGCATGGCTTTTGGTGGTAACATGGGTCACTGACATTAACAGATTCCAGCCGCTGCAGGGTCATGGACCCAGACATGGCCCTGGCTGGCAGCATGGGCCAGGATCTTACATGGCCTCAGATGGCAGCATAGGCTACTCACATCAGACTGTTCCTTACCACCCTTATTCAAAGGTTCCTTAACATTTCTTTTTAATTTTATGTATGTGAGTATGTTGTCTTCATGTACACCAGAAGAGGGCATCGGAACCCATTATAGATAGTTGTGAACCACCGTGTGGCTGCTGGGAATTGAACTCAGGACCTCTGGAAGAACAGCCAGTATTTTTAACCACTCAGCTATCTTTCCAGCCCCCCTCACCATTCTTACTCAAGCTTCCACACCTTTTATTCGTGTTTTTTGAGACAAAGTTTTGCTATAGCCCTGTGTGGCCTGAGACTTGAGATTCCTGCATCTGCCTTTTAAATGACATGTGTTACCACTCTTAGCTACATTTCCCTTATTAAAAAACAAATATGTGGAATATTTAGAAGATAGCTAAGACCAGAAAATGCTATATCCCACCAAATATTTGATTCATCGATACTTTGTTTTATATTTTCCTAGTCTTTCCATTAATTTGCTTACATAATTGAGTTGGGGGTACTGGCTTGAGATGGTCTATGTAGCCCAGGCTGACCTGGAACTTGATGTCTTCCTGCCTCAGTCTCTCTAGTGCTGGGGTCACAGCCATGCTGTCACATCTGTGTGGATAGCCACACCTTAAGCGCTTTTTAACTTAATATTTTAATTTAATAACAGCTGGGGGAGTGTTTCATTGTTTGAGACATTATTGTAATGACATTCTGGCCTTACTTTGAATAGCTGTAGCATGATTTTATTGACATTTAGGCTGTTTTAAGTTTCTTGCTATTAAAAATTCAGTCTGGCCATGGTGGGTGGTGCACTTTTAGTACATCTGCTCAGGAGGCAGAAGTAGGGGGATTTCTTGAGCCTGGAACAAAAGGCGATCCTGGGCAACAGAATGAGACCCATCTACTAAACATTCATTTTTTGTAACCTATTTTGTCATTGCTGTGACTGTTTCCTCTGAATTGACATGTTCCCTCCAAGAGGGAGGAGGGAAGCTTCTAAGACAGCTTAGGAAACAGGAAATGTGCAAGCCACTTTCCCTGGGTAATGTAAGCCCCAATCAACTCCTGGGAGAGAGGAGTCATTTCTGAAAGCTGGGCAGGGAGCTCTAGGGTGTAACCTTTGAGAGTTGTTACCCATGCTGGCGTGGGCTTTTCAGTGATGTAACTGCTAAGGGTCACCCATGCTGTGTGTGAGTGCTTCTGCAATCCCTCCCTCACATCCTATAAGTAGCTTACTGAATCATCAGGCTAGTCTTGGGTGGGAGAGTGTCTTTGGTCATTTCCCTATCTGGGCTGAATAGAGATTTATTATCATCTGCCCTGACCAAAGTCACCAGCAGGCGTTACTGAGCCACTGGTTATAATTAGATCTGTTACTAAGATCTGGGCAAGTCAGGAATTCTATCTGCTACAGATCTAAATCCTAGAACAGGGTCTGGCACACAGCAGGCAATTCAGCAAGCTGGTGAGTGAATGGATGGATGCCTGTCCCTATGTATATATCCCAGCAGAGAGGTGTCAGTTGATACTATCATATGTAGTCTGCAACAGTGCAACAGAGAGATGGGCGTGCCCTGCAGGTTAAATTTTTTTTCTATCAGAACTTCTTAAAAATATCTTGTTGCCGGGCGTGGTGGCGCACGCCTTTAATCCCAGCACTCGGGAGGCAGAGGCAGGCGGATTTCTGAGTTCGAGGCCAGCCTGGTCTACAAAGTGAGTTCCAGGACAGCCAGAGCTATAAGGAGAAACCCTGTCTCGAAAAACCAAAAAAAAAAAAAAATATCTTGTTATGCCGGGTGGTGGTGGTGCATGCCTTTAATCCCAGCACTCGGGACGCAGAGGCAGGCAGATTTCTGAGTTCGAGGCCAGCCTGGTCTACAAAGTGAGTTCCAGGACAGCCAGGGCTACACAGAGAAACCCTGTCTCAAAAAACAAACCAAACCAACCAAACAACCAACCAAACAAAATCTTGTTCAAAGAAACTGCAGTGATTCTAATATTTTATATTATACTTTCTTTTCAGACAGGATCTCATGTAAGTTAGGCTGGCCCTGAATTTGTCACACTGCAGCATGATCCTGAACTCCTGTGGTCTTGTCTTTTGGTCTCTGCTTCCGAATTGCTGGGATTATAGGCACGTGCCACTATGCCTAGCTCCTAATTCTATATTCCCAGACATTGTTTGTAACACACACAACTATATAAAGATATTTTCTTAAAACTAATAATCTTACCTTTTGGTTAGAAAATATGGTTATTCATCATCAATGTCTCCCCCCAAAGTATAACTATAAAATAACTAATATTTATTTTTAATTTTAAAATTATACTCATGGGCCTATTTATTTAGTTACTGGGTATGCAAGAGGTCAGAAGGGCACTTTTATCCTATCATATAGATTTTGGGGATTGAACTCAGGTCTTCAGGCTTAGTTGCAAGCACCTTCACCCACTGGGCCATCCTGCAGGCCCCTGTACTTATATTTTGAGATTGAGGCCTTACTGTGTTGTCCAGGACAATGTTAAAATTACTGGACTCAGACATTACACACACACACACACACACACACACACACACACACACACACACACACAGAGAGAGAGAGAGAGAGAGAGAGAGAGAGAGAGAGAGAGAGACCCACAGCTCTAAATGGCATGTCTCCATCCAATCCATCCACTCAGAGCTCAGGGAACCCCTGGGGACGAGGAGGAAAGTGTAAGAACCAGAGGGGATGGCGGACACCAGGAGAACAAGGCCCTCTAAATCAACAGAGCAAAGCTCACATGAACTCAGAGACTGAAGCAGCAAGCACAGGGTCTGTGCTTGATCCTCTGTGTATATATTACAGCTTCAGTTTAGAGTTTTTATAGGACTCCTGAGTATGTGAATGGGTGGGTCTCTGATTCTTCTTGTGCTTTCTCTTCGGGGCTCTTTTCCTTTTTGTGTTTTGTCTTGTTCAGTGATAGTTTTTGTTTGTTTGTTTGTTTTATATTTTATTTTGTTGTTTTCGCTTAGAAGCCTTTTCTAATGAGAGACAGAAAGAAGGTGCATCCAGATGGGAGGGGGAGGTGGGAGGAACTGAGAGGAGTGGAGAGAGGGGGAACTATAAGCAGGATATATTAAATGAAAAAGAATCTATTTTCAATAAGTGGGGGAAAATAAGATAGATAGATAGATAGATAGGTAGATAGATAGATAGATAGATAGATAAATAGATAGATGATAGATAGATAGATATAGATAGATGAGTTTATCAACTTTAGAGAATTAGAGCAAGAGCTGGGCATGATTCACGGAACCATAATCCTAGCACTTGGGAGTCAAAAGCATGACCCGTGCTGCAAGCTCTAAACTAGCTTGATCTAGAAAGCAGGTTCCAGGTCAGCCACGGATACAGAAGGAGGGCAAGGGGAGGGAAAGAGGATCAGTATGAACTGACAAACTTTCAGTTGTGGCTCAGTTGGCACAGTGCTTGCCTGGCATGCATGGAGGCCAGGTTTTGATATGAAACACCACATAAACTGGCATGGTAGGGCATGGCTGCAAGCTCCACACTTGGCATGCAGGAGTTGGAGCCAGGAGGATCAGGGAATTCAAGACCATCATTGCCTATTTATCAAGCCTGAGGCTAGCTAGCCTGGGCTGAATGAGTCTGTCACCCCTCCCCCAGATACAGAGAGAGAGAGAGAGACAGAGAGAGAGAGAGAGAGACAGAGAGACAGACAGACAGATGAGAATCTGCAGAGGAAAAAAAACACTTTTGCCATCCTGATAATATATCAAATGGTTAATGTAGACTTAATGTTTATAGAATTCCAAAGTTGTGTGCCTATATTTGAAAAACTGTCAAAAACCTCAGAGTGCCCCAAGACTCTAAGAATGAATGGAACTAAGAAGCAGAATGATACACACTTAACTATGTTTAAGACAGTAAATTCTGGACAGTTGAGTTTTATCAATAACAGCCACAACATCCCAAAGTGCAAAGATAGCTCGATGGGTGAAATGTTTGCTGTGTGAGCCAAGGACCAGAGTTTCAATCTCCAGCGCCCTTGGAGAAAGTTGAATGTGGTGGCTTGTGTCTGTAAATCTAGCACTGAGGTGGCAATGGAGACTGGCAGATTCTGGAGGCCCACTGGCCAGAGTCTAGCAGAAATGGTGAGCCCCAGGTCCAGTGATAGACCCTGTCTCTAAAAGCAGAACAGAGAACCAATTGAGGAAGATGCCCTGACATCAACCTCTGTGCTCCACACACCAGCATGGGCAAGAACACCCTAGTGTACTCATATGTGCGCACTTGCGCATGCAGTACACATATATGCACAAAACACTATGGTACCTATATTTTCAATATAGTTATGTCTCTCATGTAATGGATGAGCTGTTATTTGAAGGAGCAATCTAAGCGAGAGGTGTGCCTAAGGAATTTCTAAACTTCTCTGAGGTTCTTTGTGGCGTGGGGAGAGGGTTCCCTCTGCTAGGGTTCCCTGCAACTGCAATCCTCTGGATCTGGTGTCAAGCAAATCCACCATTTAGAGTTACCCCAAACTCAGACGCTTATTGTCCAGAGGGCTCTTGGGAACCCAGGCCAACTTTCCCTGCTTTCTGCTGGTATTTTGGTTGTTTTAAGTCAAGTGGGCATAGCGAAGAATGCCTGGCTCTAGTAATAGGGTAATTATAGAAACCACAGAAAGAGAAAGCATCCTGGATTTAAAGGTTTTTACTGGTCGGAATCCATAAGATGTCAAAATTTCCACCTAGGCATGTAATAGATAAAATCAAGAAACCATACTTTTGATTACTATGGAAAGTGGTTTTCGAAGAGCTGTTTAGAAAACGTAGGCTTTTCATTGCCGAAACCCTCTGGAACTTTTCCGTTTCCTCTTCCTCCCCGTCTCCGGGTCGGACTCACTGAAGTCCGATGGGGAAGATAACCCAGAGTTGGAGGGGGAACTCTTGTTCATGCTGGCGTCGTGCAAGCGGAGGTCCTTAGCAGAGAGCAGCTCTTGGCAGACGTTCCAGGACCAGGTGTAGGTCGAAAAGGTGTTGTAAAAGGACTCATTGTTGCTTTCGATCCCAACCAAATCCCCTCGAATCTTCTTCCAGAGGTTCAGCATTTCTTTCCGGTGGTCAAGGGCAATTCCTAAGTTATAACTCTCCGTGGCTTTCTTTACCTGCGGCGAGAGGGCAGATATTAACTCATCGTAGCTACCTTCACTCTCTTTGATGTATGAACTGTTATTATTGGTGGCTCTAGAATTACACATGTGAAAATCAGTAAGACTATGTACATATGGGGTTGCGTGGGAGCTAGGAGTTGGTGGAAATCAAAATGTACCACTTGAAAGCTGGGTATGGAATGCGAAATGATCCATTCTTATCTCCTTGTACAAAGCTCAAGTCTAAGTGGATCAAAGACCTCCACATAAGACCAGAGACACTGAAATTAATAGAGGAGAAAGTGGGGAAAAGCCTCGAAGATATGGGCACAGGGGAAAAAATTCCTAAACAGAACAGAAATGGCTTGTGCTGTAAGATGAAGAATTGACAAATGGGACCTCATAAAATTGCAAAGCTTCTGTAAGGCAAAAGATACTGTCAATAAGACAAAAAGGCCACCAACAGATTGGGAAAGGATTTTTATCAATCCTAAATTGGATAGGGGACTAATATCCAATATATACAAAGAGCCCAAGAAGCTGGAAATTCAAATCACCCCATTAAAAACTGGGGTTCAGAGCTAAACAAAGAATTTTCAACTGAGGAATACCGAATGACTGAGAAGCACCTGAAAAAAATGTTCAGCATCCTTAATCATCAGGAAAATGCAAATCAAAACAACCCTGAGATTCCACCTCACACCAGCCAGAATGGTTAAGATCAAAAATTCAGGTGACAGCGGTTGCTGGTGAGGATGTGGAGAAAGAGGAACACTCCTCCATTGTTGGTGGGATTGCAAGCTTGTGCAACCACTCTGGAAGTCAGTCTGGAGGTTCCTCAGAAAATTGGACATGATACTACTGGAAGATCCAGCAATACCTCTCCTGGGCATATACCCAGAAAAAGTTCCAACTGGTAATAAGGACACATGCTCCACTATGTTCATAGCAGCCTTATTTATAATAGCCAGAAGCTGGAAAGAACCCAGATGCCTTTCAACAGAGGAATGGATACAGAAAATGTGGTACATTTACACAATGGAGTACTACTCAGCTATTAAAAACAATGGATTTATGAAATTATTGGACAAATGGGTGTATCTGGAGTATATCATCCTTAGTGAGGTAACCCAATCACAAAAGAAGTCATTAGATATGCACTCACTGATAAGTGGATATTAGCCCAGAAACATAGAACACCCAAGATACAATTTGCAAAACACAAGAAAATCAAGAAGAGGGAAGACCAATGGGTGGATACTTCGTTCCTCCTTAGAATAGGGAACAAAATACCCATGAAAGGAGTTACAGAGACAAAGTTTGGAGCTAAGACAAAAGGATGGACTATCCAGAGACTATCCCACCTCGGGATCCATCCCATGATCAGCCACCAAACCCAGACACTATTGCATATGTCAGAAAGATTTTGCTGAAGGGACCCTGTTATAGCTGTCTAATATGAGGCTATGCCAGTGCCTTGGCAAATACAGAAGTGGATGCTCACAAGTCATCTATAAGATGGAACACAGGGCCCCCAATGGAGAAGCTAGAGAAAGTACCCAAGGAGCTGAAGGGGTCTGCAACCCTATAGGTGGAACTACAATACGAACTAATCAGTACCTCCAGAGCTCGTGTCTCTAGCTGCATATGTAGCAGAGGATGGCCTAGTCTGCCATCATTGGGAAGAGAGGCCCCTTGGTCTAGCAAACTTTATATGTCCCAATATAGGGGAATGCCAGGGCCAAGAAGCAGGAGTGGGTGGGTAGGGGAGCAGGGCGGGGGTGGGGGAGGGAATGGGGAGGGTATAGGGAACTTTCGGGATGGCATTTGAAATGTATATAAAAAATAATAAAAAAATATTCAAAATGGTAAAAAAAAAAAAAAAGAAAGCTGGGTATGGTGGCACACACTTTTAATCTTGGAACTTAGGAGGCAGAGGCAGGTGAGTCTCTGAGTTCAAGGTCAGTCTAGTTTACATAGTGAATTCCAGGACAGCCAGAGCTACAAAGCGAGACCTCAAACAAAATAAATAAAAATAAATAAATGTATGTTAATTTTTAGACAAGGTCTCACTCTAACTCTGGCTGGTTTAGAACTTGTGGAGATCTTCCTGCTTCTGCTTCCTGTGTGCTGAGATAAAACACTCATAAACCTACTAAAGCATATGGACTAAGATAGGAAGCAGTATGGGGCTAAGTTAGGATATATAGGTACCTGCCACAGCCTAAGGCAGGGAGAGTTACTTGGGAGGAGATGCTGAGCTGAACAAATCCTTAAGGATTTTAAAGCTGAGGTTCGCAAGGGGTGGTGGGAAGGAGTCCCAGGAAGAAGAGGCCAGAAAAGCAAGTACTTAAAGAAAATAAAAATTCTGGACATGGTGGGAGCCTCTTGATGTTGCCGGAATGTGGGGGTTAAAGTGAGGGAAAGAGAAGTGACATTGGAGTAACTGAGTTAGCAGATTTGGTGAGGTGGAGGAGAACATCACAAAAAGCATGCCCTGGGAGCTGGGTTCTGGGTGGCGAGAGATACATCCTTCAGCCCTGTAGAGTAGAAAACACTGCCAGCGACTGAGAACTGGAAGTCTCAAGCCTTTATCTTTAAGCAGGACAATGGTTTGTTTACATCTCCACATTGAGCGGTAGGCAAATGGCTGGAGGGGAAAAGTTGCAGAATCGAGGGCCACCAGACTAGAGGCTGGTGACCTGGTAAGTCTTGTAGAAGGGCTCAACTCAGGCAGAGAAGCGGGGAGAGAGTGTAGGGCACAGACCTGGGAAGCATCCCGGAGTGAGTTGGATTAGCTTTGGTGACTGAGTAAACAGTGATACCCACTGAGATGGATACAGCATCCTCAGGGTAGAGCCAGATTGAGGGAGATGACAGTGAGCACGGGGTGGGCTGAGCTCTGTATGTCATGAGAGTGAGCATCTAGGGGGAAATGTTTATCAGGTGGTGAGTGGCCAGTGTACAGGGAAGAGGTCCAGGCTGGGGTAAATCAGTTATCCACATGGAGGTGGCCACTGCTAAACAAAGGTCGAAATCACCCATGGGTTCGCCCTAGCTCGCTTCACCTGACACAGAGATCCCTGCTGCTCTTCTATGGCTGACTTCTATGGAGACTGGTGCTGGTCCTGGAGGTCTCTGGCCACTGGCAGCCTCCACTGACTTGGATGCTTAATGTGCTAACGAGGCGAGTCACTGCCCAATGATGCTTTGCGTTTTTTCCTCCCGCACACCCCAGAGCATTGCTACAGTTCACTCCCCTTCCAGGACTCTGTCCACGCCCCCTCCAGGACTCCGTCTGGGCCCCCTCCAGGACTCTGTCTGGGCCCCCTCCAGGACTCTGTCCACGCCCCCTCCAGGACTCTGTCCACGCCTCTTCCAGGACTCTGTCCACGCCCCCTCCAGGACTCTGTCCACGCCCCCTCCAGGACTCTGTCCACGCCTCTTCCAGGACTCTGTCCACGCCCCCTCCAGGACTCTGTCCACGCCCCCTCCAGGACTCTGTCCACGCCCCTTCCACAACTCTGTCCACGCCCCCTCTACGACTCAGCGTTCACAGAGTAGGAGCTGCGCATTTCTCTCGGTGATGTCTCCTGATCTCATTCATGGTTACCCAGTTACGAGTGAGTGTGCGCGCTCATGCTATGAGGAGACCGACAGGGTGGGTAGAAAGCTGGGGGGCAGAAGCATCGGAAGCCCGATGATTGCTGCCCAAGTAAAGCAGGATTCTTAGGAATATCACAGCTGAGGCTGACCTCCGGCACACACGTGCTCACACTCTTGTACACACAGATCTTGGAGAGGCTCCACAATGCACCGACTCTGCGCTCCCTGGCTACTTTTGGAACCATAACTACCTAATAACTCTGTGTTATTAAGAATGCACGCACTCCATGCCACCTCCCTTCAGCATGTGATGACGCTAATCATCATGCTCTAAGGCTGCTGCTTTCTTTTTTTTTTTTTTTTGGTTTTTCGAGACAGGGTTTCTCTGTGTAGCCCTGGCTGTCCTGGCACTCACTTTGTAGACCAGGCTGGCCTCGAACTCAGAAATCCGCCTGCCTCTGCCTCCCGAGTGCTGGGATTAAAGGCGTGCGCCACCACGCCCGGCTGCTGCTGCTTTCTTATGTTTTTACACAGGGCACCTTCGGTCCCTGCAGCTCTGGGTCTTTCCCCCTCCTCCTTGAATCTCTCAGGTAATGCTCGTTCCCATGAGTTCTGGGCAGGCTACAGCTCATCTTGTCTCACTATAGAGTGGATAGTTTTGCTTGTTTTTGGAGGCAGAGTCTTCTCCGTAGAGAATACTTTTGACAGTGCAGCCTGGGCAAGGTGTTTGACGGTGGCGATCACTCACATGCTGTTTGATAGCAGCTGCGTCAGTCACAGTCCAATGTTGCTTTTTCTTGAATAGGTGGTCAATGGCTAAGATGTCATCCGAATAGCCTGAGGCAGACTTGAGAGGTTTCACATTCATGGCCTTTATGCACATAAGAAAATTAGTATATTTTAGTTTGAATTATGTAACAAAGGCATAATTATGCACGTGTGTAAAATGTCATAGTGAAACCCATTACTTTGTATTGTCACTTTAGACATTAGTTATAAAAAAGGAATACTAAGCCGGGCGTGGTGGCCCACGCCTTTGATCCCAGCACTCAGGAGGCAGAGGCAGGCGGATTTCTGAGGCCAGCATGGTCTACAAAGTGAGTTCCAGGACAGCCAGGGCTTCACAGACAAACCCTGTCTCGAAAAACCAAAAAACCAAACAAAACAAAAAAACCAAAAAAAAAAAAAAAAAAGGAATGCTAGTGGAGTGGTAGCAGAAGGAAGTTGAGCATAATGGTGCATGCTTGTAATACCAGCTCGTGGGACTCTGCAGCAAGAAAAGGGATGTGAGTTCCAGGCCAGCCCCAGGCCACAGTGTGACACTGTTTCTCAAACACAAAACCAGAATTTGTTGGTGAGAGGATTTGTAGATGACTTGTCAGTTGTGCTGGAGCAGCTAGCATGGCGTATGTGCAAACAGGCATTTAGTAAACCCACTGAAATAATAACAATAATGAAGTCTGCTTATAAAACAGACACATGGCATGGTTCATGTGTGGAGGGCAGAAGGAGGGCAGAGAGGAGCCAGCTCCATCTCAACCCCAAGCTGCTGCAAAAATCTAGAGGAAGGTGCCCGTTCCAGATACTTCCAGACTTCCCACAGGAAACAGCATTTGCGTTTCCTGTTGCTGGGCTGTTGAGCAATGATAAAGGAAGTTGGGGATGTATACTGCTCGATCTTTTTGGACATCCTTACTTCCTAATCTACTTGGCATTCGTTCACTGTAAACACTTCAGGTGGCTGCTGGGAAGCCGGACTTCAGACTGCCAGTGGCTGGTCTGGTCTCTCTAAAGCTTGTCTAGTATGGCTTCTCTTCATTCTTCTCCTCATTTTGTGATTTCCCCATCCTTTAAACCATCATTTTCGTCTGATTTACATTGCCAAAAGTCTCCCCTGTGTTCGTTATAGAGTTTGCTGTGGGATGTTTTTATTGATTGATATTGTGTGCATGCCTGTGTGTCTGTGTGTCTGCATGGCACTCATGTATAGGCCAGAGGAATGATGTTAGTTCTTCCCTTTTTTTTTTTTTTTGCTTCATTTTTTTTTGAGACAGGGCTTCTCTGTTTAGCCCTGGCTGTCCTGAACTTGCTCTGTAGACCAGGCTGGCCTCAAATTTACAGAAATCAGACTTCCATTATCTCCCAAGTACTGGGATTAGAGGCATGCTCTGCCACTACCTGGAAAGTTGTCTTTGGACTTGTTTGTTTTTTTTGAGACGGCGTCTTACTGTATAGCCTGGTTGGTCTGGAACCTAGCTTAGGTTGGCCTTGAACTCATGGCAGTTCTCCTGCCTTGCCCTCTTACTGCTGCAATTACAGGCATGAAGTGCCATCTCTGGACACCAGACTCTGATTCCAGGTAAATTTCAGTCCTGGTGCTCACACTGGGAGGCTTACAACAAACTTGGGGGCAAGGACAGAACTTCTCAGAATATCTGGAAGCATGAGCATACCTGGACATACTGAGACTTTATAATTCCTGGTAGTAAAGTGTGTACAGGAAAGTAGATTAGAGGCAACAGAGTGTGATGCAGGGAGAGAAGATAAAGCTGAGATCACAGGTAAGGCTCTAGTGGGAGATAGATGGGTCCCTCCGTCAGCACATTCTCCACTGACGTGGGCCTTCCACCCCATGGTGCTGGCCAGCCTGGTGCTGGCTGACAGAGTGAAAACTGCGTCTTCTGCCTGGTGGGTTGAAGGGAGAGCAACACAAGTGGATCTGAAAACTTTTAGCATTTTGTTCTCTGTTTTTGTTTTTGCCTTTTAAAGACAGGATGTCACTCTGTAGCTCAAACAGACCTGAAACCCACCAAGTAGCCCAGACTCACTTTGAACTCTTTGCCCTCTTTCTGCTTCAATGTCCTCAGTGTTAGAATTGCAGGAGTGAACCCCCATGTTTGGTTACCTGTTGTTCTTAGAGTCCTCGCCCCAATCCCAAACGTAGGTTTGTTATTTTGTAAATCAAACTATTTTGTTGAAATCGTTATACCTAAGGTCAAAGTCCTTGTTGGCTACAGAGCAAGTTTGAGGCCAGCCTGGGCTATGTGAGACCTTGTCTCTAAAACTCCCTATCCAAACCCGAGCAAACCCCTCAAAGCAACAACTACAATCCCCCCAAGACACCACCCAATGTTTGTGATGAAAACGTGCTTTTAGTCTCATTGAGTTGGGTTTTTCCAAGTGGAAGTATTTAAATTAGCTATTACAACAGGGGAAATCTCACCTGTGCTTTCCAATCTCTTTTATTGAAAAAATAGTCCTCAAAGAAAGTCAGAGGCTCCTTTCTCCTTAGCATTTCTATTTTTTGTGTGTCTTTAAATGGTTTTCCCATCACCGTCCCATCCACATCAGGAAACAACGGAAACACAGGTATTTTTGAGTATGGGCTATCTGTACGGATATTACACCCTAAAAAAAAAAGATAAAAACAAAAATGACATTATAAATAATGTTAAAATTACAAAGAGTGACGCGCATGCAGAGCCTAACGTTCTCTCATCTGTTCTCCTTGCCCCCTGGCTCCTCTACTCCAGGCTAATGCTCCCAGTCCACAGCCACCCACAGGTTTCACCCATGTCTGAGGGCTCAGTCAGTGGGCTCAGCTTCAAGATGTATGTATGTGAAAGAGAGCAGTTACTTAGCCCTGCTCTTGACCTCTGGTGTTTACTTCTGACGTCAGTCTAACAGTGGAGAGGGAATTTGGCTCTTACGTTTGAGGGCTTCAAGAAACTTATACAAATCCCTTTCTTTCATTATGGAGATCCTAGCAGAGTTGGCAAAGGCAGCAGTGCTCGAGCGAGGGGGAGAGCATATCTCTGTCTTTAGGCCCCTTCTCCCATACGAATTCCACAGTATTTCTGAGTGGCTCTCCTGAAACTTTTTTCGGAAATAGCTTAAAAAGAGAATACAAGGGATTCAGAAATGGATATAGAGAACTCTTAGGACACAAAGAAGAAAATTAAACTGCAAGTTCATAGATGTTGATTAAGTTTATCCTAAATCCATTTAAAAAGTTTTATTAGCATATGTTGATCATATATAATAATAATAGTTTTCATTCTGACAACTTCATGCATTAGATGTGTTTTTATTATACTCACTCCATTACCCTCTCCTATTCTCTCTGGCTCTCCAGAGACCCTTTCCCCTCCCTCTTTATCCCTCTTCTATCATGCCTTCCCTCTTCTGTGTTTTCATTCCCTCCCTCTTTCCCTTCTTCTCCATCTTCTTTTGTATTCTCTCTCCTCACCCCTCCCCCTCATCCTAACCTTCTCCCCCTCTTTGTTTCAGGCTTGAGAACTCAATGTGTATTGTTAGGGTTGCTAACCTGGGTTCTGGTGTGGGATTATTTCCAAGCGTGTGGGATTTTCCTAGTGGCTATGCCACTGAAGAAAATACCCTAGACTGTAGTACTTTATGTTGGGTTTGAAAATGCATTTTTTTTTTTTCCTTTTTGAGACAGGGTATCACTTTGTAGCTTAGGCTGTCCTTGAACTCATAGTGTCCCTTCTGCATCAAACTCCAGAGTGTTGGCATCACAGCATGAGCTACTATGCCTTCCTAGAAAGTTATGTTCATTTGTGTCCTTCCAAGGTTTTGTTGCTCTGGGATCAAATGCTGGCCTTTGTGCATGTTAGGGAAGCATTCTCCCACTCAGCTACACAGCCAGACTTATGGCCTCTTTTTAATGTTTGTTTTGGAAAGCTTATGACCAGTTTTTCCAGTGTAGGGACTGAACTCAGGGCCTTGTGAATGCCGGCCAGTCAAGCACTCTAGATGCTCAGGCCCAGCCCCAGCCCCAGCCCCGGCTGCTGTTTCCTCTTATTAAACCAATTTACATTTATTAATTTATTTTAATTTAATGTGTGTGTATGCATGAATGTATGCACATTTGCACTAGTACACTGTGTATGTAGATCACAGGACAATTTGCAAGAGTTAACTCCTTCTATCATGTGGGTCCTAGGAATTGAAGACAGTTGTCAGGCTTGGTGGCATGCATTCCTTCAGTGGTTCTCTCAGAAAGCCTTTCATTCTCTTTAGCTTCTGAACGGCAGCTTTTCTCGGGATAGAATTTCTGGTTGGCGAGTATTCTCTTTCAACAAATCATTCCCTTCTCTCTTGGCTTGTAAAATTTCTGGAGAGAAAGCTGCTGCTACTGTAATAGGGATTTCTTCATATATAACTTGATTTTTGAAAACTTGATTTTTAAAAGTTTTTTGTACATTTATATCTATCTATCTATCTATCTATCTATCTATCTATCTATCTATCTATCCATCCATCCATTTATTTTTAAGATAGGATCTCACTGTGTAGCTCTGGCTATCCTGGAACTTGCTATGTAGACCAGGCTGTTCTTGAACTCTCAGAGATCCACCTGCCTTTGTCTTCTGACTCTGGGCTAAAAGCATTCACCACCGGGTCTGGTATGTTGTATTTTGATGGTTTGACCCCCGTATACCTTGGAGAAGATTATTTTCCCCCACTCAATCTAGTAAGGATCTTAACAGTTTCCTGTATCTTGGGCCTTTATTTCCCAGGGTTTGGAAATTTCTCAGCAGGTAAAGAACAGCCTCATAAGATAAGCATATAAATACCCACAATCCGATTTCAACAACCCCGGCACCATTAGCTAAGGTGTCCTGTGCACTTAGCAGGAGTGAGAGGCAGTGTAGGAGGATGAGAGTGTGGACCGCTGTGCTAACAGCACCACTCAACTCTTGGGCAAGTGTCTGATTTACTTTCCAGATAATCTGTTTGTAAAATGCAGGTTTCAGCATGCAGTCTGTCGAGGACTATATTAGATAATATGCATGTGCTCTATTTTATTTGTCTCCGCAGTATGAGAATAACACTCATTATCTGTGTTCTTCTGCTTCATTCCCACAATTGCCCCTTTAGGCAAGTCTCCTTACTACTCCCACTTTGTAGGTGAGGAAAGCCGAGATGTAAAGGAAGGGCTAGCCTGTGCACCAGCAGCTCTGTCTTGGGATCAGGATGGCTAAAGTGTTTCTGGATGTCCTATGCTCACAATGGAGCCTCAGGAGAGTGTGACTTTGGTTTTATGGTTTCAGAACCGGGTGAGAGTGTCCTGGCATGCAGCCTTCTGTTTTGGGTTGAGCTCTGTGCCTAGGATGGGGATGATGTGGCCACAGTAAGTGCGTGCCTCTGGGAATGTTCTCTCACCTGCTCCATTGCACTTACCTTACTAGCTCTATTATATCCTTTCTGTGCAGGGCCGAGGTTTCTACAAATTTTGATAGGATTTCAAACAACAAGATTCCTGGGTTGTTAGCTAAATCTAAGCATATTTTCTTTTCTGGAACTATAAAGGAAACAGAAGAGAGAGATTTCAAAATATCTTCTGAGCAATTATTAAAAATTTACTGAGAATTTATAACATCATTACAAAATTATAAAATTTATAATTATATAATCTTATATATTAAACCAGGGACTAGAAATATGTCAAAACATTAAAAATCTGTTCTATTTGGTAGAAAGGTCATTTTGATTATGAAGTAGACAAAATAATCATAGTTCAGTGACTAAATACAGCAGTACTTTTTATAACTGCATGTACAGTGTGTTAAAGATAATTGTCTTGTTCTATGAAGGGGACTTAATAAATATGTCTACTTTGCAGAGAAACTCTCATTAATTGTCAGGAGCTATCATACAACAAGCTAATAACTAGCAGCTGATCTTCCTGAAATTAGTCTGCCTTGGATTTAAAATAAAAGCTACTACAGACTTGCTCTAATAGGCAAGGCTCACGAAAAAGATCATTTTAGGAAATATTTTTGCTACTAATATGCTTTTACTGTTATTAAATATATAACAATCACTAGGTATTAGCCTACCCTTTTGAATAGATCGCTGCAGAACTACAAAGACATACTGTCTTGTAGTGATGCTATATAGACAAATAGATGACTTCTCAATTCTTTATGATGATCCTATAAGAATTCCTAAAATAATATCAGTATTTACTAAGCTCTTTTTTTATTTTTAATATTTTTTATTACATATTTTCCTCAATTACATTTCCAATGCTATCCCAAAAGTCCCCCATAGCGCCCCCCACTTCCCTACCCACCCATTCCCATTCTTTTGGCCCTGGCATTCCCCTATATTGGGGCATATAAAGTTTGCAAGTCCAATGGGCCTCTCTTTCCAGTGATGGCCGACTAGGCCATCTTTCGATACATATGCAGCTAGAGACAAGAGCTCCGGGGTACTGGTTAGTTCATCATGTTGTTCCAACTATAGGGTTGCAGATCCCTTTAGCTCCTTGGGTACTTTCTCTAGCTTCTCCATTGGGAGCCCTGTGATACATCCAATAGCTGACTGTGAGCATCCACTCCTGTGTTTGCTAGGCCCCGGCATCGTCTCACAAGAGACAGCTATATTTGGGTCCTTTCAGCAAAATCTTGCTAGTGTATGCAATGGTGTCAGCGTTTAGAAGCTGATTATGGGATGGATCCCTGGATACGGCAGTCTCTAGATGGTCCATCCTTTCATCACAGCTCCAAACTTTGTCTCTGTAACTCCTTCCATGGGTGTTTTGTTCTCAATTCTAAGAAGGGGCACAGTGTCCACACTTTGGTCTTCATTCTTCTTGAGTTTCATGCGTTTAGCAAATTGTATCTTATATCTTGGGTATCCTAAGTTTTGGGCTAATATCCACTTATCAGTGAATACATATTGTGTGAGTTCCTTTGTGATTGTGTTACTTCACTCAAGATGATGCCCTCCAGGTCCATCCATTTGGCTAGGAATTTCATAAATTCATTCTTTTTAATAGCTGAGTAGTACTCCATTGTGTAAATGTACCATAATTTCTGTATCCATTCCTCTGTTGAGGGACATCTGGGTTCTTTCCAGCTTCTGGCTATTATAAATAGGGCTGCTATGAACATAGTGGAGCATGTGTCCTTCTTACCGGTTGGGACATCTTCTGGATATATGCCCAGAAGAGGTATTGCTGGATCCTCTGGTTACTAAGCTCTTTTATAGTGGGACTGCTATTAGGTCCTTTCTAATATTTAAACCACAATGAGACCTCTGACCCTGCCAGTCTCTGTTACCAGTTAATTGCTTCTACTACTCAGAGCACATTCCAAAAGGTTGTAAAACCATTAACCAAGGGTCATAAAAAGCAAACTACTATTTATTATAGGTGCTAGGATAGAAGGTAAAATGTTGACTGAGTTTATCTATATAAAACTTCACTAATAACTTAGTTATGGTTTTTAACTCTCCATGAGCCTATGGAGCTATGAAAGGTGATGATATGATTAACCAGATAATTAATCCTAATAGATATGCATGTAAACATTCTCTGTTGTAAACATATTCGATTTTTGATTTTAATTTATGTGTAAACTTGTAATGAACTTCTTATCATGTGATCATGTATTTTGAAAGATGTGTGTTGAGGACAAAGAGAAGAGGTCTGTTGTGGGGCATTGGGCTATGCACTACAGGCTGGTGTCCAATTGAGCTGAAGTCTGAACCCCGGTGGTGATAATTCACCTAAATGACATGGTAGGCATTCCCTCATGCTCCTGGAACTTTGGCTCCTGCCTAAGTTACTGCCCCCCCCCCCCCACACACACACAAGAGAAGCATGGGTAGAAGTCATGTAGGCAATGGCCCAAGCTTCTGACCTTCAGGCTAAACTCCTCCCCAGTTACCTAGCAACAGTGAAGACCATAAAAAGGACTGTTCAGTCCCACCTCGCTCTCTTAGCTCTCTTACTCTCTTACCTCTCACTCCTTTGTTCTCTTACCTCTCACTTCTCTCACCCCTCTCTCCTCTTTCCTTTCTCTTTGTCTTTTCCTTTTCTCCTCTCTCCTCCTACTCTCTTTCTCTCTAGCCTTCCCCCCTCTCTTTTCTACTTTCTCTTTCTCCCCCTGCCTTTCTACAATAAAGCTCTAAAACCATAGAATGTCTCTGCTCATCAAGGCCCACTGTGCTTGGATGATGGGACAGGCTTTCTCCTAATGAGCTGTTTCTAATCTCCCATTAGAAGGCCTTCCTGTGCTCCAGTCAAGATCTGCTGCACTCACTCTTGTCAGTGTTGGGAACCTCTTCCCTCATCCCTCTCTCCCATAACCCTGGTGGCTTTAGCAAAGTAGCCCCAGAGCTCCCCAGGTAGGGCTGCCCCTTGGCCACCCCCTGAAGAGTGGGTCAGAGGCTTGAATGCCTACCCAGGGATGAGTGGAAAGTGTATAGCAGCTCTCCCACACCTGAGACCAGACCAGAAAATAGGTAAAACTTTGGTGAGTTGTGGGTCTTTCCCCTTCCCCCTTGTCCCCAGGGCCCCCCTTTTTAGTTCCCAACAGTCTGTCTCTCTCTCACTCATTCTCCTGTCCTCATTTTTCTTAGCATTATTATCCTTATTCCCCTTCTTTTAGCACTCCTTGTCCTGCTTAGGGTCATTCCACTTTCCCCCTTTATCTTAGAGAGCTTTCATAGGAAACTTTTTATGACTTAGAAATAAACACTAAATTCACTTTTCAAAGGGTCCCTTTTTCTTCCTGAGACTTCAACTAGCAGTCTGAAAGTTAGAGCCTCACAATTCCTGCAGAGATAGAACAAAGGCTACATTTCTTAATCCCTCTTCCACCTTGCTGTTAGGCTTACAGGTGTTAATAGCCTAAGCTAGCAGTTTTTATCCCTCAGATTTCGTGGGAAAGGTTTTAGGACTTTTTAGAAGTTATCATCAGCATTCAGTATAGTTAGAGAGCTAGAACTGCCAGAGACCACCGCCACCCCAAAGTCCTACTCTGTGTTTTCTTTCACCTGCTCCAGGCTGGGAGGCTCCCCTCAATTACAGTGTTTGCTAGCACCATTTCTTTTTAATTTTTTTTTATTTTCTTAATTTTTTTTTTTTTGTCATAGGGAAGTTCTGCAGTTTAAGAGTGGGTATGTTTTCAAAACTACACATGGGGTTTGGGATCTAGAATCCTAGAGAGTATGATATGAATAGTGGTTAGATTTTTGCAAGGCAGCCTGTTAAGTTCAGAAACAGCATAAGAGATTGATGACAGATTCAGAACGCACAGCATTGAGCCACGAAGGTGAGAATGTGTTCTCTAACCTCCCAGCCTCTTCATGGCTTCAGCAGTGCATGAAATAGTACATTCTCTATGCACTAGAAAAATTTATTCTTCCTTCCTTCCTTCCTTCCTTCCTTCCTTCCTTCCTTCCTTCTCTCTTCCTTCCTTCTTTCTTTCTTTTTTTTTCCTTCTTTCTTTCTTTCTTTCTTCCTCCCTTTTCTTTCTCTTTCTCTCCTTCTCTCTTTCTTTCGTTCGTTCATTCTTTCGTTCCTTTGTAAAAGGAATGCTTTTGGAAGTACCACATGTGCTTGGCTAAGAACTAAAAACACTATGAAAGGAAGACAAAGGGCTGTAGAGATGGCTCAGTGGTGAAGAGCATGATTACTGTTCCAGAGGACCTGGGTTCGATTCCCAGCACCCATGTATACTAACAACCATTTGCAATTCTAGTTCTAGGAGATCTGACACAGACATGTAAGGCAAGGTACCCAAAAAATAAATTTAAAAATATTAAAGACTAAAGGAAAGCTAAAGTTTTCTGCATCTGTTGCTTTTTTTGTTCTCATTGGAGACAGAGCAGTGTCCCTGCTGGAGGGCAGGGGCTGCTTGACTTATTTAACCTGCAATTCTGATACTCTCGGTTTGTCTGACCTGTGCAAGAAAAAAAAGCACATTCTGGGCTCTACATTCTTGATTTGTCTGACTGCAGGGCTAAGAAATAGTGTTTTCTGTGCAGTGGGAAGGGCTGTCCAACCTTTCTAAGTGACATCATTTATGTTCTAAGTGACATCATCTATGTTCTAAGTGACATTTACTCACCCACAGCCTTGAGGAAGAGTTTCTTATCTGTCAACACATTTATAAAATCTGAGAAGTTGATCTTACCGTCCCCTGCAACAGGAATACAAACTCAGAACAAGAATGTCTCTAAACTTTATATGTTATATTAAGTATATAACTTAGATATAGAGGAGGGAGAGGGGAGGGCAAAAGCTTGTTATGTATAGCTTAGACGTGCTGCAAACTTGTCATCCTTCTGCCTCTGGTTTATTGAGATTCCACATGTCTGCTACCATGCTGAGCTAGGATGCATTTTAATTATTTAACATATACTAAGTATAAAAGCTGAAGTACCCTGAGCAACCTAACACTTAAAATCAGCATACTTGGGGGATGGAAAGATGCTTAGGTAAACCTTGGTTTCCTTTCTGTTCTCCTTAAAGAGATTATTTTTGTAGTGCCTCCTGATGTAGCCATGCTGGTCTTAAACTTATAATCCTCTTCTTTATTTCAGTCTTCATGACTTGTTCTTACTAGAATCAAAGTATTCTCCTATAGCCAACAGAAGCAATGTTAAGGTATAAGGGAGAGGGAGAGGGAGGAGAGGGAGGAGAGGGAGAGGGAGAGGGAGAGGGAGGAGAGGGAGAGGGAGAGGGAGAGGGAGAGGGAGAGGGAGAGGGAGAGGGAGAGGGAGAGGCAGAGGCAGAGGCAGAGGCAGAGGCAGAGGCAGAGGCAGAGGCAGAGGCAGAGGCAGAGGCAGAGGCAGAGGCAGAGGCAGAGGCAGAGGCAGAGGCAGAGGCAGAGGCAGAGGCAGAGGCAGAGGCAGAGGCAGAGGCAGAGGCAGAGGCAGAGGCAGAGGCAGAGGCAGAGGCAGAGGCAGAGGCAGAGGCAGAGGCAGAGGCAGAGGCAGAGGCAGATCTCTTAGTTTGAGGCCAGCCTGACCTACAATGCAAAGCCCCAGGGCAGCCAGAGCTACACAGAGGAACCAACTCTCCCTCCCTCCCCAAAAACACATTTAGTAATGCTTGAGGTATGTGTATATGTGCTATGAAAGAGTAAAAAAAATTGGGTAGAGTTCATGGAAACATGTGATAATTTTAATTAAACAAGTGATAACTTTTAATTATCTGGTGACCTCAATTCACTGGTAGTTGGGTGATGAGGGGCAAGAGAAAATAAAATGCTGAAAATATTTCCCATACTACATATTAGTTTGGACTTAAGGCACATGTCATGACACTTAAAAGGTAGAGGCAAGTACCCACCATTCAAGGCTAACCTCAGCTACACAGTAAGTTAGAGGCCAGCCTCAGATGTATTAAGACCTTGCTTTTAAAAAACCAAACCAAATACTACTAATAAAAAGCTCCCAGGACAGGAAAACAAATTCCATGATCTGTATGCTTTAAAATACTAACAAAACTTCTCTGGCATCTGGGCTTGGGATAGAAGGGAGATGCATATTGCTACTGTTCTAGTGGAAGCAGTGAGGGTTTTCTTGGTGTTCTGCTCTGTGCAGCGGGTGATGCCTGTTTACCTCTCAGTTACTTCAAGGCATCCTCTAAAATGAGCATCATAACAAATACTTTAATTTGGTATTGAGAAGAGACGCTCACTCTTGGTTTCCACCCAGAAAATGTCTGAAGAAATTATTTATTTTTTTTTACTCATACATATACCCCACTGATATCCTTAAAGAGAAACACACACAAATACAGTAGTTCCCTCATCCATGGGGGGTATAGAAGTTACATTCCAAGACCTCCAAGCCTTAAAACCATGGCTAGAACTGAGTGTGCTGGCTCATGCCTACAATCCTAGCTTTTGGCAGGATGATAGGCTGTGAGTTAAATGTTGAATTCCTGGACAGCCTGAGCCACAGGATGAGAACCTGTGCTGGTAAACAAACAAGTTAGAACAACCCCCAAACCAACCAAAACCAAACCAAAAACATGTTCCACACCCTAGATAGTACTGGTCCTGAATCTACTGTGTCTTTTTATATTTACCTATGTGTGATAAACTTTTTGATAAATTAGGCACAACGAAAGACTAGCAGCAGTTGTAACAACTTAACAAGTATAGCAATATACGTGTATGTATACAGAGATCTGCCTGCCTCTGCCTCCTGAGCACTGGGATTAAAAGTGTGCACCACCATATCTAGCTTCAACAATAGAACTTGAGAACTTTTTTTTCTTTCACTTGAAAGAGTTTAGACAAATACTAATATTTTTGGATCACAGTTGACCCGGTTAATTGAAACCATGAAAGGTAAAATGCAGATCAGGGGAGAGATCCTTACTTTTGTTTGGAGCTATATTTTGGTAAATAAGGGAGAGCTATTTCTTGTACGTATAGGATAGATAATAAACTAGATTGTAGCTTCCCCACCCCCAGCCTGGAACCTGCTGGCTCAGGGGTGGAGTTTCCTGCTCATTCATTTTGCCATGCCTACTGCTGGACTGTGCCTCTTTGCCGCTTGGAGCCACACACAAGTGCCCACCCTGTTACTTGATCCCGAGATTGTTTGGCGGGAAATCGGGTTCCCTCCCCCTTCCTTTATAACTGGATGTCAGAACTAGTAAAATTGGGCTTTTAACAGGATGAGCTTGTCTTGGCCTCGTTTCTCCTTCCTCCCTGTCTAGCTTCCTCTCTTTTCAGCTCGGAGCTGCCATCTCAGTGGAACTGTTCACGTTGCGGGCTGCTGACCGGCCCCCAACACTAGATATTCATAAAAATATTATTATCATAGATATTATTTTATGAGAAAATAATAATAAGTGAAAATACTCACTGTCGAGATCAGCACATTTTAATTCATTGTAGATATCATACGTGTTTAGATTCATTCCCAGTTTTGCTATGGTGCTCATCAACCCATGTGAATCAATACAGCCAGTTCTATCCTTGGTGAAGAAGTTGTAAGCATTATGGAAGGCTGAGGAAATGGAATTATATTAGTTAGGACAGTCATTTACGAAGAAACACAGTCAGGCATGGTAGCTTCTGTTTATAATACCAGTACTTGGAAGCTGTGGTGGGAAGATTATCTTGGAATTTGGGGCTTACTTAGGCTAAAAAGTAATGTCTAGGTTGGCCTGGGCTATGGAGTAAGACTGTCTCAAAAAGTGGGGTGAGGAAGGAGAGGGAGAAATATATATGCTAACAGGACTAGGAGAGATCATATAACCAATTGAAGAATATGTTCTGAAAAAAAAAACGGAGAGAAAATGAATAATAGATTTTTTTTTTTTTTTTTTTTTTAAGAAAGGACCGACAGTCTTTTCTTGGGATCTGAACTAGAATAAAGTAGAAATTATATAATCCAGCAGAACAAGTAGCAATTGGTAGAAAAACCAAATACAGAGCCAGGCATGGTGGTACATTCTTGTAATACAAACACTGGAGGGTAGAGGCAGGTAGATTAGGTGTTCAGGGTCAGCCTTGACTACATAGTGAGTTTGAGAAAAGAACTAGGTTACATCAGACTCTGTGTACCAAGAAAACAAAGCAAAATAAAAAAAAATTATCTATTTTCTCCCTTTATTGCCACTACTTGGTCATTTGTCTCCACTCTGTGTGAAGTATTAAATTATCCTTAATTTTCATTCTTTTTACAATACTGGGGGTTGAATCTAGGGCCTTGTATATGCTAGGCAACTGCTCTACCACTGACCTATATTCCTAGCTTCATTATTTATTTATATCAGGGTGATGGTTTGAATATGCTTGGCCCATGGCAAGTGCTACTATTAGTATGTCTGGCTTCATTGGAAGAAGTGTGTCACTGTGTAGGTAGGCTTTGAGGGCCCCTAGTGCTCAAGCTCCACTCAGTGTGGAAGAACCAGTCCTCTCCTGGCTGCCCGCAGATCAAGAAGCAGAACTCTCAGCCCCTTCTCCAGCACCGTGTCTGCCTGCACTCTGCCATGTTTCCTGCCATGATGATAATGGACTGAACCTCTGAAAATAAAAGCCAGCCCCAATTAAATGTTTGCCTTCATAAGAGTTGCCTTGGTCATGGTGTCTTTTCACAGTTATAAAACCCTAACTAAGACAATCAGTATGGACTCATAGATGTTTATTTTATAGTGGAGTAAGCATATCATGCTATGTCTACTTTTGTGTTTTGAACTATTCAAAAAAGTGGAGGATAGGGGATGGAGAGATGGCTCAGCAAATAAAGATCACATTCCGCGCAAGCTAATGACCCGAGTTTGGATCTCTAGCACCCACATAAAAGTTGTGTGTGGCCAATGTAACTCTTATGTTTAGTGAGGAGCTGGGGCAGGAGGATTGCTGCTGTTTGCTAGAGAGCCACTGGAAAACGGTGAGTCCATGTTCAATGACAGACTCTGTCTCAAAGGAGCCTGGCAAAGGAGGCTAGAGCAGGGCATTTTCCTAATATGTGTACCCCCCCCCCCCCCATGCATTCACACACAAAGTGTGTGGCTTCGACCCTGAGAGATAGACACACAGGGGAAGTCTTTGTGCAGGAAGTAGGAAGCAAAGTCATTTGGGAGCAAAGAAAGGCGATGCTGGAGACTTTGAGGTATTCATAAATCAAGCAGAACGAACAAATCAACTCCTCGTAGGGAAGTTATAAGAACACTGGAACTACCACATTTTCTAGTGATTATATTTGATACTTAGATATCTGCATCCTACAGGGGCTATTCCTTATGGGACTGTAAGTAACTGGGTTATGCGTATACTGGGAGACACACAGAGAGAGAATATGAATATGCATGTATATCTGTATGTGTGTATGTATGTGGGTGTATGTGTGTATGTATGTATATGTGTGTGTGTGTATGTATGAATATGTATGAGGGTATGTGTGTGTGGGTATGTGTGTATGTGTGTGTGTATGTGTATGTGTATGAGTGTGTGTGTCTGTATGTGTGTATATATTTGACATGGCATATACATTTTAGAGACAAACTTGCAGGAGTTAATTTTCTTCTTCCACTATATAGGATTTGGGGACAGAGTTCAGGTCATCACCAGGCAAAGGTGCATTTGTTGACTCTTCTCTCCTGCTCCTCCTCCTCCTCCGTTTTTGTATGTGTATTTGTGGGTATGCTTACTTCCAAGCGTGGAGGCCAGGCATCCTGCTCTAGTACATTCCACTGTATCCGTTGAGACAGTTCTTTCATTGAATCTGGAGCAAGCCCAGCATCTAGCAAGCTCCACCTCGTTCCCTCACCCCTGCACTGGGGTGACAGGTATGCGCAGCTTTTTATGTGGGTGCCAGGATCTGAATTCAGGTCCTCATGCATAGCAAGTGCTCTTGTCTCCCCAGCCATCCTTTTAGGTTTTCTGGTAAATAATGCTTTTCCTTTCTTTTGGATAGGATTCTGTTCTTTCTCCCCGGAACACTCTTCTGCATTGCCCCCCACCCCCATTTGCTTTCTTTTGACTCCCTTTTTTGCCTCACAAGACCAAATCGGGACACTCTGTTATGGTCCTATAGCAACTCTGTAACGGTTCTAGAGCTTCTATCCTTCTCTCATAGCTTGTGTCATTTATAATTTAATTTAAATAACTAAATAATTTTGAGGCTTAACTATGTATTTTCCTTGTAGATTTCCTTCCAGAACAGGAACATGTGTAATGTTCTTATGCCTCGAACACAGTTGGCTTAAATGGATATTTGCTATCTGGGCCAGTGACCTAGAGAGAATGTACTAAATTTCTTCATTATTTCTTTCCTGTCATTAAGAAATCCTGGCATTTTATTTCTATTTTATTATTATTATTATTATTTTTTTTTTTTTTGTCTTTTGAGAACAAAACTGACTTGGCTTGTCAAAGATTTTGAAGATCAGGCTGTCCTCCAACTCGTGGAGATCCTCCTGCCTCTGCCTCCCTAACGCTGAGATTACAGACACCTGCTGTTCTCACCCTGGTGAGTCCTGGAACCTTGTGTTTATACTGTTCAATTAGCTGATCAATATGTGACCTTGGATTGGCTGTTTACCATTCTCACAGTTATCTGGATAAGAGTATTTAACCAACATTGTTTAATTTTATTGTTGTTGTTGTTGTTCTTGAGACAGGGTTCCTTTGTGTAGCTTTGGCTATCCTGAAACTCACTCTGTAGACTAGGTTGACCTTGAACTCAGAGATCTTCCTGCCTCTGCCTCCTGAGTGCTGGAATTAAAGGTGTGTGCCATCACTGCCTGGCTGACTTAAATTCTTGAGATGTCAACTTGAAAGTAATCCCTCTTCAATCTAGCAAAGAGTTGATTTTTTATTTTTAGATAGGTTCTTGATGTATAGGCCAGTCTGGCTTTGAACTAAGTATCAGCTTCCCGAGTTATAGGCAAGTCTCATTATGCCTGGTTGAAAGCTTATTTCTGGGCTGCAGAGATGGCCCAGCAGTTAAAAGCATTGGCTGCTCTTCCAGGGGACCCAGGTTCAATTCCCAGCACCCACATGGCAGCTCACACTTGGCTGTAACTCCAGTTCCAGGGAATCTGACATCCTCATATCAATGCACATAAAATTAAATAAATTATTTTTAAAAAATTTATCTCTCCCTCCTTAAATGGTAGGGTATTTCTTCCCCACATGCATTGGAGAAAGATCAGTATGGAAGCCAGCTTGAAGCAATATCACATGCCTTCATTTCTAGCACTTGGGAGGCAGAGACAGGACTGCTATGTGCTCTAGACCAGCCAGAGCTAGGCCATGAGTTCCAGGCCAGCCTTAGTTCTATTAATGAGACCTTGTCTCAAAAATAAACAAAACAGAAGCCCACAGATGTATGGGGGAGCTGCTTCAGGTTTTAGCATGTAGGGTGATTGGCATTACCTTCCAGTTGTGCAGGACTCAGCTTTGATTCTTTGTGTTTTAAATGGTCTGAGAAAGATCCTCGCAAATCTTTATCTCTAAGAAGAGACACAGAAAGAGACAGATTTAACACAGGTGTGAGACCTTCAAGCTTGGCTGACTACAACAGCGATAGGCATTGCATTATGTATGCTCAGAGTCACAGGGCTTAAGCAGAGCCTGTAATCTGCTAACATCTGCCTGGCAGCCAGAGAAGATAAGGGAAACCACAGCCTGCCCTATAGATCTGGAAAGTTTGGAACTCTGAGAAATTTACACGTACTCATTAAAGTAAAATCTGGAAAAAGAGGGAAAATATTAATACTTCTAGAATGCTTTGTGTAAATTTTCAATATGAACACACACACACACACACACAAAACTAGCTTTGCTTATATGGTGACAAGTGGAATTTAATTACTTTTAATTAAGTATAATTTAATAGCAAATTAATTTAAATAATCTAAATAGTTTTTGAAACAGGGTCCTATGTAGTCTAGGATGAGCTCAAATTCTTTCTATAGTCAAGGATGTCTTTGAACTCCTGATCTCCTGATTTCCATCATCCCTGAATGTTGGGATTATAGGCATGTGTCACCATGCCTACCTCTCATAAATTTATATGTCTTTAGTTTTGATACTAACGACAAAAGTTTAAAATATATGGAATCTTTTATTTTTTGTTTTTTTTATTAAAACACTTAAGGTGATTTATTTTATAATTTTATGTTTATGAGTGTCTTATCTGCATGAATGGACCATGTGCATGCCTGGTACCTAAGGAGGTCAGAAGGGACATCAGATCTCCTGAGTCCAGAGTTACAGAGGGTTATGAGCCTCCATGTTGGTGCTGGGAATTGAACCCAGGTGTCTTTGGAAGAGCGGCAAGTGCTCATAGCTGCTGAGCTATCTCTCCAGCACCAGTTCTTGTGGTTTTAGAAGAAGTACCTAATAAAGCAAAGCTAGGAGGAATAATAAATATCGTGGTTGAACAATATAATCACTATAGCTTACTTCATTACTCGCTAGAATATTCCATTCAACTTATTTTCAGAGTAGCCTGGGAAGTGATGGGGGTCTTAAGATGTACTGGTCTCAACTTTTTGGCATGAAATTGTACCTGACTTTTCTTTTTCTCACTTTTTACTAACACAAATTCTTCTTTTTGTGTTAGTAATTTCTTCTTCTCTTTATCACCTAACTTGACCCTCTTCAGACTTCAGAAACAGGCTACTTACTATGTAGTCGTTTCATTTCTGAATAGAAAATAGTTTATTTTTGCAGGAAGTAAAAGATGTAAGCAGAAAAAAGATGTAAGCAGACACACAAATATGATATTCTCAAAACCCAAAGAAGGAGGCCAGGTAGGCAACGATTTTTGTTAATTACAGCAACATCCGTGGAACCATTTCAGATGTCTTCTTGGACGAAATCCTGGAGAATGTCCATTTTACGTTTCAGAGGATCATGGGGCTACCTATTTGAAACAATCCCAGTCCAGACTCTCATCTACTCTAGGGATCTCCGTGGTTTGGCTACCATGAGGTTATTTTTCTCCTTCTTTCAAAATGTCAGAAATATATTGTTTAGGCAGTGGTAAAGCTGAGAGTGGTACACACACTCCAAGTGGTAAAGAGAGTGGGCAGCCAGGAGAGAGGTGCATGTTTTCCTTTTACTATGTGATAAATAGATCATGGGTTCTCACCCCCATCCATTAGTGCTTGCTACAGTTTGTTGGCAGCTGACTGAAAGCATTGCTCCTGACAGACAAATCTCCCGTGTGTATCATAGTGGGGTACGTTACGTATGGCTAATTTTCTGGATTTCTTTTGGGAGGATGGGAAGGAGAATTCTGTTTTTCCAGCCAACAAAGAATGTTCATCTTTTCTTTTTTATTAAAAAAAAATCTTCCCACAAAGGCAACGGAATGGCTCAGTGGGAAGGTGCTTGCTGTCAAGCCTGAGGATGTGGGTGTGGGTTTGATGCCTGGGGACCCACAGAGTGGAACAGGAGAACGAACTCCTACAAGCTGTCCTCTGACTGCCACAAGTGTGCTGTGGTGCGTGGATGTGAGCAGATATACAAAATAAATAAAACGAAACAAACTCTTTAATTCAGATCGTTTAAGTAAATCTACCACAGAATGGAATGTGCTAACTTGTCTCATTCTAGTTTCTGTAGTGTAACTTATAGTAGTCATTCTCTGAATACTTGTTTGTATCACTGTTCATACTTTATTACCTACCTCTTGTGAAAGACAGGTGCTTTTAAGGGTTTTAGCTTCATTGTGGCTTTAATTTCTGAAACTGCCATTTGGCTAGAAGCTCTGTCTGGAATTCAGAAGATACAATAAAGGATCGGTCACAAATTCATTCATTCATACATTCGTTAATTTCTTTATTTTTTCTTTCTTAAGACAGGCTCTCACTTTGTAGTTCAGCTGGCCTAGAACTCAGTTCTTCCGAACCTTCCCAGTACTAGAATTGTAGGCGGGTGCTACCATGTATATCACTTTATACACTCATTTCTTAGCTTTCCCCAGCTCAAGGCTTGGGAACTGAAAAGCCTAGGATTTCAAAGAATGGCATCATTTGCAAATTCAAGCTAGAATTATATGCTAAATTGGAGGCTGTGTGGAAAGGGACTTTTACTGTGAAGGCTTTTAAGTCTAATTTCTTGTCACAGCTCCACCTTTCCAATAATGTCGCTTTGATCTTAGATAAAATTAAATGCTGTGGCTGGAGAGAAGGCTTGGTGGTTAAGAGTTCTCACTGCTCTTGCGATGATTCTGCTTCTCAGTACCCACATGGCTGCTCACAGCTATCTGTACAGTTCAGTTCCAAGGGACCCACCTCCCTTTTCTGGCCTCCACGGGCACCCACACACATATACACACATAAGTAAAAATTATAAGTCTTAAAACAAAACTAAATAAATGTTAAGTAAAATAAGCCAGGCACAAAAAGAGAAATATTTCCTCACTTGCATGTGGGATTTAAAATAGTCAAACCTACAGCAGCACAGAATAGGGGAGAGGGAGGGAAGAGGAGGTTGGGTAAGGAGCACAAACCTTCAGTTATGCAAGATGAGCAACTTGTAAAGTTCTAACATCCAACAGGTAGGACCACTCCACAGTGTACTCAAAATTTGCCTAGATGCCCCTGACCCGTAGTAACTCTGTCAGGTGACTGGCATGTTAGTTGGATTGCAGTGATTATTTTACAGCGTATACATAGAGCAAATCATCAAACTGTACACCTTAATTAAAAAAATAGCGCCTCGAGACAGACAAAGCATATAGAAATAGATAGGAAAAATTAAAGACAATATTTATTCTGAGACATTTCATGTCACAATTGGCAAAGAAGAAAGTGTTACAGAATTCCTAAAATATTTGCTTACTTGTTTCAGTCTTAGACACCTACCACGTAGTAAGTATGTTTTCTGAGGATTTCCTTCTGGAACACACGTCCCTGCTCTGACAATTATGAGTTCCCTGCTGTCCCATAAAAGCAGAGTGGGTAGCCTCTTGCACAGACTGTTTTCACAGATACAGTTTCTCTAGTCCCCCCTTGACCCTTCTGCATAGTCTAAGAAACACAGTCTACAGACCAGGGGCTGTTAGCTTTCTAAACTATAGAGTGTATCTGGAGGCTCACTCACAAGCAGATAGGGCTGCTAGCTTGGGAATAATGAATAATGTTAAACCAGGAAGGTTTAGAACGTTCGGTTAGAATTCATTCCTCCCGGGTCATTGCCTCAGAACCCAGAAAGCAGCTGTTTCTAAACAACTCCATTACACAGCGTTCAGAATCTAGAACCTACCATCAAGCTGGGAACCCCGGAGACGCTCAACAATTTAGGCCCTTGAAAGTTACTGTGAAATTGTCCCCATGGCTCAGAATAATCATTCCTTATAAATACCTTCAAGCTCTTACATAGTTAACAATCTTTTTGTTTCAAAAATTCATCACAGAATCATACAAAATATTGACATTTACCTCCTTTTGAGCTGCACTACTAACCAACCATTACTAACCAACCATTACTAACCAACCATCTGGGGCTTCAGATCAAGAACCCAGTGGTTTGTTTCATCATTCAGCTGTGACCTCATTCCCTGCTCAGACCTGGGCTTGGGGAGAAGGTGGCTGTTGGCTCTTCCCGGGGTTACAGTAAATGTGAACTCACTGGGGTTCACTCGGTACCCCAGAAGAACATGAGGGAATGAAAACAGAATCACATCAACTTGAGCCTGTTAAGACTTTAGAAAAGAAGACCTTTTTTTTTTGCTTCAAATTATATGTTGGTATGTTTTCTTTAGTGTGTTGAAACTTGAAGTAGAACATTTTACCCAGGTCCCTTGATTGAAGAGTACTTAAAAACCATTTCATTAGGGTTTTAAGTCTAGAAAGGGAGAAAAAAAAACCATCCCAAATCTCATTTGTTTATTTTATTTTTTTAAATTAAAAAATATATTTAAACTTATGTGTATATGTGTGTGTCTATGCATGTGAGTGCTGGTGCTGACAGAGGCCAAAGACATGGGGTCCCCCAGGAGCTGGAGTCACAGGGTATTGAGAACCATCTGCTGTGGATACTGGGAATTGAACTCAGGTCCTCTGGAAGATTAAAATTAAATTGTCAGGGGTGGTGATGTGTGCCTATAATCTTAGTACTTGGAAGGCTGAGGCAGGAGGATTGTGAGTTTAAGATTCTGTCTTAAAAACAAAAACAAAAAAGGAAAAACCACTGACAATTAGGCAGGAACCATAATATTCATGCTCTGACTTTTCTCATAGCATTTAAATGTTTGAAGCCACTGGTGGCGCACACCTTTAGTTCCAGCACTTGGGAGGCAGAGGCAGGCAGATCTCTGTTAGTTCAAAGCCAGCCTTGTCAACCTAGGAAGTTGTAGGCCAGCAAGGGCTACAAAGACAGACCTCATCTCCAAAGAACAAAACCAACCGAATCAAAACCCTCCCAAAAAATAAACAAGAAAAGCTGCTCTAGTACAGGGGTTGGGAGGGTCTGTAATCTGCTGTGGACAGACAGACTGACTTCTGAAAAGGCTTCCGGCTTTACTTGGTGGCAGTGTTTCTAGATGTTTCCTATTCTAGGTCTGAATGTTTCAGTATGAGTGCAGTAACTTCACCAAGGTTCTCACACTGGGCTCCCCTTCAGGTCAGGAACACAAAGGGAAAGAGGAGGACGGTTTAATTTCTAAATGAATTCAATAAATACATATCCAGGGCTTCCTATGTTAAAATGGAAGATAATCTCAGTTCCTACTGAGTGGAGTTGTCGAGAAGTAAAACTTTGGCTTCTTTCTAAAGATTTACTTTCATATTTTTGTGTGTATGAGTGTTTTGCCTGCAGCTATGCCTGTGCACCACATGTGTGCCTAGTGCTTGAAGAGCCTCACTGTGGGTGCTGGGAATCGAACCTGGGTCCTTTACAACAGACGAGTGTTCTTAACCACCAAGCCAACTGCCCATTCCCTATTTTATCTATCTATCTATCTATCTATCTATCTATCTATCTATCTATCTATCTATCTATCTATCTATCTATTTATTGTTTTTCGAGACAGGGTTTCTCTATGTAGCCGGGGCTGTCCTGGAACTCACTCTGTAGATCAGGCTGGCCTCGAACTCAGAAATCCGCCTGCTTCTGCCTCCCGAGTGCTGGGATTTAAGGAGTGCTGGGATTAAAGGTGTACACCACTTTTGGTTTTGCCTGCCTGTGTATATGTGTATCAGATGTGCACTTGGTACTCATAAAAGCCAAAAGGGGGCATCCAACTCTCTGGAACTAGAGATACAGATAGTTTGAGCCACTATGTGGATTCTGGGAATCCAACAGTAAGGTCGAGCAGATTAAGGAACCCTGGCAATTCTCGTAATTGAGCATGGTAGGCATTTAAATCCACTCCCGACCAGGTGCCTGTTCTGGAACACGTGACCATGACACCCCATTGAGAGGACTGTGACAACCAGTCATGTAGGGACAACTTCTGAAATCCTTCCACATGTAGATGAGGCATCCCTAACATCTCAGACCAAGCCAGTAGAAAGCATCTGCCTCTAGATCCCAGCCCACGCCCAAATGTTTATAAGGTCTTGTCCATAAGAAAATAAAGTGTCTATCAGAGACAATAACTATATTTGCTTTTGTGTGTGTTTGATGCTGGGAGTTGAATATAGGGTCTCAGATATGCTAGAGAAGTGCTCTATCACTAAGCCATATTCCAAGCACATTCTATTATTGAATTATAAGGTCTCTCTATATTTTGGATATCTTTCAGTATATCATTCACACATATTTTCTCTTTTCTTTTCCAATTTTTTACTAGGTATTTACTTCATTTACATTTCAAATGCTATCCCGAAAGTCCCCTATACCCTCCCCCTCCCCTGCTCCCCTAATTTTCTCTTATTCTGGATCTCCTTTTCACCTTAAGTGTCCTTTCAACATTACACGTTAAAACCAGAACTTTGATGCTGAAAGAGAGCTAACAGAACACCACCTAAATTCACTTCTCTTTCTTTATTGATATGGACATAAAAGCCCAACAAACTGGACTGCTTTCTTTAAGACTAGAGGCAGGAACAGCGACTTTATAAACTATGTAGTGATGTCAAAGAGGTATAATTAAAAATATCAATGGAGACATTAGAAAACAATATGAAACTTCTGATAAACAACGTGGCATATAGACTATAAAGTGTCACATAGACTAGAGGGGCAAAATGAGTCTAGAGAAGTCGTCAATGGGAGGGACAATGGATGCTCATCTTATTGATTAGCAGACCTAGAGCAGAAACTGATGAGATGGTTGTGACAAATGTCTACAGGGTTAAAAGCTGTCACCCACCTTTTCTGAAGCGGAAATTTGTCATTTGCTTGTACAGCATTGCCATTTCTTTGGCTGAAAGACAAGACAAGATTATATCCATTTCTGAAGTTGCCTAAGAGTGGGACACCCGAGAGAACATCCAAGTTCTATGGGATTTCTGTCTGAATTCATGAGGCTTCTTGTGGTTGTTTGAATAAGAATGGGCCCTATAGGCGTGTAGATTTTGAATGCTTGGTCATTAGGCAGTGGCACTGCTTTGACAGGGATTTGGAGGTGTGGTTTTCTTGGGGGACATATGTCACTGGGAGTGTGGGCTTAAAGATTTCCAAGCCAGCTCCACTGTCTCTCTCTGCTGCCTGCCAGTCTGGATGCAGAACTCTCATCTCCCTCTCGGGCACCATGTCTGCTTGTGTGCCACTGTGCTTTCTGCCATGATGATAACGGACCAAACCTCTGAACTGTAAGCCAGTCCCAGCTAAACGTTTTCTTTTATAAGAGTTACCATGGTCATGGTGTCTCTTCACAGCAAAAGGACATTGACTAACACACTGCTTTTGGTGTCTTGTATGTATTAAACCCCCAAGTATAAGACTTGGGTCAGAACTGAAATCAAGGTTTGCTACATATCATTTTTTTTTTCTTATCAAAATCTGGGTTAGTTTTATTTCTTAAACATGGGAAGACAAACTCTCAAGAGAAAGTGGAGCTAAATGGCTTAGTTTTCTGTATTTAACTGAATCGGCCATGGCCAGATTAGCCAATTATGTACTCTTCCAACACCAAGAAAGATCAGTGGCGAGTTACAGAGGCCTGCAAACTGATGGTGGCTCTTTGTCAACGTAGAGGTGTTCTGTTACTCAGAAGCCAGTGTAGGTAGAAACATCTTCCTTATGAGGAGTGTTAATCCTCTGATACCCACATTCTGATGTTGGGGATCAACTCAGGTTCGCAGGTTTGCTGGCAAGTACCTTTATCCACCAAGCCATCTTGCTGGCTCCAAACATTTTTCTGTATCTTTATTTATTTATTTTTTTTCAACTTGGAAACATGAAGTGTAAATACCAAGAATTTAAATGTACTTTTTTTTTTTTTTAATTTGAAGTTTATCTTTGGACATTTGTATAAAGTTCCTAAGCTTTTCTTAAATCCTTTCAACCAGAATTGTAGAGACAAATCAAAAGTGGGGACACAGATACAGACACAAAATCTGAGTTCCTCACTGATGGAGTATAAGCTTGAGCTCTGTGGTTGAGGAATGAGGCCAGGAGACAGTTTCTCACCATAATAATCAAACCTCTGTCTCTGAATCAAATATTTTACAGGAAGCGGGAAGGTTATCCATTCTATATCCATTCTTTTCTATATGAATTTAGAATATAGATACAGGCAATTCTGTATCCATAAGAGAGAATATGCTGATAAATTATGGATTATTACTAGAGGCCAGAACTCATTATTTTTTCCTTTTGAGTTATTGTATTTTCTGAATATATACATTTTCTGTAATGACTATACATTGCCTTGATGTTTTCAGTGCTGGTGCTCAAATCTAGGCCACTGCGCCTGCCAATCAAGTGCTTTACTGCTGGTGACACTCCCAGGTCCACATGTTTTTAAAAAAGATTGTAGTATATTTCAAAAGCTAAAATTGTTTTCCCTTTTTATTTTTATGTGTATGTTTTTCCTGCGATTGTGGGAATTGTATGTGCAGTGTCTTTGGGGGCTGGAAGAGGGTGTTGGATCCCATGGGACTGGAGTTACAGGTGGTTGTGAGCCACCATGTGGGTGCTGGGACTTGGGTCCTCTGCAAGAGCAGTTTGGGCTTTTAACAGCTGAGCTGCCTCTGAAGCCCTCCACACATTACCTTTACAACCAAGAAAAAAAACGTATGAAAATAAATATATGGCATCAAATCATCAACTTTAAATTTCACTCTAAGTTTTCACTCACGTTTAAGCTTCTTCAGGCCCTCTATTATTGACTGTACGATAACCTTCCCGCTTCCTGTAAAATATTTGATTCAGAGACAGAGGCAGAAGCCACATAAGAACTTAGTAAGGTTAATAAAAGTTGTGAAATTATTAAAAACAACATATTCTATGATTTTTGCCTCAAGCACCCCCTCCCCCCCATAGAAAGCACAAGGATGAAACTTTGTGCTTTGGAGCTCAGATGGGCTCTTCTCTCAGCTGGGTGTGACAGGACAAAGGACGGCTTTTGCAGGGAGACAAATCTCTCTACTTCTACAGGGCTCTTTCTCTTTTATATAGTCCAAAGAATATGGTTGATAGTTACAAGTAGGAAAGTGGTATCATCACAGAGTCTGCCCTCAAATCTAGAAGGATCTTTTGCCAACAGATGACAATATATATTTAATTCTTATTATATTCACTAGTTTGTGTGTGTGCATGGACACATGCACCATTGCATGTGTGTGGAGGTCAGAGGACAACTTGTAGGAGTTGGTTCTCTCCTTCTACCATGTGGACTCAGGGCATCCAACTCAGGTTGTCAGGCTTGGCAGCAAGTGCCCTCTCCTGAGCCACTGGCAAGCATGTATGCATGCATGTATATATCTATTATGTTATATGTAATATATAATATGTATATGACATATTACCTACAAGTATGAAAAAGTAAGTATGTTGGCATGTTCTCAGTTATTAGAAGAGAGAAGGAAGGGCTGGCTCCTGTGCTGACAGGTTCAGTCCTTCATTAGCATACATTATTATACATAACAATGGGTTTCATTAGATCTCCTTCATACACGTGTGTACTGTGTTTGGTTCATCTTCACCTCTTACGACCGCTTCTCCCTCTCACTCCTGCTCCTCCCATCTAGCCCTTCCTCTTCCAAGTCTTTATTCATTTGTAGGTGAATGACCGAGAAGCCTTTTGTGAAAGCCGCCGCGGATGTGCTTTGTTACAGTGAGGGCACAGTCTGTCTCTGGCTGGAAGGATGCCCCTGCCACTGTTTAGCCATGCTTTCCCAGAAGGCTTCAGTCCCAGCTATGTGCTCCTCTGCATGTTTGTATGACATTAGCTCACACTGTCTTGTATGCTTCTTCCTCTATTAGACCGTAAGTTCTCAGAGGACAAGGGCTGCCATTCATCCCTTTTTGTGTCCTTAGCATTTGACACTAGAACTTTAAAGTCTGTTGGGAGATCCAGAAGTGTATAAGAAAAAAAAATCAAAGCACAAGGTGTATATACTGTCTCCAACAAAATCCTATCAGAATTCAAAGAAGGAACAGGGGTGTTTTGGTAGAATAGGAATCCTGGACTGTAACAGGAGTGTTACAGTCAAACAGGATGTCACCGTGGGATGGGGATGGACTGGAGGTGGGGCTGTTCTAGACACAGTGGTAGTATCTAAAGGACAAAGTGGGAGCAAGGCAGTTTTAGGGAGTCACGGCTCAGTGGTTTGCAGCTTAACAGGATGGAAGTGGTAGAGAAGGCTGAGGAGTACATGTGGGCTATACTGCAGGTTTTTAGTTTGGTTATTTTTATGGTGCTTGCACATGGTGATGCCAGGCCAGTTCCCCACTCTAGTGTAGTGCAGGGTACCTGTGTTCAAGGACAGAGGTACACACAAACTATCCAGCAATGTCAACTGAAGCATAATGGGTAGAGATGTTACCTTGCCATGTGCATAAATATTTTTGTGTGTATAAACAACATAAACAGTAGTAGAAAAATTAAAACAAATAGTTATAGAATACAAGGACCAGGGGATAATGGGCTCATCACTGCCCAGCATGATAAATCCCAGTAAATGAGGAACATGGTCAATCAGCTCCAGGCCCCTGCTTCTCCTGAGTCTCTGCCTACTGCTCACTTTATTTCCTAATTTTGAGCACTCTAATTTTTTTTTTTACTTTATTTTCTCATTAGAATCATGCTCTCACACATGTTAGCTTATTGGTTGTTCTTGGGATTTTAAAAAGGAATTTAAAGGCATAATTGTAATATGTCATCTCTTCTCTTTACTTTTTAGATTCTCGGTAGTCAAAATGTGGCCCACAGACCAGGACCATGGTGCCACACTGGAGCTTGTTAGTAGCAGAAGATGGCCTAGTCAGCCATCATTGGGAAGAGAGGCCCCTTGGTCTTGCAAACTTTATATGCCCCAGTACAGGGGAACGCCAGGGCCAAGAAGCGGGAGTGGGTGGGTAGGGGAGCAGGGCGGGGGTGGGGTGGGGGGAGGGTATAGGGGACTTTCGGGATAGCATTTAAAATGTAAATGAAAAAAAAAACTAATAAAAATTGTTAAAAAAAAAAAAAGAAATATAAGGCTCCACCCTGGACCCGGATGCAAGCCTGTTCTATAACAAGATGTGAAAGTATGTTGGCTGGTCTTATGTCAACTTGACCCAAGCTAGAGCCATCTGAAAAGAGGGATCCTCAATTGAGAAAATGCCTCCATAAGATAAGGCATTTTCTTAATTAGTGATTAATGTGGGAGGGCTGGGCCCATTGTGGGTGGGGCCACTCCTGGGCTAATGGTCCAGGATTCTGTAGGAAAGCAGGCTGAGCAAGCCACGAGGAGCAAGCCAGTAAGCAGCAGTCTTCCATGGCCTCTGCATCAGCTCTTTGTCTCCAGGTTCCTGCCTTATGTGAATTTCTGTCCTGACAGAAACTGTCTTCTGACAATAAACAGCGATATGGAAGTGTAAGCCAAATAAACCTTTCCCTTCCCGAATTGCTTTTTGGTCATGGTATTTACCGCATCGATAATAACCCTGATTAAGACGGAGGTAATTCACATGCTCTAAGTGACATGGAAGTCATGTCTGAGGAACTTCTGTGCTGGTAGCAAATTTTACTTTTAGGAAGATCCCACCTTCCAAGCAGAAATCCTCACCGTTGAAGTCCAGGTAGGAAAGCAGATCTTTGAACTCTTTCTCTGTGAGCTCGATCCCATCATTTGCTAGGAACTTGTACAGGTACTGCATGTCAATTGCTTCTCCTTAGAAAGGGTGAGAAACGGGGTGCAGATTTACTATAGAAGCAATACTGACAGGATGACGAGTGCTGTCTGTGCTTATGCCCTGTACACCATGGCCCTGTACGCCTGGAATTAAAAGGAGCGCTGGCGAGGCCCACACCTATAGTTCTGCTTGGCGTATCAGCAGAATGCCACAAAGAAAGTACTCCCAGGTTTGAAGCCCCGAGGGATGTGCTGCACCGGCATCAGGCTAGGCTGCGAGCAAAGCTTTGCTTTTCTGTTCCCTCTTTCTCCTGCCCCACTTGAATATTCATTGTTTTCTATAGATAGCCCTGCCTTCCTTTTGACCAGGCCTCCCTGTATTACTCATGTTGGCTCTGTTGACCAGGCTGGCCTCAAACACGTCACTTTCCTGCCTCAGTCTCCTATGTAGTCTGGGACTACAGGTATATATATCACTGAACCTGGAAATAAACACCAGTGAAAACTTTAATTTTTAAAAATTATATTTGCCATCAATTTACTTCTTTGTTCACTATGCATTCCAGCAGTCCCTCTTATCTCAACGTAAAGATGAAAGCTTTCCTTATTCATTGTAAGAGATTTACCATACTAAAGGTTACTACTACTCTAAAGGGAGGCAGGGGGAAGAAATCCAAGCCCCCTGTCATAAAACAGTTCTCAGGTTTTTTTTTCTAGTCTTTGATAATGACTCTATTTATATAATGTGAAAATCTTATATAAATATAATTTTGTATATTGTCTTGCTATGAAGACTAGGCTGATCTCAAATTTGTGATTCTCCTGTCTCAGCTTCCTGGAATTACAAGTATGTGTTACCATGCTTGGCTAGTGTTTTGCTTTTTTAACCCAAGATAATTTCTTCATAAGTATTTTAAAAATTGCTGTGTAATCTTTAAAAATATTAACACTTTTTCAAATTAATTTTTTAGGTTAGTGTACAAGATAACTGATCTCGTTATGGTATCTTCGTGTACGTGACATTGACTTTGGTCTGTCTTTCCTCCCCATCTCCAGCTGGTCTCCTTTTCCCACAGTTAGTACCCTCTGTTTTCCTATCGCTTGTATTCTATCATCCTCTCTGTTCCACCTCCCTTAAGAACTCGTCACCTCTGATGATTCCCTTTCTAGTTTTGTGAGCTGCAAATACATACAGACACACACACAGACACACACAGACACACACACACAGACACAGACACAGACACACACACACACACAGACACACACACACACAGAGACACACACACACAGAGACACACACACACACAGACACACACAGACAGTATTAAATTCAGGTTTCACAAATGAGAGACAATGTATTGTCTGAGTCTGGCTTAATTCATTTAGCATAATGATTTGCAGTTTCCACTTGTCTGAAAATTTTATGGTTTCACTTTGTTTTTCTGAGACAGGATTTCTCTGTGTAGCCCTGGCTGTCCTGGAACTCACTCTGTAGACCAGGCTGACCTCGAACTCAAGAGATCCGCCTGCCTCTGCCTCCTGAGTGCTGGGATTAAAGGCCTGCACCACCACTGCCTGCTGATTTTACTTTTCTCTATGGCTGATTAAAATTCCATTGTTCCATGTAATCTGCTCACTTGTTGATGGACATCTAGGCTGCTTCCACTTCCTGGCTATTGTGAATAGCACATGGTTATGCAACTATTCTGTGGTAATTGATAGAGTTCTTCCAGTGTTTTTTCAAGAGATAACTGTGTTGTATGATAGTTCGAGTGAATGTATATTGACTGCCACACTGGCAGCACAAGTTTACATTGCCTCTTTTCACATATCCTCTAGTCCTTTTTAAAATTTTATTTATTTATTTATTTATTTATTTATTTATTTATTTATTTAATGGCAACAGAGTCTCAAAGCAGCTTGGATTGACCTATCCTAGCTAAGGGTGTTGAGCATCTTTTAAGGTATGTATTGGCTATTTGCATTTCCTTTTTGAGAACTGTTTATTCAGTTCAAGATTATTTATTACCTACATAAGTTATGCTTTAGGTGTTTATTTACTTATTTTATTTTATTTTTGAGGCAGAATTTCTCTGTTTAGACTCTGCTATCCTGGAACTTTTTCTGTAGACCAGGTTGGCTCTGGCTTTGAACTCAGAGATCCTCCTGCCTCTGCCTCTCCAGTGCTGGAATTAAAGATGTATACTACCACACTTGGCTTATGTGTTTATTTTTGCAGTTCTTTATATACCCTGAAAAATATGGATTACTTCATAGATTTGTGTGTCATCGTTGTGTAGGGACCATGATAACCTGTGTAGTCTTCCAGTCTTAGTATAAGTGCAGTCAAGTGAACACTCTGCATAATCTTTATAGTTAGGGTTGTAATCCATGATATCCCACTTGACTAATATCACGTTTATGTTTTTTAGACAAAAGTCTTAATATGTAGTTGAGGCCAATCTCAAGTTTATGATTCTCCTGCTATGTAATTATAGTTTGTATAATGATTCCAATATACACCCTGAGGTATTTCTAACCTACTATAGTTTTCTTAGTACTTACTATGGGAATAAAAATCATAAAGCCTACTTTCAAGTTTTAATCAGTATAGTTAATCCTTTAGGATTCACTTCTAGGTGAAGGTAGTTTGAGGTAAAGGGTGTGACTAGTTCTATGGGTTTTGATATCTGATCTGTATTAAACATTTCTGGGGAAAATTTCAGGCCACACTATCAGTATAAATACATGGTATGGGTTATCTGCATTCAGAGCATCCACAGAAATGGAAATATGCCATATAAAAGAATGTAAACTTTACCCATGGTGAGACATGAATATAATCCCAACACTTGGAAGATAGAGAAAGGAAGATTGGGATTTCAAGGTCATCTTTAGCTACAGAGTGGGTTTCAGTAGCCTGATATTCATGAGACCCTGTTTCACAAAAGCAAACCATACCAAACTAAAAAATTCCCTAACCATCTACCCCAACCATCCAACCAACTACCCACCAACCAATCAACCAATCATCCAACCAACCAACCAACCAACCAATCATCTAACCGACTATCTAACCAACTGATCAGTCAACTAGCCATCCACTAATTAAGCAATAAACTAACTAATCAATCAACAACCACCCATCCACCCATCCAACCAACTATCCATCCATCCATCCATCCATCCATCCAACCAACCAATCAACCAACCAACCAATCAACCAATAATCAACCAACAACCAATCACATACATACATACATACATACATACATACATACATACATACATAGAGCAATATTTATGAATGGGAAAGATACTTGTCCAGTATTAATAGCTATGTGTTTAAGATGCTATTTATAAGTATTTCCTATCATGACTTGAAACTCACCCTTGATGTAACTGACGATATCCAATAGTTCATTCAGATCCACTGTTTTGTTTCCTGTAAGTTAAGGGCAGATGATTCCATGTTTCTAAGACTCACAAAAGTTATGCTCCATTACCTTTTGAAATTATGAAGGACATAAGAATTCAGTGTTTTTTCTCTAGTTTCCCTTAGAATTTTATGGATTTGTCCATAGATTTAACAGTGCTATCTTGGAAATAAAGAAATATTATTCTGTGAAATGAACAATTATTGTAGCTCCCAGTTTTTCATTGCTTTAGGGATCACCAGGGTCATCTGGGTTAAGAAATGATTTAGCATAATTATGTATAGGGAGAATCTGACTTTATAGACTTTTATTTTGTCAGTTAATTAGCAAATACCAAGTACCTTTCTTGTGCTGGGTCCTTGTGAGGACTTGAGGGAGCTAAAGGAAACATCCCCAAGGAAGAGAACACGTTCCAAGTGTACGAGCTAGTGAGGAAGACGAGCAATGAGCATTCAAATAAAAGGGACAATTTGAGACCTGGTACGACATTATCAAAAATGATACAGGACCCTGTAATAAAAGTAATAGAGTATGGGAATGCCTTAGGCAAGGATAGCAGGAAAGGCCTCTCCAAGGACAATCTGTTGGGTTTTGGCCTGAATAATAAAACAGGTTAGCCATGTGAGGAACTGGAGGTGATAGGGGAGCATATTCCAATAGAAGAGTATGATATGCAGTTGATCAAAGATGGGAATGAGTGTGACCTGAGAAGAAAGGACAGTATGATAGGCTTCTGACTCAAACCCACAGGAATAAAGGTCCCAAACCATGAGGCATTGAGGGAAAGAACCAGAGATGAGAAAATAAGACAGAAAGCTGGGATAGGGAGGTATACATGAGCTGATGATTCATGCTACCAAGTTTATCAAGAACGGCCCTTTATCTACTGTTCAAAGGGGAAAACTGGGATGAAGTCAGCAAAAAGCTCATCATCTGTTCGATAAGGCGAACACACTGTATTTCAAGTGCACCACAGACCAAGCACACAGCAGCTTTGGGACTGAGGAACACAGCCCTTCAAGTTAGGAACATCCAGTTACCAGTAACTTTAACTGCTTTGCAATCCTGGCTCCAGGCCTGGCCAAGTCTGCTTTTGGGCGAGGAAAGGGAGGACACACGAACGGAGCCTCATCTTCTCTGCTCTCTAATCATCAGGGTAATTGGGAAGGCTGAGAGCTGGAAGAATTAGCTAATGCTTTTATTGAATTGGTAATATCATCCAGAAATCTAAATGGAAACACCAGGCAGATAGTTTGACATATTATTCCTGACTTAGACTGACCTAGAGAAATACATTTACCTAATCAGCTTGCAGATAGCATATGACCCAATGGTACTGAATGTGATTGCCTAGGAAGAGGGTGTAGATGAAAAAGGCACTCATGGGTCCAGCCCTGGCACTGCATTATTTGGAGATATTGTATGAGAGGAAGAGTCAGAAAGGGAAATGGACCCTGACAGGAGCCATCTAGGAAAGGCTATGGTAAAGCAAGTGAGTTTCCTGGAGATGGCCCAGCATTTTGCATGTCTGCAGAGCTCTGAGAGGCATGGACTCCAGAGACTTCATCCCAGGATTGCTTCTCACTGCTGATAGGCCTTTCCTGCCACTATTACATAGATTAATGGTTTCCTGGGTATTTACCTACTATGTTGGGAAGATTTTCCACAGAATCAATATGCAGATGTACTTTCATGTAGTATTGCAGTATAGATGAATTGATGATTTCATAATTCCTGATAATGATTTTATAGAACTCCTAAGTTGATACAAGTCATCTTAGCTTCCTATAGAATAAAAGCTGCAAATAGAGCTTGGTAAAACTTTTTATGTCATGGACTAATTGCATTAGGAAAAGAAAACAGGTTTGGAACAACTTTACAATCAAGGAAAACATTCCTTCTAGGCTAGAAATGAAGCCACTATATGGTAACTAAAGACTATAAGCTGGGAATGGACAATTTATTGTAGGTGCAAGGACAGAAAATAAGTGATTGACTGGTTTATCTATATTAGACTTCAAGATAATAATACACAGGCAGATGATTTGTCTCTTGACAAAACCATGCTAACTTGTGACATAAAAACTATTGCTTTAAACTTATAATGAATTTGTGGAGCTAGAAAATGAAATAATGAATGTTAAGTCATTATCTTATTTATCTTAGTCAGGTATTAGTCTTAATGGAAAGACATATAAGCAATTCTGTTGTAACTCCTTCAACCTTATCTGCCTATGACACGAACTATTGCTTTAAACTTACTATGAACGTATGGAAAAAAGTGCTTAGGAAACCATGTAATAAATTATCCTGCTGTAGTGATTCTACCTGATAATTGTATGACATAATTTTTGACAAGGTATAAAAGCTAACAACAATGAAATGGTGATGTAACCCTTTTCTGCTTCATCCAGTGTGCCTATGTCTGTCTGTCTCTCTTGCCTCTTTCTTTCTTTTTCCTTCCTTCCTTCCTTCCTTCCTTCCTTCCTTCCTTCCTTCCTTCCTTCCTTCCTTCTCTCTCTCTCTCTCTCTCTCTCTCTCTCTCTCTCCTTCCTTCCTTCCTTCCTTCCTTTCTTCCTTTCTTCCTTTCCCTTTCTCTCTGTCTCACAAAGATAACTAACTCTCATCAGGAGTTAGCTGCCATCAGCTTTTGGCTCCAGAATAGCAAGAGTCAAATGGCTAAATGTCATAAGGTTTGGCCCCCTGCTGATGCTATACCTCTACACCTCCCCACTTTATCTGGACCTCCTTAGTTTAGCTAGCTCTTGACAGGAGACATGCGAGTGAGTAAGAACACCATGTGAGAATGGGGCCTCACAAGTCTGGAGAAAACAAAGTTTCCAGAAAGGTGTGGTCAAGTGCCGAGTGCTGGGAAGCCAGCAAATGAAGTAAGGTCAGTCTTGACCATGAACCTTGACAAAGGTCGGTCACTGATGACCATGCTGAGAGCTGGGTAAATGTGATGCTGGGGATCAAAACCTGGTTAGAGAGTGTTAAGGTGGTGAGGAAGCAGAGACAGGCTGGCTTCAGAATCAGAATGCAGCTAAGGATTACCTTGGTCTTCTGCTCCTCCTCCTCCTACCTCTCAAGTGATGCTACTACAGGAGTGCACCACTCTGCCTGGATTTGTGGGGTGGATCTCTGTTGTCAAGAGGAACTAAGAGCAGAGTGGTGACAGGAGACAAGTGTGATGTAATGGCACTTTGGTGTCAATGGCAGTGTGCAGAGAGAACAAAGAGGAAGACCTTCATGTGTGCACATGAGCAGATGCCCACAGAGATGAGAGGTGTTGAATTGACCCAGAGTTGTAAGCTGCCCTACATGGGTGATGGGAGTCAAGCTTGGGTCCTCTGCAAGAACAGTATGTATTCTTTACTGCTGATCCATCTCTCCTAACACTAAGTTATTTCTCTGAGTTGTTTAACTTGCCTCATATAATTGTAACAACCAAAACTCCATTACTGCTTTGTTAGAGCACTTCTTACAAAAAAGTCAGGGTGACTCTCAGGGACTCTTGACCTGGTGTTCATGTACTGATAGAATTCAGGGATTTCCTGAGCTCGAGTGGAAAGAGTGGACTTATTTTCACTAACCACTAACCGAGACAGCATTTTAAAATGATTACTTTAGGCAGCCAACCATGGCAATAGCAGCAGAATCTGTAACTTTGTCACCAATATAAACCTCCCAAAGTTCATGGCAGTGTTATTGTTGCAAATATGTTGAAATGTTGCTTATGCTCATCTTTGTTTTAAAATGACACAATTTGACCTGGTAGGTGAACTGAAGTACTTTCAAACTATTAACCAGCTGCATTTTGAATGTTTTGGTAAACTGAATCTTATTATGACTTGTTTCTTTGTAATCCTGTGCATTTTAAATGTTACTCAGAAGGGGATTATTATAGCAGATATAGAACTGGGTCCACAGCAATGTAAAGTTAAAACTCCAGATCTATATGAAGACAACCGAGTGGCTAAGAGGAATGGGCATCAGAGAGACAGAGTCAGTGAGTATTCACAGCAGGGCTGCATTTTCCCTGGCAAGTAGGGTGACGTTGGTAATACTCACCCTCAGGTGGAAGTTGGGATATTAGTTCTTCAAATTCTTCACCTTTGACCTTAATTCCCATGTTTTCCAAGAGAGATTCTACTTTTTTTACCTTGATTCGTGGCCCTTAGGAAAGAAGGGCATGGGATGAGAATGTGGGCATTTATTCTTAAGGGCAATCATAGCCACACATCATAAACCCCCCTGGGAAGTCAGACACAAGAGCCCAAGGAAACTGTTAATGCATGCCCCAAGGTTTAGGTATATCTCTCAACAGAATAAAAAACCTGAGGGAAAATAAACACTCACTTCTTAACTAAGGTTTTGTCTTCATTGGAAGGATCACACTTACGGAAGACAAGGAGACTTTTGCCTTTTTTTTTGAGTGTGAGTGCTGGGAATGAAATGTAGGCATTGCTTTGCCTGACATTTTATAAACCTTTAGAATATTTTAAAATTGAAATATAGTTACATAAATTCCTTCATCCTCCTCCTTACAGACACTCCCATAACCCCCCTCAAATTCATGCCACAAATTCTTTAATTATTGATACACATAATATGCAATAAATATGCAAATATAACCTATGGAGTTTATTTATCATTGCATGTATGAGTGCATGTAGATGTGCATATGTGTGTGTGTGTTTTGAGGGCTGACCACTTGGTATTCGAGTGCCTGTTAAGGGGCTCATAACTAGGGAAGACTAAGTCTCCTTCTCTCAGTGTCATCTTTTCATCTTGGGTGAGAAATCCATCAGGTTTCCTTCATCCACATTGACAGGTCAAGTGAATTTATTTCCTTTAATTTATTTATATGAATATCTTTTGTTTTTGTATTTATTTACACCATATGCATGCCTTATGCCACAGAGTTAGAAGAGGGCATCAGGTCCCCTCGAGCTGCAGTTAGGGATGTTTGTGAGCCCCCATGTGGTGCTAGGAACTAAACATGGTTCTTTGAGAGCACTGAGTGTTGTTAGCCTTGAGCAGTTCCTCTAGCCCTGCCTTCCTTATCCTTTACTTCTCAAGAAGTTTTTTTTTTTTTTTTTTTTTTTTTTTTTTTTTTTGAGAAGTGGCTACTTTTCAAGCTGGAGAATTTTCTGGTAGTTTTTCTTTTCCTTTTGGAACTTGGGAGTTAAATTCAGGACTTGCACATTCTAGGCAAGTACTCTACTACTGAGTTACATCTTCATCAAGTCCTTACACTTTTTTTTTTTTTTTTTGAGATAGAGTATTGGCAGAAGCCATTCAGGAAAGGCTGTAGCAAGTATGCGAGCTTCCTAGAGATGGCCCACTGTTTTATTTTTTTATTTTTTAGGCTTTCTTTCTTTCTTTCTTTCTTTCTTTCTTTCTTTCTTTTTTAAAGATTCATTTATTTATTATATGTAAACACACTGTAGCTGTCTTCAGACACTCCAGAAGAGGGCATCAGATTTCGTTACGGATGGTTGCGAGCAACCATGTGGTTGCTGGACCTTTGGAAGAGCAGTCGGCGCTCTTAACCACTGAGCCATCTCACCAGCCCAGAGATGGCCCACTGTTTTGCGTGGCTGAAAAGGGTGTGCTCTGAAGAGGCATGGATCCCAGGGACTTCATCCCAGGATTGCTTCTTGCTCCGGATATGCTTTTCCATGTTTGCCACTGTTGTATCCCTCATGTAACTAACATAGTCTAGTGTCTCCTGAATTTTAATTCACTCTGTTGGACAGATTTCCTGCAGAATCAATATGAAGATGTTCTTTCATGTAATAATACTGTTTAGACAAACTGATGGTTTCATAATTCCTGATAATGAATAAGGTATAAGATAAATGACCTGTGTCTTGGTAAAAACCTTGTTAACCCATGACATAAAACCTATTGCTTTAGGCCGGGCGTGGTGGCGCACGCCTTTAATCCCAGCACTCTGGAGGAAGAGGCAGGTGGATTTCTGAGTTCGAGGCCAGCCTGGTCTACAAAGTGAGTTCCAGGACAGCCAGGGCAACACAGAGAAACCCTGTCTCGAAAAGCCAAAAAAACCCCCAAACAAACAGACAAAAAAACCCTCAAAACAACCTATTGCTTTAAACTTATAATGAACTGTGGAGCTAAAAAAAAAAAATAGATAGGGAATATTTAGTTAGATGGGAATCTTAGTGGAGAGACATGTAATCAATTCTGCTGTAACTCCTTAAACCTTAATTGACCTATGACATAAACTATTGCTTGGAACTTATGGAATCTAAAAGTGCTTAGAAAGCCATGTAATCAATTATCCTAATTATCCTGCTGTAATTCCCTCTTTTGTAACATTTTAACTATGAGGTAATATTCTTTTCTTACATAGAGAACTTTTGTCTGAGAAGGTATAAAATCCTGAGAAGAAAAAGAAAGGTTGGTGGAGCCCCCTCTGATTCATCCATTCCATGTGTGTGTGAGTGTGTGGTTTTCCTTTTTCTTTTTCTTCTTCTCCTTCTTTTTCTTTTTAGCAGGCCCATGTTTTTAAATTTCTTTTTCTAACCCCTCACCCCATTGCTATCAGCAGGAGCCAATTGCCAGAAGTCATCAGCTCTGGCCCCAGAAGAGCAAAAGAGAGCTGAATTGCCAGGAGCTACCAGCTTTTGGCCTACCAACCCTATGTCTCACCTCAGTATAACCCTGTGTCAAAACTGATCTTGGACAGAGTATGGCTAAGTTGTACAGAATGACTTCAAACTTGAAATCCTTCCATCTTAGCCTCTGGTAACATTTAAAAATATAGTATAATAATAATAATAATAATAATAATAATAATAATAAATATACTGGGTATAGTGGCCCATACTTGTAGTCCCATTACTTAATTGGCTGAGATAAGAGGATTGCTGCAAATTGGAGGTCAGCCTGGACTACAATATGAATTTGAGGCCATTCTGAGCTACAGGATAAGGTCCTATCTCAAAAAACATAAAGAACAAAAAACAACAACAACTACACATATACAAATTAAAAAGGACAATGTCTACAGAAATAGAAAACTTAACCTATGTCTCTCAAAGTCTATGCAAACAAGAGAGGCAAGTTATAAATCAATATTGATAGATCAATAAATTGGCAGAAAGCAAAGCTGGGACATTTTAAGAGTCAACACTAATAACATAACCTTTTCCCCTTGAGACAGGGACTTGCTATATACTGCACACAGGACTGGAATTCCCAATCCTCTTGCCTCAGTTTCCCAAGATGTAGGACTATAGGCACATGCTACTACACCTGGACAAGGATTTTTTTTTTTTTTTTACTTGCTCTTCTACGTGCACCTCACTTACCTTTGAGATCTTTCACGCATTTTAACAATCTGGTTTTATAAATCTTCCCACCAGCTGTAAGGTAAGGTACCATTCAGAATATAAGTTAATAAAACAGCATAAACACAGAACAGCGTCTTTAATTTTAGGAAAATCCCCTAATCGGCCTTCTAATTTGCTTGGAAATTTACTTTTACCATAATGTAAGAATGAAACCAAATATGAAGAAGTGTGAGTGTTTTATCTGTACAAAGGTTTGTGCACTCCGTGCAAGCAATGCATGCAGAAGACGATGTTGGATCTACTGAATTTGGAAATACAGACAGATTTGAGTTGTATGGGTTCTGAAAACCAAACTCCCATCTTCTGCAAGAGCAACAAGTTAATCGCTGAGCCATCTCTCCACCTCTCTTTTTGGTCATCGTTTATTGCTGGCAGGATGCTCAGGGCAGCAGGAACATTTAACTTTGACAGTAGAGGTTAGTGAAAGATATTGTCAACCTTCAAGATTAGTGTGTGTGCCCAGGGAAGGAGTTACAGAGACAAAGTTCGTAGCTGTGATGAAAGGATGGACCATTTAGAGACTGCCGTATCCAGGGATCCATCCCATAAGCAGCTTCTAAACGCTGACACCATTGCATACACTAGCAAGATTTTGCTGAAAGGACCCAAATATAGCTGTCTCTTGTGAGACGATGCCGGGGCCTAGCAAACACAGGAGTGGATGTTCACAGACAGCTATTGGATGGATCACAGGGCTCCCAATGGAGAAGCTAGAGAAAGTACCCAAGGAGCTAAAGGGATCTGCAACCCTATTGTTGGAACAACATGATGTACTAACCAGAACCCCGGAGCTCTTGTCTCTAGCTGCATATGTATCGAAAGATGGCCTAGTCGGCCATCAATGGAAAGAGAGGCCCATTGGACTTGCAAACTTTATATGCCCCAATATAGGGGAATGCCAGGGCCAAAAGATTGGGAATGGGTGGGTAGGGAAGTGGGGGGCGCTATGAGGGACTTTTGGGATAGCATTGGAAATGTAATTGAGGAAAATATGTAATAAAAATATTAAAAATTAATAAATAAATAAATAAATAAATAAATGATGCAGGGGAAAAAAAAAGATTAGTGTGTGTGACAAGATCAGGCAACAAAATTTCTTTTACTGTGAGAACCCCTTCTCTTAATGGGTTTTCTTGGATACAAATGTATCATCCTAGAAGTATTCACCTCTATGCCCCTACATCCAAGACTGAAGGAGTGGCTTCAGTACTCACTGTAAACCGACAGAGCTTGCTGTAGCTCCTTGTACACATTGTCGGAGAGCATCAGGCCCATTTTCCTCAGCACGTTTTTCAGATCACCAAGATCAATCTTCTCCCCTTTAGAAAGATGTGGGTTTTTAACAGGTAAGAATTTTAGCAATGGATGAATGATTTTATTTAGTCACTGTGTGTATGGCCATGCAAGCAATTCTGAACACATGTGCATGTGGAGCCTAGAGGTTAGCCTTTGATCCTCAGCTGTCTTTTTTTTTTTTTTTTTTTTTTTTGGACAGGGTTTCTCACTGGGAAGTGGGGCTTGCTGAGCAGGTAATGCTGTCAATGAGTTTTAGAGATTTGCCTGACTCTGTCTGTATCCCTAGCACTTGGATTGCGAATTTATGCCACCATGCCCAGCTTTTTTTTTTTTTTTTTTAATGGGTTTAGGGGTTAAAACTTTGGTCTTCCTTTAAGGGCTCTCTTGACTGAGGTCTCTCCCCAGCCCCAAGCATGGGTGATTTTAGATCATGGAAAGGTTATTTAAATTGCTTATGTGTCATAATCTTAGGAACAAAATTTCAAAGAACATTGTTAAGCTACATAAATTCAAAGAGCATTTGAATATGTCATTTGTTATAGAAGGAGAATTTATACTTTAATTTATGAGAAGGGAAATCTCACATCCTAGATACAGGTCAAACATCAGCATCTTATCAGAGTTTCAGGGGATGTTATATAGCAACAGTTCTACTGAAGCTTCACCATGAGACTGAACTGTACTGACTGTGTTTTACTGTTTAGACATCAGATCTAATCCTCAGTAGTTCCTTCCTGAATTCATACACACACACACACACACACACACACACACACCCCACATCCTACATAAGCAAAACTCAGATCTAATTAAGATTGTGGAACAAATAGTTAACTCTTAATTTTGAGGAGAGTAAATTTAGCATGCCAGTTGTAGCTTCAAAAGAAAAATAATGTTTAAATATACTATTTTTTTCTATAAAATATTATGGCCTCAGTTAAGAATGAATACCATTTTAACCATAACTACTTACCAGTAAAGTTTTTTGCTTTATCCAATAACACATTTAATTCAACCATTTTGTTCTCTGAAAGAAAAGACAATTCAGGCACATAGACCCAGTTAGATTTGGAAAAGTCATGGAAAATAGTTGTAAAATGCTGGGATTCAGCCATCTTTCAAGATTTCTGATTTAACTATTTTAGCACATGAAGAAAGAAGAAAAGAAGATGGAAGTTTAAAGACATCACCCACTGTCTAATGTCGTTCTGAGATAAGGGTACTATGCTCTCATCCCTCCCCTTTAGCCACTCATTATGAGTCTGAATTCCAGATTGCTCTTATGAAGACTGTCAGAAGCCATAATGGGACAAGCTAATAACCAGCAGGTGATCATCCTGAAATGGCCTGCCTTGGATTATTATATAATTTGTGACAGGTGCGCCCTTATTAAGCAAGGCTGTAAGGGATTCAGTTTAGAAAAGATTCCTGCTATTAATATGCTTTTCCTGTTATTATTAAACATATATAATAATAATCACTAAGTAGGCGCACACCCCTTTGGAGCAAATCTCTGCAGATCCATGAAGATGTACTGTATAGATGTGCTATATAGATAAATAGATGACTTAAGTCTTATGATGATCCTATATGAATACCTAAAATTATATTAGTGATTATTAAGCTCATTTATAGTGGGACTGCTATTATTAGGTCTTCTTCTGATAGTCAAAACTGCGATGTCTGCCAGTCTCCCAAGCACCATCAGTTAATTGCTCTAAGATAGCAACCAGACTTTCTCCTACTCAGAGCACATTCCAAGAAGTTGTAAAACAACCAAAGGTCATAAAAAGGAACTAACGATTTATTATAGGTGCTAGGATTGAGGATAAAATATTGACTGGGTTTATCTATACAAAACTTCACTTATAACTTAGTTATGGTTTTAAACCTTCGGTGAACCTGTGGAGCTGAGACAAGTGATGGATGTTTAGCTAGATAATCACTCCTAATGGATATGCATGTAAACAGTCACTGTTGTAAACTTCTATTTCAATTTATGATTTGATTTTTTTGTGTGAACTTGTGATGAACTTTGTAACATGTGATCATGTATTCTGAAAGATGTTTAAGCGCTAAGGACAAAGAAAAGAGTCAGAACTGTGGTGAGAGGAACGGAGGTGAGAAGAACTGAGCTGAGAAGAACTGAACTGTGAGAGGGAACTAGGCTGAGGAGAAGTTTTTAGACAGAATACTTTTTTAGACAGAATTGAACTTAAGAAGAACTTAGAAGAATAGGCATAGCTTTTGGAGAAAAGGCATTGAGAGTAAGAGCATTGCTGTGACTTCAGAGCAGGAGGAGAGAACAAGATTAGAAGGAGAATGCAGAGTGGAATAACTTAGAAACTATAGGTAATATAAAAAAAAACTAAGAGAGCAATGTGCAGAATGCAGAGGAAAAAAGGAAAAAAGAAGACATTGCAGAGAGCAGGCAGGCTTCTCCTTACCATGGGGCAGAACAGGTCCCATGGTAAGGACAAGGCAGGCTTAGTCTTATTAAAAGGAACAAAGCTTTTGTTTCTTACAAACATGGGTTTAATTCATTTAGCATTTAAAGGGTGGAAGTCTTTTCTTTCTCTATGCAATAAAGATTGGAGCTCATTTTTTATCCAGAGTGAGTTCTGTCTGCACTGGTGCTTGGTCTTTTGCTCCAAATGCATGTGTAAGTATGGATGTGTGTGTAAGTCTGTAATTGTGAGAGTGCAAGCAAGTTGGGCCCAACTATTTTGAATGGATATGTATAAATGAGCATTATGAATCTGTATATGAATTTATGTGAGATTATGCATATTCACTTATGTAAAAGATTTTCCTTCTGCGAGTATTATTCTCTTCTGGTTCAATAGGAGTTTACTGCTCCAAACTTCCCCCTAGCCTGACAAGCAAGAGGCATCTGGACAAAAGGGAAAAGGCTCTAGAAATTAATCCTTTACTTAATCTCCTGCTGTGTTAGGACGAGGTGCTAAGTGCCTGAGACTGCAGTCTCTGGCCTCAGAGGAACACAGAAGGCAGGTCAGCTACAATGGCATAGTAACTTAGACGTAGATAAGTAAACTTTTTATTATTATACAGCAACCCTAAATATCTCGCAAGACAAAGTCTTACCCTCCACTGACACTCTTACCCCTCCACTGCCTCAAAAAGAACTGACAAGAAAACCCTCCCCCGACCCGGAATGCCCCCTCCCCCCCCCCCAGCAGAAGACCCTGAGCAGAGGCTCATCTCCTATTTTCCTCCTAATAGATTATACTGGCTTTGCCTTTTTGACATTTTTGTCCAGCTAAATTGATCTTACCAAATCATTAATGAACTATTTCATTAAAAGTGGGTATGTAAGTTTATGCCTCTAATCACAGCATTCAGGAGTCTGACACAGGAGGATTGCTATGAGTTTGGAGGACCTTGGGTCTTATAATATAAGACAAAATAGACAAAAACAGGTAGACATGAGAAGGAAGACATATGAGTGACACACATTTGTTAACTGGTTGTTTAGAGTATGTGGACATCGTGAAATGTTGCTTTTCTAAGAGACTTAACAAAAACCCCACCTCTTACCAAGGCCTTTGGTGGTTCTAATATCCTTGGCCCAGGGAGTGGTACTGTTAGGAGGTATGGCCTTGTTGGAGGAAATGTGTCACTGTGGAGGTGGGCTTTTAAGGTCTCCTCCTATCCTTACACTTCACTCATTGTGGAAGAGACCCTACTCCTAGCTGCTTGGAAGCCAGTCTTCTCCTGGTTGCATTTGAAACAAGATTTAGAACACTCAGCTCCTCCAGCACCATGCCTGGCTGAACACTGCCATGTTTTCCTTCTTGATAAGATGGACTGACCTCACCTGGCGTGGTGGCGCATGCCTTTAATCCCAACACTCGGGAGGCAGAGGCAGGCAGATTTCTGAGTTCGAGGCCAGCCTGGTCTACAAGGTGAGTTCCAGGATAGCCAGGGCTATACAGAGAAACCCTGTCTCGAAAAACCAAAAAAACAAAACAAAACAACAACAACAACAAAAAATGGACTGTCCTCCTGAACCTGTTAGCCAGCTCCAATGAAATGTTTATCATTGCTTTGGTGTCTCTTCACAGCAATGGAAACCCTAGCTGAGAGAAGGCCTTACACAGAAGCCCCAACTTTCTTCCTAGGAGAGTGGTATCCAAAACACTCACCATCAGTGTGTAGAAGCTGCATCAGGTCCTCACAATCCTCCTTCTCAAGTTCGAATCCTGCATTCTTCAAAATCAGTGGTATACTAGAGACTTGAACTTTCTTCCCTTAGGAAATAAGGAGATGGGAGTAAATACAAATGATTCCCACCATGGAAGATGATAGCTTTAAGGCTTTGGAGAGGGGGTCCAGAGGGTTGGGTCATTGCTTAGGAGCACTCTTTGCTCTTTAGAAGATAGCACACCCATCCTGTGGCTCACAGTCCCTTGGAACTCCAGCTCCAGAGGAACTGACTCTCTTTTGGACTTCATGGGCACTTCCACACACGTGCACATACACACATACAAGGTACATAATTTAAAAATTAAAACAAATCTGTAAAAAAAAGACTATGGATATTAAAGATTCTCTGCCCAGGGGGAGAGAGAAATGTTGGCTATTTTACAACCCATATCGGTCTCTGCTCCCTTCTCACCGAGGCACAAGCTTCAGTTGAAGAGATCGAAGATGAAGGTAAACTGTAATAGTGTTGTGGATAGCCCTGGGGCTAGTTATATTTGATCTGTTCTCCTGTGAGTGGTTGTGAACAAGGAATGAGTCAGCACTCAGGTGATTTCCTGGAAACCTGCTTCCCACCTTAATTTGTAAAAAAAAAGGAAAGCTGATGATGGGGCAGATAAAAGGGACGGTGGAGCAGAAGGTGGGGGAGGGAAGAAGGAGAAAATGGAAGAGGGAGAGGATGCAGAGGAGGAGGAAGAAGGAGAAAAGCGGAGCAGAAGCACATGGCCTGGAGAAACTGCAAGTTCTAAGGGGTCTCATAAGCTGTGGAAGATGGTAGTGTCTCAGTAGATCTGCCCAATCTAGGCACACAGCATGTAATCATATTCAGAATCAGCAAACCAGTAGTCATGGAATAGCAAGATTCTAACCAGTGAGACTTAAAGGAAATGCGAAGCCCCTGTCCTCAGAGCTCTTACCTTTGATCTGTGCCACACTGTTCAGCAATCTCTTCTTATAGATTTTTCCATCTTCTGTAAAACAGTGAAACAGAAGAAAAAGGATGAGAAACTCTGCAACTCTCTGTCTGACTGTCTTTCTGTCTGTCTTGTACAAGTGAGGCAAACAGTTCCCCACTAAGTTACATCTCTAGCCAAAAATGTCTATAATTTATACTGTATAAGACATTTTTATATGACTCTCCTGGTCATTTATTGTTTCACCCTCAAGTAATAGCAAAAGGAGTGCTCTCAACGTGCTAAGTCTGAGCTGTAGCTGGACCATGTGGCAGCTGATAAAGCAGGGCACAAGCACAGTTTTCCTTCTCTTTCTCCTTGGTTTCTTTTGTTATTACAGCTTTATCCTTTCTCTCTTCTTTCTACCTATCTGGCATTCCTATATGCCCATGAGGCATACCTATATGTTTAGCCAGAATGGCAGACCCTATAAAGGGATAATATTAAAAATAGTTACCAGCCAGGCATGAGAAGACATGCCTGCCTCTTTACATTTATTTGGGAAGCTAAGACAGGAGGATGAAGTGGAAACCTAAGGGTTCATTGGAAAGTCAGTTGTGTTGGATGGTGTTTTGCTGGGGCAAACGTGAAGGAACGTTCTCCTGATGTGGACATAGGTGAAAGGCTAAGGAAGACTCATGAAGGAACATTTTGGTGAAGCAGACACAAGTGGAAGGATATTCTGCTTAAGCAAGCACATGAAAGGACAGGTGACGAAGGATACTTTGCTAATGACATGCATGTATTGGTCCTCCTTACATTGCATAGTTGAGCTCCATTTGTCAGGACTCCATAGGGAGAAATGGACCAAAAAACTTCTGGTGGTGTGCCACTTCCTCGAGGAGTCAGGCTAATTGGCAGAGTGATGTCATCTGAGACAGACATATGTACTGAGGTAAGACCCATGAAGAACACATGATGTTTGGAGGGAGTATAAAAAGGACTCAACGGAGGCTGAGCTTGGATTGTTGGAGGAGCTATCTGCGCAACCCCTGTGGGTCTAGCATCTTTCCTGATTTCGCTTTGCTAAGAGAGGCACAGCCGAGAACTTTCCTGGCATTCTTGTTGTCTCTGGTCCCTCCTGCTGACTTGTGCTGAGGCTAAGGCCTGTTGTCTCTGCTATTGCTGCTGATTCGTGTTTGCTATCCCTACTCTACCAAATTGGATTGCTGATATATCCGTGAAATTTTTGTGCGTGGATGGAGCTGCCACTGCCAATGTCCAGACAACACAGATGGGAGTTGCTCCAAAGAATCATTTCTAAACAGGTCTGCTTCCCCCGTATCTTTTCTTTCCCACTACCTCAGTGGTGGGCTGAAAGGGAGGTTGAAGCATTTAAGAGCCATCATTAAAAGTAGACTTTGAAAAAAGAGTTACAGGAGGATCATGATTTGAGGCCAGTATGGGCTACATAGTGAGTTCAAGGCCAGTCTGAGCTATGTAATGAGTCTCTCTCTCAGCAGTAATAAAAACAAATATTTTAAATGACTTGCTAAGTAAACTCCATAAGTGAAGGTGAAGTAAAGTTGGGACAGAAAATGGGGAATATCCACCAGCACAACATATCCTCATGGGTTCTATCTGTCTGCAGGCAGCTCCTGCCTGTGGACCCTCCATGTCCAGCATGTATTGGATATAGTCTCTAGTATAGGCCATCTGCCTCTCCTTGCTACTTGCACTGAGCCAAAATGCTAAGAAAGGTGCAGGGTGTCGTCAGCAGTAGAAGGCTTGCTTAGTATGCAGAAGAGACCATCTTGATCACAGCAGTACCAAAGGGAAGAGGGGAGGGTGTGAGCGGGGAAATGGGAAGAGGCAAGTGCACCATGGAGCAATCAGTTCCTTGGGAGAACAGTGAGGAGGCATTGGGGAGATGCAGGCACGGGGAATGGGCAGTCTTAGGTACATGTGGCAAGAATTCAGGTATGTACGGAGCTTTAGCCGCTCAGGATGCTGATGCTCCTCCCTCCAGGGACTAGTATCCTTGCCAATGTGCAAGCTTGGGGACAAGAGGGACAGGAAGAATGGGTGCAGGGAGAGATGCACAGGTGATAGACCTATAGCATCAACTGTCCCTTTCCTCCCATGAGCCAATGCAGGTGATCTGGAGGTAGAACTTTTGAGGGCTTCTAACTTATGCCACCGACAGAGTGGACACTGCCCGCACAGCCACATGGTCCACAGGGGTTCGCAGTTCGTTGTTGGATTGTGGGGAGATGGGCGGTTTCCCTGGGGACAGATAGGTGTGCAGTCTGGTGCAGGGAGTTGGGGGAGGGGCTGCAGAATTTAGCTAGGGCCGGAATAGAAGAGAGAAGTTTCTCACTTTCAAATCAAAACACAAACAAGAACAGAGCTTCTTCTTCTCTCTCTCTCTCTCTCTCTCTCTCTCTCTCTCTCTCTCTCTCTCTCTCTCTCTCTCTCTCTCTCTCTTTTCCTAGCAGTTCTCATTCAGAAGCCCACAATAGCCCATTCACTCCTCTGAGCACCAGCAGCATGCTAAACACTTACTAGACATGGGCAGAGATTTTAAGAGCCTCAATTCTTCTTTCTCTGTGATTGCGATCCCCATGTTTTCCAGAGCGCTTTTTATGTATTTGATGTCAACCTTTTCTCCTGTAAGTAAACGGGAACCATTTCAGGTTAAGAGATGATGATTTCAGTTTAAGGAAAATAGAATGACACAGGACACTGCTTTTAGCCGAAAGATGAAGCAATTACAAAGATGTGAGCCAATGCCACTAATCTGGGGTTATTTGAGATTCAGTGTCAGAAAGCCTTTTTTCTGAGTCGGGTAAGAGGACATTTGTCTCCTGTGTGTGGGTCAGTACAGCACGGAGCAGTGCAGACACTGTGTAAGAGATAGTGACTGTTAGAACTACACTTTAACTTATTTCCAAAATTCACATTGAAACTTCATCTGTAATACAAGGCTAACTACAGGCAGACACTTCATGGGGGAGTGAGCTCATTTTTTTTTTCTTGAGATTATGGACCTGAAGAGGCCTCACTGAGGTGGGATGCCCTCTGTTTTCCTTATCCATCATCATATTCAATGAGAAGACACAGTGACCAAGACACCACCCTATTTTAAGACAGAAAGTGGCCTAAACCTCAGCAGATGGGTGTGCAAGTGTTTTGGTGATGGTTTTTCCAGACTCCACAGTGATAAAAAATAAACATGAATTGTTTATAAAATACCAGATGAAGGTATTTTGTTTTGTAGCATGAGAGCATTAAGATGGATGTTATAGGACTTATATACTTCTATTTGTATGTAAAAAATCTCTTGTTTCTACTTAGTGGCCTGAATTCTGGGACTGGTTGTTCATACTGACCATGTTCATGACGCAAAAATCTTGCATTTGAATTCACTCTGGTAACTTATATTTTGGTCCTTCAAACACCAGTGAAGTAAATACTATCCTGGCACAAATACTGAAGCTAGTATTTGTTTCTGAGAGATCTGTACTTCTTGTAAATTTCTAATATTCAGGATTGAATATTAGATAATTCTGTCAATGAGACAGAATTATCTATAAGTAGATAAGGAACTGAATGGACTTAGTGACTAGTGGAGTGGTAGATTGACAATTAAGAGGGGTGATCATCCACACAGACCTGGGTCTCAGTGTTATAACATCACATGAATTCTCACCTGTGAAAATCTTAGCTGCATCCATCAACACATCCAAGCTAACCCTTCTATGGTCTGCAAGAAAATTCAAAATTTAGATTCAAGGATGAAGACATTTTTAAAAAATAGCAGCCGGGCGTGGTGGCACACGCCTTTAATCCCAGCACTCGGGAGGCAGAGGCAGGCGGATTTCTGAGTTCGAGGCCAGCCTGGTCTACAAAGTGAGTTCCAGGACAGCCAGAGCTATACAGAGAAACCCTGTCTCGAAAAACCAAAAAAAAAAAAAAAAAAAAAAAAACCAAAAAAAAAAAAAAAGCATAACGTTCTTGAAATATGGTATGTAGAATTATAGCAAGTTTTCATGCTCCTGTTCAGAACTTTTAAGTCAACAAGAACATATAATAGAGAGAAGGCTCAAGCTGTAAGTATATGTTTATTCAATGGATATTATTTCTCTTTTCTTCTCTAAGCTGTTGACTGCCAAGCATCCTCATAGCATTCTGGGGAGTGGAGTTTTGTTGGTGGGCGCAGACTTTGTCCTTGTGTACTTTGTGGAAGTAGAGACATGACAGAATTCTTCTCAAAATGTGGTCCACCAGCCTCCTGAGCCACCCACATTCCACACCTTTCTCCCAGTGTCAGCATTTGTGTTGGAGATTGGGAAAACTACCAACATTCTAGAGTTAACAGTATCTGAAGGCACCGGCCATCATTCTGCTTTGTGCTATGTGTACGAGTAGCGAGACAATGTCAGTGTCACTTAAGAATGTCCTTGATAAAGCAGCAAGGATTTTTTGTTTTTGTTTTTGAATGTGTGTGTTATGGCACTGTGTGGAGACCAGAGTTCAACCTTGAGTGTCATTCCTCAGGAGTTGTCTACCATATTTTCTCAAGACAAGGTCTCTTTCTGAGGTCTAGGACCGGTTCTGTCAATTATCCCAGCAAGCCCCAGGCATATGCCTGACTCCCCCAGGGCTTAAAAGCCTGGCACACCAACATCCATCTTTTTACGTGGGTTCTGGGGATGGAAGCCAGCTTCTTATGCTAGCACAGAAAGTACTTCGTGGACTGAGCCCTCTCCCCAGCTCTAAATGTGATTTTAAAAAGTATTGAATAACTAAATGTGGTAATATTTATGGGATTGGTATACTTAGTCAATAGTGTGCAAATGACCAAAGCATGTGCTATGAAATCATGTGTGGGTAAAGATGAAAGGCTAAGGAAGACCTGTAAGCTTTAGCATAAGCAAGAACAGAAAAGGTTCACTGATACTGTTTTTGATCCCATGTGGTATCTAAATTTTAAGACGCTACTTGTTGAGTTTCGGGATAATAGCAAGGAAAAATATTTGAAAAGGCTATCAGATGCTTCTCTTGCCAATTACTCGTGTCTTTATGAACTCAATAAAATATATTACTTATATATTATTTACACACACACACACACACACACACACACACACACACACACACACACACACACATTTACCAAAATCAACAAGGGCTGGGGCTGCAACTCAGTGGCTAAGTGCATCCCTACAATATTGAAGCCCTCCGCTCCATCTCCAGGACTACTTAAACCAGAATAAAATAAAACAACCAAAATATTTCATCAGATTGCATGAGAAAGTATATATGGGAGTCTAGCCATACATTAAAATAGTTAATAATAATGTCAGGTAATTCTCACTTTTTGTCTCTGTTTTAAGAAACTATTTGCATAAAATGTATTTTATCAACCAATACATTTATCATTATTTGAAAGACTATAAAGAGCCAGGCCTGGTGGCATATACTTGTAATACCAGCACTCAGGACTGAGGCAGAGGGATTAGGAGTTTGAAGGCAGCCTGGAACATTATAGTAATTTCCTAATCAGGCTACGGGATGAGATACTATCTCAAAGAAAAACAAAAACAAAACAAAACAAAACAAAAATAACAACAGTCATAGTCTAAAGAATTAATACATGGACATCATCAAAATGTGTTTAGTTTCTAATGTAATAAATATTGATAACTAATAATTAATAAAACAGCATAATGAAGTTCTGAGTCAAAACATCTGAGAGCCCCTAGTGAGGCTGGTTGGTTTCATGTCTTTTAGATGCGTTTCTTAAGGATTAATGATGTTAATAATCAGAAAATGCATTTTCAAAAATTTTTAAATGGGGTCTCATTATGTCATCCTGGCTGGCCCAGATCTCGTCATATAGATCAAGTTGGCCTAAAATTCAGAGATCCACTGCTTCTGTCTGTTGAGTGCTATGCCACTATGGCCCACACATTTTCAATTGTTAAATAATATTTTTTCTTCTTTATTCCTTGTCACTGTTTCCCCAGCCCTTTTTAAATATCTACATTTTGCTTATTTCTACAGTGGTCAGTCTTCCATATTTGTCACCAGTGAGGTTTTGTAGGAAAAACCCTTCAATTCTCTTGGTCCCAGTGTTTCTCTCCACATCCTGTCTTCCCTTGTAGCTCTTGGGCTGGACCAGCCACTGTCGCTGGGGTAAAGGTGTCACGGCCACTTACTAGTCACTGTCAGGTGAGCCCGAAGGTCCTTCAGTTCTCTTTTTTCCAGTTTGAAACCAGTGTTGTGAAGAACATTTTTCACATCTTGGACATAGACTTCCCCTCCTTCATCAAGACAAGAGATAGTAAAGTTGTTACAAAATGAAAAATTTGGACTGACTGTCACCCGCACCCAGAGCTGAAGGCTGATAGAGCTAAATGTAGCAGGCCACATGGCAGTCAGAAATGTGCTCCCATAGTCAAACTTCTGAGAGAGAAGTACGTGAGGAAGAAAAAGGACACTCTGACGATTCTGGTGACTTAGGCAAAGAGAACAATCAGGTTATACTAGATAAAAAGTAAGATTTGAAACTCATTACAGTAACAAAAAATAACCTCCCAAATATACTTTTACATCAAAGGAAAACTGGTTAATTAGAGTTATTAAAAACTACTGGCAGGGTTTATACTGACTTTGTCTATATGAGTCATCTATAAAGTATCACTATGTGTATATATATATACATATAGATTATACACATACACATTAATTTTTTAGTTGAGTTAAACATTGAGTGTTAAAAAAAAGCAAAAAAAAAAGTGGTTGATAAAATTAAGTACACAGAAATGAAAAAGTGTTGATATATTAAAGTCAATCCTAGTGATGTGGGCCTGTGGGTATGTGTAGTCATTGCTAATGGGTAGAGCTACATTTTGGGGTGATGAGGTGTTATAAAATTGATTGTGGTAATTGTTGTACAACTCTATTTGTGCACTAAAAACCCTTGAATCGTACACTTTGAGTGAGTTGGACAGCATGTGAGTTGTTTTTCAACGTTTTTTTTTTCCATTTTATTTCAACAGCATATGAAAAAAAAAGGCAAATAACTAAGCAGGAAAATATTTACTGTGTATATGATAATATGCTTATAGTTAATATATAAAGGGGCCACCTGAATTAGTAGAAATAAATGTTCAGTGTCCAGGAGGATGATGGACAAATGGCCCTGGTAAGAAATTCAAAGCTTGGAAGGAATATATATATCTTAATTAGCATTATTATTGCTGTGATGAAACACCATGATCAAAAGCAACTTGGGGAGGAAAGGGCTTATTTGGTTTGTACTTGAATATCATAGTCCATTGTTGAAGGAAATCAGGACAGGAACTCCAGCTGGGCAGGAAGCTGCAGGCAGGAGCTGAGGCAGAGCCCTTGGAGGGGTGCTGCTTACTGGCTTGCTCTTCATGGCTTGCTCAGCCTGACTTCTCATTGAACCACAAAGGACTGGGCCCTCCCCCATCAATCACTAATTAAGATAACGCCCTACAGGCTTGCCTACAGTGATCTTAGAGAGGCATTTTCTCAGTTGAGGTTCCCTCCTCTCCTATGACTCTAGCTTGTGTCAAGTTGACAAACGTAGTCAGCACAATATAACAGCCTTTTGTTTTCATGATAAGGAAGACAACATTTTTATTTTTAATAATGAATGAAAACATTCATTTTCATTGAATCAAATTAGTGAGAATCCAAATATGTGAAAGTGATATTTTAGTATTAAATTTAAGATGAATAGAACACAAAAATTCAATTAAAAATAGACATGTGACCAGGAAAAACAAGAGGAGCATACTAAAAAACTAATCTATAATTCCATTTTTCCTATACATTATTTATATTTCAGATTATTCTTGAATACCTAGTAGATATCAAATAATTATTGAATGAGACTCAGTTTTGTAATTTTATACTTTAAAGAAAGTTTCAAATTTTATCATTTTGGTTTTATTCTTTTCTTTTTTTTTTTTAAAGATTTATTTATTTATTATGTAAGTATACTGTAGCTGTCTACAGACACACCAGAAGAGGGTGTCAGATCTCATTACGGATGGTTGTGAGCTACCATGTGGTTGTAGGATTTGAACTCAGGACCTTCAGAAGAGCAGTCAGTGCTCTTAACCGCTGAGCCATCTCACCAGCCCCTTGTCTTTGTTTCTACTCACCTTTGAAGCTCCTCACACCCGACAGTAGTTCTTTCTTATACACTGTTTTGTCACCTGGAGGATAAAATACAATTCTGTTTTCAAAGGATGGTAAAAGTCTGCGTTCATACACACCAAAAGGAAAAACTCAGAAGCATTTAAATTCATTCTCAGTGAAATGAGAGATACTTAGAAAAAGCCCACCAAGAACATAGTCAGAGCTCTCGTACTTGTGAGCATGTCCACGGCCCTGGTCAGACCCCAGCTCTGTGACAACTCTCAGCATGGTAACCTAATCCGTGGGGGTTGATTATGAAAGCATTGAGCAGAACCCAAGTGCACTGAAGGGCAAAGCATTCTCTGTTTTCTCGTCTTTAATTTGGCTTCATCTCTTTTTCTTCTGCAGTTTTTCTTTTTTCTTTTTTTTTTTTTTACCATTCCATTTTTTAAATTTTCTTCCAGATTCATAAGACTTTAATTTCTTTCAAAGGAACAACAACAACAGCAACAACAAGAACAAGAACAACACAACACGTCTTAAGGTAAGGCTTCTGCACTAAGGCACCTTTTCCTAAGCCTAAACCAGAGCCCAGGAATTATAGAAGTGCTAGCTGGGAGCTTGGCAAAAAGCCCGGAGAAAGAAGGGGTCAACAAAAAAGAGGGGAGATGGGGGATGAGGGAGAGCGGTGAGAGGGGGACTATGGACAAGGCAGAACCATACACACGTATGAAAATGTCATCATAAAACACATCCTATCATATACCAACTGGAATAAGTCATAAAAACTTACTGAAAAGAATCCGAGAAATGCCGGGTAGGATTTGGTCTTTATTTATTTTTAAGTAGGACTCACTGTATAGACCAGGATAGCCTTGCATATGCAGTGGTCAGACTACCTCCGCCTCTGGAGAGCTGGTTGGTATTGGGCCAGAGTGATGGCTCAACAACCAATGTTGAAGACCTGAGTTCAGTCTCAAGGATCAACATTGTGGAAGAAAGAACCTGATTCCACCACTGTCCTCAGACCCTCGCATGTGCACATGGCTTATAGGTGTGTACACACATACACATGTACAAAGAAATGTAAAACAAACAAACAAACAAACAAAAAATTCAGGGACTGCAGGCATGTGTTGTCATGCCTAGTACAAGATTGGGTCTTTTTTTAAAAAATAAATCTTTTAAACTGAGAAGAAATATTTCTAATAGAAGAATTAATAGAAAACCTCAAAACACAAAGTTTAAAATCAACGTGACTTTTTCTTTTTGACAGCAGGAACTCAGGGCAACGGAGAGAGTCTCCATTCCATCTGAGGTTTAGGACAGACTTTAGTCAATGCTTGTCGCATGTGGACATTTTTAGGTGTCCGTGAGAAGAACACAAAACACTTACCAGAGACGGGTAGTTTTTTAAGGAATCTTACGTTTTCTTTGTGTGTCATTTTTATTCCCATGTCTTCTAGAACATTTTTTACCTCTCCTGCATGAATCACATCTCCTTTAGGAAGAAGAAAACACAGTTAGCTGAGACTATAGGATCACATATTTTATAATTCTATATAAATACACTTGTACATAAAACACATCAGGACTCATCCTTGTTGACTTCAAGGGAAAGAGCAAGTGACCCAGAGAGCAAGATGTTTTATTTCAGCTGGGTGTAGTGGTACATGCCAGAAATCCCAGCACTTAGGAGGCTGAGGCAGGAGGACTGGGAGTTTAGTCTGTCTGGGCTATAGGTCAAGATTTTGTCTACAAACAAATAAACTCACTCAAACATGCAATAATAAAATAACAAGAAAAAGAAGATTTAACAAGTAAATGACACTCTCTTGAAGCGGACACTTGTATAACAGACACAATGGGGGTCGCATAACTTCTCAGCAATTTAGATGTTTTGTGAGGGTTAATATAAGTAATTCAACCACTAAGATAACAACTCTATTCCTTTAATATTCAGCCATGTTTGCTATTTTTATGTGCTTTTAATTGGTTATTTTATTTGTTACATTTTAAATGTTATGCCTGTCCCCAGTGTCCCCTCCACAAGCTCCCTATCCTCTCCTCCCTTTCCCTGCCTCCATGAGGGTGCTCACCCTGCCCCCTCCAGCTCCTCCCTCAGGGGCCTAGTTATCCCCTATCCTGGACCATCAAGCCTCCACTGGACCAAGGGACTCCCCTCCCAATGATGCCAGATAAGGCAATCCTCTGCTATATATCCAGTTGGAACCATGGGTACCTCCTGTACTTTTTGGTTGGTAGTTTAGTCCCTGGGAGCTTTGGGGGAATGGGTTCTGGTTGGTTGATATTGTTGTTATTCCTATGAAGTTGCAAACCCCTTCAGCTTCTATAGTCCTCGCCCTAACGTCCCCATTGGGGTCTCCATGTTCAGTTCAATGTTTGGCTATGTACATCTGCATCTGTATTGGTCAGGAATTGGCAAAGCCTCTCAGGAGACAGCTGTATCAGGCTCCTGTCAGCAAGCACTTCTTGGCATCTTCAATAGTGTCTAGGTTTAGTGTCTGCACATGGAATGAGTCCCCAGTTAGGGCAGTCTCTGGATACCCTTTCCTTCAGTCTCTGCTCCACTCTTTGTCCCTGTATTTCCTTTAGACAGGAACAATTCTGTGTTAAAAATTTTGTAGATGGGTGGCTTGCCCCATCCAGGCCTAACCTCTGGATATGGTCTTGACAGGCTCTCCTTCCCTTTGTTAGGTATTTCAGCTAATGTCATCCCTGTGGGGTCCTGGGAGGCTTATGCTTTCCTGGTGTCTGGGACTTTCTCTTTGCTAACCCCTATTCCCCATCCCTCATTGCTACATACCTCTGTTCAATTTCCTGACCCTCTGTACATCTTCTCCAACTCCTCCCATACTGATTCTTCCCTTCTTTTTCCCCACACCCTCTTCTCTTCCTCCCAAGTCCCTCCACTCTCTACTTGCCTTGATTATTTTGTTCCCCCTTCTAAGTAAGACTTAAGCATCCACTCTTTGGTCTTCCTTTCTCTTGAGCTTCATGTGGTCCATGAGTTGTAACATGGGTATTTTATGCTCTTTGCCTAATATCCACTTATCAGTGAGTACATAACATTTGTGTTCTTATTTTAGGATGAAATGTTCTATAGATATCTGTTAAATCCACTTGGTCCATAACTTTTGTTAGTTTCATTGTGTCTCTGTTTAGTTTCTGTTTCCATGATCTGTCCATTGATGAGAGTGTGGTATTGAAATCTCCCACTGTTATTGTGTGAGGTGCAATGTGTGCTTTGAGTAAACTTTCTTTTATGAATGTGGCTGACCTTGCACTTGGAGCATAGATGTTCAGTATTGAGAGTTCTTCTTGGTAGATTTTTCCTTTGATGAATATGAAGTGTCCTTCCTTATCCTTTTTGATAACTTTTGGTTGAAAGTTGATTCTATTCTATATTATAGTGACTACTCCAGCTTGTTTCTTGGGACCATTTATTGGAAAATTGTTTTCCAACCTTTTACTCTGAGGCATTGTCTGTCTTTGATACTGAGGTGTGTTTCCTGTATGCAGCAAAATGCTGGGTCCTGTTTACGTATCCAGTCTTTTATTTTATTTATTTATTTATTTATTTTTTTTGATGAAATCTCCTTTTTTTTGATTTTTAATATTTTTATTACATATTTTCCTCAATTACATTTCCAATGCTATCCCAAAAGTCCCCCATAGCGCCCCCCACTTCCCTACCCACCCATTCCCATTCTTTTGGCCCTGGCATTCCCCTATATTGGGGCATATAAAGTTTTTTATTCTATCTCTTTCTATTGGGGAAGTGAGTCTAATCTATTTGGAGTTCGGTAGCCATCTTGTATGTTTATGGGCATATCTTCTATAATTTTGTTGAAGATATTTACTGGCCCTTTAAGTTGGGAATCTTCAGTCTCTTCTATACCTATTATCCTTAGGTTTGGTCTTTTCATTGTGTCCAGGATTTCCTGGATGCTTTGAATTAGGAGAATTTTGCATTTTCTTTGACTGTTGTGTCAATGTTTTCTATGGTATCTTCTACACCTGAGATTCTCTGTTCTGTCCCTTGTATTCTGTTGGTGATGCTTGCATCTATGACTCCTGATCTCTTTCCTAGGTTTTCTATCTCCAGGGTTGTCTCCCTTTGTGATTTCTTTATTGTTTCTATTTCCATTTTTAGATACTGGATGGTTTTGTTCAATAACTTCACCTGTTTGGTTGTATTTTCCTGTAATTCTTTAAGAGGGATTTTTTTTTTTGTTTCCTCTTTAAGGGCTTCTACCTATTTACCTGTGTTCTCCTGTATTTTTTTAAAGGGAGTTATTTATGTCCTTCTTAAAGTCCTCTATTGGGCTGGTGAGATGGCTCAGTGGTTAAAAGCACTGACTGCTCTTCTGAAGGTCCTGAGTTCAAATCCCAACAACCACATGGTGGCTCAAAACCATCCGTAACGAGATCTGACACCCTCTTCTGGAGTGTCTGAAGACAGCTACAGTTTACTTACATATAATAATAATAATAAAAAGACCTTTATCATCATCATGAGATGCGATTTTAAATCAGAGTCTTGCTTTTGTGGTGTTTTGGGGTATCCAGGGCTCACTGTGGTGGGAGAACTGGGTTCTAATAATGCTGAGTGGCCTTGGTTTCTGTTGCTTATATTCTTGCCCTTCCCTCTTGCCATCTGGTTATCTCTGGTGTTAGCTGGTCTTGCTGTCTCTGACTGTGGCTTGTCCCTCCTGCAAGCCTGTGTGTCAGTACTCCTGGAAGACCAGTTCTCTCTGGGAGGAATTTGGGTATAGAGCTCTGTGGCACAGGATCCACTCTATTCCTTTAAACAAAGATTTTATTTTTTTAATTATGTGTGTGGGTTTGTGTACCTGAGTCAAAAGACTAAGGAGGCCCGAAGAGGCCATCTGATCTCTTAGAGCTAGAGTTACAAGTGGTTAAGAGGTACCTGGTTGGGTATTGGGAACCAAATTGGAGTCCTTTGCAACAGCAAGCAGTGAGCATTGTTAACCACTGAACCACTTCTCCAGCTGTAATAATTCTATTGTTTCACATGGTTTCTCTAGCCACTTGACTGCCTCTTCTTTCCTCTTTAGTCTCTACTGTGGCATGTTTGTAAATGGTAACATAAAGACATAGTAAGCAATTATTTTGAGATTGGCAGGTCAAGAATCATGTTTCCTACAAATACAGATTTTATTTAGTTTTTCTGCTCGCTTATAAAGTAACAGATGTCATTATGGCATTTTCCCTCCTTCCCTCCCTGTTTCCTCTTCTCCTTTCCTGTCTCCTCATCTTTCTTTCTTGTCCTATGTAGTCCAGGCTGGTCTTAAACTTGCTATGTAGTGGAGGATGACCTTGAACTCCATATCTTCCTGCCTCAACAGCCAAGTGCTGGAGTTATAGATCTTAGTCTTCTTCAGTCCCTTAAAGTCTTCACCGTAGAGGTATTTCTCCTCCTTGTTTAGTTTATCCTTAACATTACTTTGTATGTTTAAAATCTGTCATGAATGAGCTCTCTTTAGCCTGACTTCTTTCTTTACACGTTTGTTATTGGTCTATGGAAAGACTATTTATTTTGTATGCTGCTTTTGTATTCTACTACCTACTGAAAATGTTTTATCAGGCCTAAGAGTTTCTGGAAGAGATTTCTGAAAGACACTTTAATGTCCTTTAAGTATAGATTTATGCTGCTATCTCAAGGATCCTTTGAGCTCTTACTTTCTTATTTATATCCATCTTCATTTAATTACTCGGGACTTTGAGCACTGTATTGATCAAGAAATCTGAGAGTGGACATGTTGTCTTGGTCCTGGTTTTAGAAGAAATAGGCATTTTTCCTATTTGGTATGATTTTGAGTCCAGCATATTTCTTTTTTAAAAATTTTTTTATTAGGTATTTTCCTCATTTACATTTCCAATGCTATCTCAAAAGTCCCCCATACCCTCCCCCCCATTCCCCTACCCACTCACTCCCACTTCTTGGCCCTGGCGTTCCCCTGTACTGATGAGGCATATAAAGTTTGCACAACCAATGGGCCTCTCTTCCCAATGATGGCCGACTAGGCCATCTTTTGATACATATGCAGCTAGAGACATGAGCTGCGGGGGGTACTCGTTAGTTCATATTGTTGTTCCACCTATAGGATTGCAGATCCCTTTAGCTCCTTGGGTACTTTCTCTACCTCCTCCATTGGGGGTCCTGTGATCCATCCAATAGTTGACTGTGAGCATCCACTTCTGTGTTTGCTAGGCCCCGACATAGTCTCACAAGAGACAGCTATATCACGGTCCTTTCAGCAAAATCTTGCTAGTGTATGCAATGGTGTCAGCGTTTGGAAGCTGATTATGGGATGGATCCCCAGATATGGCAGTCTCTAGATGGTCCATCCTTTTGTCTCAGCTCCAAACTTTGTCTCTGTAACTCCTTCCATGGGTGTTTTGTTCCCAATTCTAAGAAGGGGTAAAGTGTCCACACTTTGGTCTTCGTTCTTCTTGAGCTTCATGTGTTTTGCAAATTGTATCTTATATCTTGGGTATTCTAAGTTTCTGGGCTAATATCCACTTATCAGTGAGTACATATCATGTGAGTTCTTTTGTGAATGGGTTACCTCACTCAGGATGATGCCCTCCAGGTCCATCCATTTGCCTAGAAATTTCATAAATTCATTCTTTTTAATAGCTGAGTAGTACTCCATTGTGTAAATGTACCACATTTTCTGTATCCATTCCTCTGTTGAGGGGCATCTGGGTTCTTTCCAGCTTCTGGCTATTATAAATAAGGCTGCTATGAACATAGTGGAGCATGTGTCTTTCTTACCAGTTGGAACATCTTTTGGATATACGCCTAGGAGAGGTATTTGCGGGATCCTCCGGTAGTACTATGTCCAATTTTCTGAGGAACCGCCAGACTGATTTCCAGAGTGGTTGTATAAGCTTGCAATCCCACCAACAATGGAGGAGTGTTCCTCTTTCTCCACATTCTCGCCAGCATCTGCTGTCACCTGAATTTTTGATCTTAGCCATTCTGGCTGGTGTGAGATGGAATCTCAGGGTTGTTTTGATTTGTATTTCCCTGATGATTAAGGATGCTGAACATTTTTTCGGGTGCTTCTCTGCCATTCGGTATTCCTCAGGTGAGAACTCTTTGTTTAGCTCTGAGCCCCATTTTTTTTTAATGAGGTTATTTGATTTTCTGGAGTCCACCTTCTTGAGTTCTTTACATATATTGGATATTAGTCCCCTATCTGATTTAGGATAGGTAAAGATCCTTTCCCTATCTGTTGGTGGCGTTTTTGTCTTATTGATGGTATCTTTTGGCTTACAGAAGCTTTGCAATTTTATGAGGTCCACTTGTCAAATCTCGATCTTACAACACAAGCTATTGCCATTCTATTCAGGAATTTTTCCCCTGTGCCCATATCTTCGAGGCTTTCCCCCACTTTCTATAAGTTTCAGTGTCACTGGTTTTATGTGGAGTTCCTTGATCCACTTAGTTCGACCTTAGTACAAGGAGATAGGAATGGATCAATTCACATTCTTCTACATGATAACCACCAGTTGTTCCAGCACCATTTGTTGAATATGCTGTCTTTTTTCCACTGGATGGTTTTTGCTCCCTTGTCAAAGATCAAGTGACCATAGGTGTGTGGGTTCATTTCTGGGTCTTCAATTCTATTCCATTGGTCTACTTGTCTGTCGCTATACCAGTACCATGCATTTTTTTTTTTTTTATCACAATTGCTCTGTAGTACAGCTTTAGGTCAGGCATGGTGATTCCACCAGAGGTTCTTTTAACCCTGAGAAGAGTTTTTGCTATCCTAGGTTTTTTGTTATTCCAGATGAATTTGCAGATTGATTTTTCTATATCATTGAAGAACTGAGTTGGAATTTTGATAGGGATTGCATTGAATCTGTAGATTGCTTTTGGCAAGATAGCCATTTTTACTATATTGATCCTGTCAATCCATGAGCATGGGAGATCTTTCCACCTTCTGAGATCTTCTTTAATTTCCTTCTTCAGAGACTTGAAGTTCTTATCATAAAGATCTTTCACTTCCTTAGTTAGAGTCACGCCAAGGTATTTTATATTATTTGTGACTATTGTGAAGGGTGTTGTTTCCCTAATTTCTTTCTCAGCCTGTTTATTCTTTGTGTAGAGAAAGGCCATTGACTTGTTTGAGTTAATTTTATATCCAGCTACTTCACCGAAGCTGTTTGTCAGGTTTAGGAGTTCTCTGGTGGAATTTTTAGGGTCACTTATATATACTATCATATCATCTGCAAAAAGTGATATTTTGACTTCTTCCTTTCTAATTTGTATCCCCTTGATCTCCTTTTGTTGTCTAATTTCTCTGGCTAGGACTTCAAGTACAATGTTGAATAGGTAGGGAGAAAGTGGGCAGCCTTGCCTAGTCCCTGAATTTAGTGGGATTGCTTCCAGCTTCTCACCATTTACTTTGATGTTGGCTACTGGTTTGCTGTAGATTGCTTTTATCATGGTTAGGTATGGGCCTTGAATTCCTGATCTTTCCAAGACTTTTATCATGAATGAGTGTTGGATTTTGTCAAATGCTTTCTCCGAATCTAACGAGATGATCATATGTTTTTTTGTCTTTGAGTTTGTTTATATAATGGAGTACATTGATGGATTTCCGTATATTAAACCATCCCTGCATACCTGGAATAAAACCTACTTGGTCAGGATGAATGATTGTTTTAATGTGTTCTTGGATTCGGTTAGTGAGAATTTTATTGAGTATTTTTGCATCGATATTCATAAGGGAAATTGGTCTGAAGTTCTCTATCTTTGTTGGATCTTTCTGTGGTTTAGTTATGAGAGTAATTGTGGCTTTATAGACTGGATTGGGTACAGTACCTTCTGCTTCTATTTTGTGGAATAGTTTGTGCATAACTGGAAATAGATCTTCTTTGAAGCTCTGATAGAACTCTGCCCATCTGGTCCTGGGCTTTTTTTGGTTGGAAGACCATTAATGACTGCTTCTATTTCTTTAGGGGATATGGGACTGTTTAGATCATTAACTTGATCCTGATTTAACTTTGGTACCTGGTATCTGTCTATAAATTTGTCCATTTCATCCAGGTTTTCCAGTTTTGTTGAGTATAGCCTTTTGTAGAAGGATGGGATGGTGTTTTGGATTTCTTCAGGATCTGTTGTTATGTTTCCCTTTTCATTTCTGATTTTGTTAATTAGGATGCTGTCCCTGTGCCCTCTAGTGAGTCTGGCTAAGGGTTTATCTATCTTGTTGATTTTCTCAAAGAACCAGCTCCTCATTTGGTTGATTCTTTGAATAGTTCTTCTTGTTTCCACTTGGTTGATTTTTCCCCTGAATTTGATTATTTCCTGCCGTCTACTCCTCTTGGGTTAATTTGCTTCCTTTTGTTCTAGAGCTTTTAGGTGTGTTGTCAAGCTGCTAGTGTGTGCTCTCTCTAGTTTCTTTTTGGAGGCACTCAGAGCTATGAGTTTCCCTCTTAGAAATGCTTTCATTGTGTCCCATAAGTTTGGGTATGTTGTGGCTTCATTTTCATTAAACTCTAAAAAAGTCTTTAATTTCTTTATTCATTCCTTGACCAAGGTATCATTGAGAAGAGTGTTGTTCAGTTTCCACGTGAATGTTGGCTTTCTATTATTTATGTTGTTATTGAAGATCAGCCTTAGTCCATGGTGATCTTATAGGTTGCATGGGACAATTTCAATATTTTTGTATCTGTTGAGGCCTGTTTTGTGACCAATGATATGGTCAATTTTGGAGACGGTACCATGAGGTGATGAGAAGAAGGTATATCCTTTTGTTTTAGGATAAAATGTTCTGTAGATATCTGTTAAATCCATTTGTTTCATAACTTGTTAGTTTCACTGTGCCCCTGTTTAGTTTCTGTTTCCACAATCTGTCCATTGATGAAAGTGGTGTGTTGAAGTCTCCCACTATTATTGTGTGAGGTGCGATGTGTGCTTTGAGCTTTACTAAAGTTTCTTTAACGAATGTGGCTGCCATTGCATTTGGAGCATAGATATTCAGAATTGAGAGATCCTCTTGGAGGATTTTACCTTTGATGAGTATGGTGTCCCTCCTTGTCTTTTTTGATAACTTTGGGTTGGAAGTCGATTTTATTAGATATTAGGATGGCTACTCCAGCTTGTTTCTTCAGACCATTTGCTTGGAAAATTGTTTTCCAGCCTTTCACTCTGAGGTAGTGTTTGTCTTTTTCCCTGAGATGGGTTTCTTGTAAGCAGCAAAATGTTGGGTCCTGTTTGTGTAGCAAGTCTGTTAGTCTATGTCTTTTTATTGGGGAATTGAGTCCATTGATGTTAAGAGATATTAATTGTTGCTTCCTATTATTTTTGTTGTTAGAGTTGGCATTCTGTTCTTGTGGCTGTCTTTTTTGTTTGTTTGTTTTGTTGAAGGATTACTTCCTTGCTTTTTCTAGGACGTGGTTTCCGTCCTTGTATTGTTTTTTTTCTGTTATTATCCTTTGAAGGGCTGGATTCGTGGAAAGATAATGTGTGAATTTGGTTTTGTCATGGAATACTTTGGTTTCTCCATCTATGGCAATTGAGAGTTTTGCTGGGTATAGTAGCCTGGGCTGGCATTTGTGTTCTCTTAGTGTCTGTATAACATCTGTCCAGGATCTTCTGTCATTCATAGTCTCTGGTGAAAAGTATGGTGTAATTCTGATAGGCCTGCCTTTATATGTTACTTGACCTTTTTCCCTTACTGCTTTTAGTATTCTATCTTTATTTATTGCATTTGTTGTTCTGATTATTATGTGTTGGGAGGAATTTCTTTTCTGGTCCATTCTATTTGGAGTTCTGTAAGCTTCTTGTATGTTCATGGGCATCTCTTTCTTTAGGCTTGGGAAGTTTTCTTCTATTATTTTGTTTAAGATATTTGCTGGCCCTTTAAGTTGAAAATCTTCATTTTCATCTACTTCTATTATCTGTAGGGTTGGTCTTCTCATTGTGTCTTGAATTTCCTGGATGTTTTGAGTTAGGATCTTTTTGCATTTTGTATTTTCTTTGATTGTTGTGCTGATGTTCTCTATGGAATCTTCTGCACCTGAGATCCTTTCTTCCATCTCTTGTATTCTGTTGCTGATGCTCGCATCTAAAGCTCCAGATTTCTTTCCTAGGGTTTCTATCTCTAGCGTTGCCTCACTTTGGGTTTTCTTTATTGTGTCTACTTCCCTTTTTAGGTCTAATATGGTTTTGTTCATTTCAGTCACCTGTTTGGATGTGTTTTCCTGTTTTTCTTTAAGGACTTCTACCTGTTTGGTTGTGTTTTCGTGTTTTTCTTTAAGGACTTGTAACTCTTTAGCAGTGTTCTCCTGTATTTCTTTAAGTGAGTTATTAAAGTCCTTCTTGATGTCCTCGACCATCATCATGAGATATGCTTTTCAATCCGGGTCTAGCTTTTAGGGTGTGTTGGGGTGCTCAGGACTGGGTGAGGTGGGAGTGCTGCGTTCTGATGATCATGAGTGGTCTTGATTTCTGTTAGTATTCTTATGTTTGCCTTTTGCCATCTGGTAATATCTGGAGTTAGTCATTATAGTCGTCTCTGGTTAGAGCTTGTTCCTCTGGTGATTATGTTAGCCTCTATCAGCAGACCTGGGAGACTAGCTCTCTCCTGAGTTTCCATGGTCAGAGCACTCTCTGCAGACAAGCTCTCCTTTTGCAGGGAAGGTGTCCACGTGTTTAAGGTGTTCGAACCTGCCTCCTGGCAGATGTTGTATTCACTCACCAGAAGTCCTAAGATCACTTGGAGACTCCTCTAGGGAACTTGGGGGTGTTCAATGACTCCGAGCCCAAGGTGACCAGGTGCTGGTGCTGACTGGAAGGGACTTATGACCCTGGTTAGGCCGGGTTTTCTGCTTCCCTAATTGATGTTGTCTCAGGTCCTGCACGCGATTGGATTGGAGCAGAAGTTGTGTTCCACTCACCAGAGGTCCTAAGATCCCATGGAGAATCCTCTGGGCACCTTGGGGGTGTCTGCCGACTCTGCGCCCAAGGTGACCCAGTGCTGGTGCCAAGTCCAGCATATTTCTTCAATTGCTATTTTATTCAGAACTTTTATCTTGAAGAAAAAATGGCTTTTTGCCAAAAGCTTTTATTTGTAGCTATTGAGTTGACAATGTGATTTCTGTTCTTCAGTGTATGTGATGTATTAAACCTACTGATTTGCATATGCAGAACAAGTCTTGCATTCTGGAGCTTAGACCAGTTTGATCATGACCTGTGATCATAAAGTGTTCTTGAGTTTGATTTGTAGGTATTTTGTCTTATGCATCTATGTTCATCGGGGAAATTGGCCAATGGTTTTCTTGTTGTTGTGTCCTTAACCTGTTTTGTTATCAGAGTAATGTTGGCTTTGCAGAATGAGTCTGTAAAACAAGCTCCTTCTTTGTCTCTTTTGTAGAACAGTTTGAGGAGTATTGGTGTTAGCTACTCCTTTAGTGTTTGCTAAAATCCAGCAGAGAATCCATCCAGTTAGGGCTTTACTTTGTGGGGAGAGTTTTTAATTGTTTCTTCAATCTCATTTTTAATTTTTTTGAGTATGTGTGTGTGTGGTGCATAAACATGTTTCAGTTATGTGTGTATGTATGTATTTATAGGCCAGAGATTGACTTCAGGTATCTTCCTCTATTGTTCTTCACCTTTGTTTTTGAGACAGTTTTTTTTTTTTTTTCCTAACCTGGGATGCACCAATTGGCCAGACTGTCTGGCCAATGAGCTCTCAGGATTTGTCTGTCCTCACGCTTGGGTCAGACAATATATTGATACACCCAGCTTCTTATTTCCTTCCTTCCTCTTATTTACTTTCTTCCTTCCTTACTTCTTTCCTTTTATTCTCTTTTTCTTTCTTTACATGGGTGCTGGAGATCTGAATTCACATACTTTATTGACTGAGGTACGTCTCCAACCTTCTCAGTTTTACTTCTTGTTGTATATCTGTTTAAGTTGTTTGTATTCTTTTGATTTGATTTTGATATGTCATCTCTTTCTTAAGAATGTATCATTAAAAAAAAACAACCCAAACTTTCTAACTTTTTTGGAAATTAAGTTTTTGAAGCATTCCCTAATGATGCCTCAGATTTTACTGGAATCTGTTGTAAAAGATTTTTTCCCTCTAACTTAGGATCTTCCCTTTCTTTTGGTCAGTTTAGCCTTTTCGAAGAAGCAACTTTTTTTGTTGGGCAGTGGTGGTGCACACCTTTAATCCCAGCACTTGGGAAGCAGAGGTAGGTGGATCTCTGGGATCAAGGCCAGCCTAATCTACAAAGCATGTTCCAGAGATAGTCAGGGCTCTACAGAGAAACTATGTCTAAAAAAAAAAAAAAAAAACCAAACCAGCAACAAAATTTTTTATTAATTCTGTGTTATACCTTTAGTCTTCATTAATTTCTACCCCAATCTTTACTTATACCCATTACTCTTGGTTTGTACCTTGAGCTGTATCAGTGGGTTGTTAAATTTAGATCTTTCTGATTTTTTTCCAATATAAACACTTGTGGTTATATATTTTCCTCTGATAATGACCTTGGGTGTATTCAAAAGGTTGTGGTAAGCTGTGCCTTCATTTTCATCTGATCCTAGGGATTGAAAGTTTCCTTTCTGGTTTCTTTGGTGACCCACTGGCAAGTAATTCAAAAATATACTGTCAGTCCCAAGTATTTGTGTTTTTGTCTTGCTATTAGTTTTTAGTTTTATTCCACTGTGATCTAATGAGTTACAAGACACTATTTTCACTTCTTATGGATCCATTAAGACTTCCTTTGTGAGCTCCTATTTCTTGGAGAAGATTCTATAGGCTGCTGAGAAACAAGTGAATTTTCTGTGCTTGTTGCATGGAATACTCTATAGATAGCTGTTAAGTCTGTTTGATCTATGGTATATTTTAAGCCTGAAATTCCTTTGATTTCTATTTGTTATGTTAAAATATAGTTAAATATAAAATATAAGACCACACAATATAATTAATACTCATGTTAACAGCTTACTCACCTAAAACATTTCTAACTTCTTTCATCAACACTTGGTATTCAACCTTCCCATTTCCTTTAAGACAAAAACCCCATAAAACAGATTTATAGAAAATATAAAATTATTAAATTGTGACTTATAAACAGAAACCTATATTCATTCACTTGAAAACATGAAACTAATATTTTTCATGTCAGATCCTCATCAACTTAATTAATATAACTACTTCTGTCTACAGGACAAGAATCCATATAATGCAATGCAAGACAAAGCATACAACACTCCTTAAATCTAGTCTTGAATCCATTGTTAGTCTTTTTTGATAAAAGAGGGTACTGGTGGACTCCTGGCTAATCTTAGAACTTCACCATGATTGCTGTCACATCCATATGTTCAGTTACTGCTCACTTATAGTGACAGAACTTTGCAATGACCATTCTCATATACTATATATTTCACTTCTTTATTCAGTATTTCTCAAATTAAAGTGGAAAGCCACTGGATACATTTAAAACAGTTTGTAAAATTGTAAATTTGAAAGCACTGGATGGGAGATGCTGCCCCTGAAACAACCAAGACTTAAAGTTGCCGTAGACAGTCTCTTCCATTATGATGTGGTCATGGGAACACAGTGTGTTTGTACTGTTGTGTTATTCTTAGTATCCCAACACTGATAGTAACCCTCAGAATGAGCTACCAGTGATCAGTCTATATTCCTACTGTTATCTAACTGTTAGTGTAGTGGCTTATAGGAGACAATGCTACACAAACATTTACTTAATAGTTACATCAAAATGCAAATGCATTATGGTTAATGAATTTACCTTAAAACCAACTTGTCTTCTTGCTTCAACCTCCTCAGTTTGAGACTATGCCATCACACCTGTCTCTGATTTTGTTCTTACTGGCACTATATTACTATAACATTTTAACTTTTTAAAATTCTAATAACGCATGGCAGCATAGCATAATGGCTCCTTTCTAGAAGCCAGGTGTGGTGGCTTACACCTTGAATCTTTGTACTTGGGAGTCCAAAGCAGGAAGATCACAAGTTTGAGGTGAGCCTGAGCTACATAAAGAGAACTTGTCTCAAAAATTCAAAAAGAAAAAAATATTCTGGAACCAGATAACCTGAGCTTTCTTGGCTTCACCACTTTCTAGCTCTCTGAGTTTTGCTAAGTGACATCTTAGTTTCTTTGTATGTAAAATAGAGGTAAAAATAGAACCTAATTTACAGAACACTACTTGGAAAAGTCAACAAGCTAATTATCTGTAACAGGCTTAGAATAATTCCTTACATGTGTTCCTTGCATGCTGCTCACTATTGGATTATCACTATGGACCAAAACTTAATATCCCAAATATTCCTGTTTGAACTTGGTATTTCCTGTGGTGCTAAGTGGAAACTAGACATTTGTCATCTGTGTAGATGCTCTCTGTGACCACTGGGTTCAGTCTGGTAGCTATGTGTGAGGACCTTACATTTTATCTCCTTTTTTTTTTCATGGGCACCCTGTCCCCATCCCAGACCTACCACTAGGTTCATGTTGCAAAGTTTACTAGGAGGTAAACTCACGATCAGCTGGTAGTTTGTCTATCACTGTCTGCATTTCCTTGTTGTTGAGCCGAAAGACTGCCTTTTTAAAGAAGGTTTCCACCTTGCTTGTAGGTATCCTTAAGTCTTAGGGAAGAAGGATTTGAGAAATATAATGGTTCAGAGTCAGTAGGTCATTCAAGGTCATGCTTAAGTGTCAGTGCTGTTCAGAGTACAAGGAGCAAAGGTCATTTAAACTATTTTAGTGACAGTGTCCTGTGGGTTCCTAACTCTTGTTCTTGAGGTTCTGTTACAGTTGTGTGAGTGTGCTGCATGTACTGACAACTAAATTAAGGGAGGTCCACGTGCTAAACAAACTCAATCTCCCTGACCTTGAACCTAGCTTTCAGAAGGAATTTTAAGAGAAGGAAGTAAGGAGTTTGGGCATTTCTATTACAGACTCAAATTGGGATTTGTCAATGAACCTTTATAATAAGATTTGAAACTTGAAAATAATGGAGAAAAATAAAGTTTGTGGACTTAATGCATCACAATCCTCTAGGAAATCTTTTGTTTTAAAGTTAGATATTTTTATTTTAAGTCAATTAGTATGTGTGTGTGTGTGTGTGTGTGTGTGTGTGTAGAATGTCCCTGTGTTGCCGTGTGTAGGCGGAGGTCAGATGACGATTCTCAGGGATCAGTTTCCCCTTCCCACTGGGTTCCAGGAATCGGACTCACACCCTCAGTCTGCACAGCAAGCACCTTTACTGGATAAACCATTCTTCTGACCCAAAGTAAAATTTTAACTGATACGTGGGAACAAACAAAAGTCCCAACAGACAAGAGAATGTGCTCTTCCAAGCCACACTTACACATCAACCATTCAGTCAGGTCGAACACATTTATTTTCCCAAACATTTGTTATTTCTTCATGGCTAAATCCCTCCAAATTCTTTTTTTCCTGTCTTTCTGAAATGATGCTGTTGTCTGTAGTGGCCTTGCTGTCCAGTAGCCAGGAGGGCATCTTTTTCCCATTTGAATTCTCTTCTTCTCTCCCTGGCTTTAAACCATCGTTCTCATCTAAGATTCTTTGAGACCAAGGTCTTTAGATCACATATGTAAATGAGATCATTAGGTGTCTGTTTTGTTTTTTTTTTTGTGGGGATGCCTGTCTTATTTCACTTAACACAATGGTCTCCATTTCCATTCATGCTATTGTAAATAATGAAATTTTACTTATTTTTTTCTAATTGCCAAGTGGTATTCTGTTCTCTACAGGCACCGATTTTTCTTTAGCCATTGTTTACATTTTTTTTTTTTAGTTATTATAATACCATGGGAAACTTTTTAATAACATCTCTCCCCCTAAAGACCATCCCTGGAAATTCAAGGTCAATACTGCTGGAAAAGGACCTTAAGCTCTAGGAACTATTTTTCCTGATGGTTCTAATGTATGGCTTAATATAGGAACCGTTGTTTCTAGGTCTATTACAGGGAAACCATTTTGATGGCCATAGTCTGTCTAAAGAATTCAATAGTAAGGACGGCAAAATTAAGAATCTGAAAACCATAAAGTAGGGAGAGTTTTGACAACAGCATGGCCTAAGGACTCCAGTGTCCATGACATGAAAAGTCCCATCATGCCCCTTACCTTTAATTGTCTCCAATTCTTGTATCAACCTTTTCTTGTACAGTCTTCCATGGCCTACAAGATGGAAAAATTTCAAGTCTCAGGAAATGATGCAGTTACTCAAAAGTCTACAACTTAAAAGCAGAAACTTAGGTCAGGCGTGGTGACGCACGCCTTTAATCCCAGCACTTGGGAGGCAGAGGCAGGCGAATTTCTGAGTTTGAGGCCAGCCTGGTTTACAGGACAGCCAGGGCTACACAGAGAAACCTTGTCTTGAAACAAAACAAAACAAAACAAAACAAAAAACAAAAAACAGCCGGGCGTGGTGGCGCACGCCTTTAATCCCAGCACTCGGGAGGCAGAGGCAGGCGGATTTCTGAGTTCGAGGCCAGCCTGGTCTACAAAGTGAGTTCCAGGACAGCCAGGGCAATAAAGAGAAACCCTGTCTCGAAAAACCAAAAAAAAAACAAAAAACAAACAAACAAAAAACAAACAAACAAACAAGAAGCAGAAACTTTCAAAGTGCTTTCTTCTAGCATTGAAATATTTTCACTCTAAAAATAAAACATAGGAATGGAAACAGATCTCAGCTGGGTGACACGTTGGGGGCAGGTGGCATGCTGCATCTTTACTAGTCACATAAGTTCGGATGCTTAACACTTCTCCAGGGTTCCTCTGGTATCCTGTGATACTCACCATCCGTCGGCAGTTTACCCAGGAGTTTCATCGTCTTGTCTTCTGTGAGTTCCACCCCTATATCATCCAGGAATTCTGGCAGGTCTCCAAGATCGATCTTCTCACCTTTGAAAAGAGAAAAGTTCTAGCAGTTGAAAATTTGAAGAATGATGCTTCTATATATTACAGAAAACAGACAAACAAACAAAAACAACAACAACAAAAGCCTATCCTTGTTAAGTAAATAGTGATGAACTCAAGTTGGCAAGAATGTAAGAAATTACTTGTAGCTGGCCTTCATTACTCTGTGGGTCCTTCATTTTTTCCTACTCTTTATCCCCCTGGCTTCACCCCCTATCAGGGGAGAAGATAGAGATCCTTGAATCTATAGTACAAATGTTGTGTCTAGTATAAAGGACATCAATTAAGGCAAATTGTAGAGGCTTTGACCAAAACAGTGATGACCAAAGGTAGGTTGGATAATTAGGTGCAAACATTTATCCACAAATTGGAAGGCGGAGGGCATGTACCGACAAGGGAAATGGTACAGATTGTAATATAACTTTATGAAACAATTAGAATCTGATTTTTCCATTGGTGTATGTGTGGCATACATGTATGCTGTGCACGCAGTTGTGTGCGTGTATATACACCTAGGCAGGAATATACAGAGGCCAGAGGGAGAATGTTGGTTTCTCAAGCAGCCTGTAAGCTTCAGTAATTCCCACTTCCACATCACAGCACTGGGGTTACAAGGGCCAGTGTGGCCATGCTGGCATCTTATGTGGACTCTGGGATTCAAGCTCAGGTCCTCACGTCTGTACAGCAAGTGCTCTTACCCACAGAGCTGCCCCTGTCACCCCTACCCCCAGGCTTCTCTACCACTCATGTCACTCTATGATGCTTTCAAAAAGCCTTAACTCAGCTGGCTTTCCATCGGATCTTTCTGAAGTGGTGGCTCTCCCTTCTTTCTTCTTGTCAGCAACTACCACCCACTGTAGATGCTGGGCTTTCTCTGTAAGGTGAGCTCACCTCTATACTTGGCCAGGAATACTAGATTAGAGGGATTAAATTTTTTCAAGACTATAATGTAAAGTGCTGAAGGGAAATATGTGGGAGCCTAAATGACCTCAAATGTGGGTAAAAAACAAAGTCCTGAGAAGTCTGTGGTAACACCCTCGTACCTCCTATGAGGATATAAATAACCACATATCTGGGCCCCTTCAACCTTCCATGACTGTGTCGAACTTTCTCGGAGGTTGGTTCTTTTCTAGCTTGATGTTCTGGTCTAGGCAGACGAATTCAAAGCCAGCGGAAATAAATTCCTGTTTTTAGTCCCCTGGAACCTAAATGTAATGTGTCTGTTTGGAGAGGAGGGCTGGGAGGCTGTGCTCATCTGTTCCAATGGTTGGGGAAAGAGGCACGAGGGCTGTTTTTAAGAGACTCTGTAAAGTTGGATCCCTGGGGTTTCCAGAGCTTGCCTGTCAGCAGCTCTGGGGATTACAAGCCACAGTGGAACCACTTCTGCATCTGCTAACTGCTTTTGACAGGACATGAACCTTCCAACACGGCCTATTCTTATGGTTTACGCTAAACGGTTCCAAGTACTTCTCACCTTAACCTTTATACTTCTCCCACTGCTAGAAAGGTCCACTCTGGAAAACACAGATGCACCTCCTCAGGGTCAGTTCCTGTGCTTGCTCCCCTGTAAAACCACCTCTGGTCACTCTTTCCTGGACCTAAGCCACCATTAAGAGCCTTTTCCATTTGTGAGGCTTTTAACATAACACCTATGATATTATTGTATTTATTTATACATATTTTCCCTCAACCATGGAAGATTCAACCCCTTGAAGCTCCTGGATGGTTGATTTGTATAGATCTATATACTTATTATCTATAGGTCTCTTAATAGATGCTCAGTAGTGATTAGTAACCCACCTGTATACACGTCCCCCTTTTCCATTATGTCTTTCAAACGAGTCAACCCATAAACTGTAAAGCAAGACAGAGTTTATGCATAAAATGAAAACATACATAGGAAAAGATATAAAGCTATATACGGAAGTAAAACGTAGAAATCTAGCCAATTTTCAATATTTGATTTTGAATTCTACCCTGCTTTTGTTCAATTGAAAATGGGGAAAGACAGAACTCGCATTATGAGGATCACAGTGACATCATGTTGTTTATGTCACTGTTTGTTCTGTCAAGACAGTAAGGCACACCGAGGAGGAGGGTGGGCTAATGCTGACAGTGGCTTTTGCTTTCCTATTGGGAAGAATTCCACATCACTGATTACAAAGCTCACAATCGGCTTAAATGGATCAAGTGCTATAAGGGAAATTGAGGCTTGAGACACCAACAAGGCTGTGCTCTGTCCCAGGAAAGATTTGGCTTCAGCTGTCATTCTTCCACTAGCCACGTTCAATATGGATGGGCATATTTGACAAATTCAGTAAACTTTAATAATAAGTGCTTATTCACTGAGACAGGGTGTCATTTATCATAGGCTGGAATTCTCTGTGGGTTGAGGGTGACCTTGAACTTCTGGTCCTCCTGCCTTTGCCTCCTGAGAGCTGGGGCTATGGATTCGTGCCAATATGCCCAGCTTTAATAAGGTAATGTTATTTGATTTACTTTAATTAGGTTATTAAAAAATATGAGACTGTGTCTTTCTATGTAGAGTCTACATAGGTCTGTAATTCTATTTAGTTGGCCTCAAACTTGTGGTGGTCCTTCCAATTCTCAAGTCCTGGGATTTCAAGACACCCTGCTAAACAGAGCTGCTACACGCTGCTACACAGGGCTATTTAAAGCAGACAGCACAGTGCTAGTGCCTTGCAGAAGTAAGTCTCTCTCCCTTCCCTTCTTCCCTTCTTTGCTCCTGGGATGATGTCTTATTTATCTTCCTATTCTCATTCAGTCCAACAAGTGGCTACTGGCAAGCCAGACACAGGTCTCTTATGGGATCAAGTATGCCTCAGGGAAAGTGCTGATATTTTCAGAACTAAACTAGTTCCAGCATTTCACTACCATTTCTAGACAGCTGGAAAACAAGCTACAAAAAAAGTATGTCCTTGGTGACCAGATTTTCCAGAGGCGACACCATCACCACCAGCTACAGAAAGGAAAAGGACTATACAGGAATACAACAAATGACTTCATGCTGACACTAGACAATTCAGATGAAATGGACACACAGGCATAAATTACCAAATCTGACTCCAGAGGAAGAAGACTAAACTTTAAAGCCTGGCTTCAGGCCCTTCTGGCAACCTGCCTGTTCATCCTCCCACTCTGGGCACTTCGAAACTTGAAGCGTACATTCTAGCTTTGAGGAAACACCTGTTCTTTTCCTAATGTTCTATCTATAGTGCATGAATACTTCAGCACACACTTTTCTTCCTCAGCGGTAATGTCTTTATTAGTAGAAAGTTGACAGCTCTGACAGCTTTCTCTGATCCTTTTTCTGGCAAACAGTTTTTTGTTTTTCAGAATTTCAGTGAAGGCATTTTTTAGTGTTATACTACAATTAGTTAGCATTATGATGATATCTTGGTCTCTAGGCTTCCTTACTAGTTTATGGAATAGAGGCTAGACAACCTGTGTTGTTGTTATAATATTCCTAATGCATAGATTGGCATTCAACAGATCTCGCTGCATGAGGTGATAAGATCTGGAGGATTAAATTTAACTTTTAAAATGTTTTTATTTGTATGTATATGAGTGTTTTGCCTGCATGTGTGCATGTGCAGCATAGGCTTGCGGAATCCAGTAGAGGGCATCATATTCCCTGGAAACAGAGTTATAAGCTGTTGTGAGCAGCCAGAGGGATGCTGAGAACTGAGCTCAGTCCTCTCCCAGAGAAGTACATTCTCCTAACCAGTGAGTCATCTCTCCAGCTCCTAAACTTTAAAATAAGATTTGTTTTTATTATCATAAATTTTGTTTTGTGTGCGTGTATGTGTGCCCATGAACATGACTGCAGGTGTGTGTGTGTGTGTGTGTGTGTGTGTATGTGTGTGTGTGTGTATGTGTGTGTATGTGTGTATGTGTGTGTATGTATGTGTGTGTGTATGTGTGTGTGTATGTGTGTGTGTGTGTATGTGTGTGTATGTGTGTATGTGTGTGTATGTATGTGTGTGTGTATGTGTGTGTGTATGTGTGTGTATGTATGTGTGTGTGTGTGTGTGTATGTGTGTGTGTATGTGTGTATGTGTGTGTGTTCAGGTGCATGTGCACGTGTATGAGTGCAGGGGTCTCTGGAGCCAGAAGAGATGCTCTGAAGTGGGAGTAACAGGTTGTAGTTAGCTGCCCATGATGGCTGCTGTGAACAGGAGTGTGTTAGAAGAACCAAGATTGTCCTCAGTAGGTCAGCCGCTTCTCCAGCCTTGAGGATGAAACGTTCTTTTAGTTTTTTTTGTTGTTGTTGTTGGTTTTTTTTTTTTTCTGAAGTACTTCTGTGAAAATCCAAATTTGCTCTTTGAAATTCTCATATATAAATCCAGAGGTAGGAGCAACTTACTGTTAGTGGGTACGTAATTCATGAAGTCTTCGTATTCGCTCGACTCAAGATCATAGCCTATGTTTTCCATTAAAGCCTTTATTTTTTTCAGATCAATGTAAACGTCTTAAGAAAAGCAAGGGAAAGAGAAAAGCAGTTGAGAATGCGAGTCATGCCCATGTATTAATTAGAGTGTGAGCAATAAAAGGAATGACATCAAGGAAAGCAGTGTCCTAGGACTCTGCACCAGAACTGGCTCCCTCATCCCACCCATGGCCTCCTAACTACCGCTCTGCCAAGACATCTCTAAGGAGCTGGGTAAGTCTTCTGCAGTTCTATCCAGAGACTACTCAGACTTACAACTCTCATAAAAATAGACTTGAGTTGGTGTGACCACACTGGAAAACCATGTTTTCCCAGGTTGTGTTTAAAGCAGCAGATGACCGAGCAACTTAAGAATCAAAGCAAGTTAGCAAATAGAGTTGTCATTGCCCAAAATGTAAAAAGCGAAACATGGAGTCCAGTTTTCCCCAGTTTCTAACTCACCAGGGAGACCCTTGATGGTGTCCATCAGCTTGTACTTGAACACCTTCCCGGTAGCTGCAAAGCAAGGCACACCAGCTGCACTGTTGTACCCAAGACACAGCTTAATGTCTGGGGCTCAGGAAGCAGCTCAAAGGGTTTTCTTTATATTTTTTCTATTTATAGCCCAAGATAAAAATTGAAGAAAGCTCTTAAGATAGTCAATCTATCTAATTGAAAAACGGTAGACAGATGGGTGTCCCTCCCTCCTTTTCTCCTGCCCTTAGCAGACAACAGGGATGCCTAAACACCCACATTAATTGTGGCACCGTTCTTACTACTCAACACTGGAGTCAGCTTAGGTGCTAGTCAGCAGATGTGGAGAGAGAGAAAAATGGTTGTATTATTTAACCGTAAAGAAGACCAAAATCTTGAATTTCAGTCATTTGCACAGAATGGACAGAACTGTGTATCATGACACTAAGTGATAAGTGAGCCAGATTTGTAAGGATGAGTCCCATGCTTGCTTGCTTTTCTTCATTTGCAGAATTGTGTGTGTTGCAGGGGATCAACCCTAGCGCCTTGGCTACACGAGGCAAAAACTCTACCATTGATCAATACTTCCTGCTCTCATATGCAGAATCTAAAAAAACGGACACGAACATAAGGAATCCTATTTGTTGGGAAGGGAGGGCATTGTGGAGGACAGCAGAAGACGAAGAGAGGATCTAGCATGGTCAAAGTACATTGAATGTATGTTCATATATATGATGAAACCTCATATTTTATATAAAAGTACATGCTAACAATAAAACAAAATATTTAATAGCCACAATCAAGTGCTTATTTATCAAAATAAATAACATCAAAATTTATATTAATATTTTATGCTTAAAACTCTTATCTTTGAGAAAAAAACTCTTATCTTCACATTCATTATTTTGTCTAATCCCCACTATTATACCTAAACTATATATTGTAGACCTCGTTTTTTTCACCTTTGTGACACTGGCACCTAAGAACAGCTACTAGTTTTGACTAGGTCAGTAAACAGCTCATTGGTAAATTAAATACTTGCTGAGTTAGGACTTACCATCAAGTGGCACAGACTTCATGAGTACTCTGTTTTCTCTTAGGTGGAGTATTAACCCAATGTTTTTAAGGATTTTGTTCACGTCACTCTGGTCAATTTCTTCTCCTAGGGAAAGAGAATGGCAGTGAAATTGTTAAATGACAACTGTAAGTATTAACAAAACCACAATGCCTATGTAGCATCATAAAATATAAAAATTTTAAAAACAATGACAAAGGGGCTGGAGAGATGGCTCCCAGTGAAGAGAATGGCTGCTCTGCTAGGTGATCCACATTCAACTCCAATAACCTGCATGCTGGTTTGCAATCATCCAGTCCCAAGGGATCCAATGGCCTCTTCTGGTCTCCATGGGCACTGTACACACACACACACACACACACACACACACACACACACACACACATACGCTACCCAGACACGAGTGCAGGCAAAACACCCCTACATATCATATAAAAACAAATCTCAAAAATATTTTTAAAAAAAAACAACAAAAACACTTAAGTGTTTCAGGAGAATGACAGAAATGTCACTTCTTTCCCGTTAAAGGAGCTCTTCAACTTGGGGACAGGAAACAAGCATACCAGAAGTTGGTTTTTCTGCAAACACCACTAAGTAAGCTGGTGTCCATCATTCTGCTTGTACCTAATAATTATTCTTATTTTTGCCTGAATTATTCTCTTGCCCATAAGTGTAAATCTGTCATGTCATTTTGCTATTAAGACAGTAGGAAAAGAAAGCATGTTTCAAGCCAGCTGTGGTGGCTGTCAGGTCTAATCCTAGCGCACAGGAGGCTGAGGTGGGAAGCAGGAGGCTTGCTGTGAGTTTGAGGCCAGCCTGGGCTGTGTAGTGATTTTAAGGCAGCTTAGGCTCCAGTACAACCTTGCCTTAAGAAACAAAAAGTCCAAAATTTTTTTGTTTTGATTAAACAAACAAAATAAAACACACCCAAAAACAAATAAAGAAAAATTACATTACTGGGAAAGTTCAAAGAATATGGACTTGCTGTTGTGGGATTTCTCTGTTGGCTTTAAAATAAGAGACAGGCTAGGTGTGATGGCCTTTAATTCCAGCATTAGGGAGACAGAGGCAGGTAGATCTCTGTGAGTCTGAGGCCAGACTGATCTACAAAATGAATTCCAGGACAGCCAGGGAAGATAAACCCTGTCTTGAAACACAAAAACAAAAACAACTCGTTTTATAGTAAGAGACCCATTTTAAAATTAGTTTATTTATTTATTAGTGATCACTGAATTCCCACCCATGCATGCCAGTGGCATGCGTGTGGAGACCAGAAAACAGTTTTGTAGAGGTAATTCTCTCCTTCCACTGGGGGTTGTGAGGCAGTGCCTTCACTTGGTGAATCAGCTTACTGGCTCAATTTTTAAAAGTAAATTTTAAATTGATTCATTGTGGATTTCACACCGTGCACCTAAATCCCACTCATCAACCTGTCCCTTCATAGTCACTCTCGCCACCTCCCTAAAAGAAAACAAAAAACAAAACAAAAGTGTTGGAGTGGACCAACTCAAAGCCCTGAATCTAGGCCTGGGTGGTAGTTGAGTTGGTCAGCCTGTCAGCTCTCTGTCACCCACACCACCAGGGGGAGTTCTCCAGCACCAGCAAGGAGTAGGGCCAGCTCTCCTGCTCTCATGTCCTTGGGTGGGCTCTGGACTATGTTTTTGAGACAGTATTTCACTACCCAGCCCAGGTTGGTCTTAAAACCACAAGAATCCTCCTTGCTGAGCCATGGTATTATAGGCATGTGCATCACACCAGGCAAGAGATCATCCTGACATTGTCTCCCCGTCCCTTCTCCTCACCTAAATATGAATCTACTTCTTTCAGAAGCAAATCCAGTTGGATTTTCTTGTTACCTGAAATGCAAGATGGCTCTTAGACACTGTCTTGATATGGATTGAATATCAGTCTCTCAAAATGTGTACATTGGAACTCTAATTCTTTATGGGACTGTATTTGGAAATATGGTCTTTGAAGAAAACTAAAATTTAAGTAAAATGATAAGGTGAGACCTAATCAGGTGAAGCCTGTGGCTTGTAAGGAGTGAGAACTGTCTTCTTTCCCATACCCTTGGTTAAATGAGATGGCAACCATCTGCAGGAACACAGCCCTCCCAGAAACCACCCATTCCAGACCTCATCCTGGAGTTTTCAGACTCCAGTAGTATGACTTAATACATTTTGTTCTGTAAGCCACCAAATCGGTGGCTTTATTGTTATGGCACTCGGAACAGACTCATACAGGTTCTGGTTAAATAAAATTCTTCAACTGTGACGGTTCAAAGATTTAACCATGGTCTAGAATTATCTCTAACTAGACATTTTATCTTTAGTCCATAAGCATATTCTAGTCTATGACCATAAAGTCGAGGAAAGCAAAGGAATGTAAACATGATTAACATGTTCATTATGTTCAATCATGCTTCCCCACTTGCATTCCTTACTCACTAGCGAGGACAAAGGGGGGTTATTTTTTAGTTTTTAATGCATCAAGTATTCATCAGATGTCTACCATACCCAAGGCCCTTATTCAGTGCCGAGAATACAATAGCCAACAAAATGTCTGCTCCCATGGTGGCAGGAATTAATGCCTTAGTTTTTAACTCCAGTTCCAAGGAATCTGAGCTCCTCGTCTGGAATCTTTAGGTACCACGATGTGCATGGTGCGTATACATACATAGCAGCCACTTGGTTACAAACAGTTTCATACCCAGCAGAGAGTGCTGTACTGAAACACAGAAATGTATTTCCTCCTAACTAAGACAATATTTTAACAAATACAGATTCAAAGCACGGGAACTTGATCCCAGAATTTTTGGAAGTGGCCCCATCTTGCCCAAGAGACCTCCTGTTATTCCTCTTACTCAGCCTGTTGGTTTTGATTTGGAAACTGAGAAGCGAATCTATGAGCAAGAGTCAAAGGAAAAACCAGAAGATGAACAATTGAGCTTCATTCCAGACCTTGCTCTACTAAGATCTTGAAAGATGTCGTGAGTGTTCCTGAAAAGAAGGGAATTCCAGCCACTGTCCCTAAGTCTCCAGTTTTTGCATTGAAGAACAGGAATCCAAGCGCCCATCTAAGAAGATGAGGAATAGGCAAAACCAGTAATGATAAAAGTTCAACCTGTGCCACATTATGGGTGCCTTATAAGCCCCACATCCCAGAGGCAAGACATGTGGAGGTGTGCCCTTTCTCCTTTCATACCCAGGACAAAGAATGCCAGTTACAGAAGGAGAAAAAGAAAAAAATAAAAGAAATGCAGAAAGGGGAGGCACCCAAGTTCAAGGCATTTCCTGTGCCCCATGTTGACACCATTAACCCGCCAGAGAAAAAGGTAAAGGATGTGACTCAAGCTGCACCTTTCTCTCTGGAGACAGACCCAGGGAGGTGCCCACAAGGCTGAAACGGAAGCACCAGCTGGAGGAAGACCAGAAGCCGCAGAAGGAAGCAGCTTGCTTCAAGGCTCGTCCAGATACCGCCATCTCCCAAGAGTCCTTTGTTCCCAAGAAAGAGAAAAAAAATCAGTTGCTAAGAACCCTTCTGGTTCTCTAGTTCAGGAACCTTTGCAGCTGCCCACCGAGAAGAGAGCCAAAGAGCAGCAGGAGCTGGATTAGAAAATGGCTGAAATAGAGGCCTGGGAACTGCAGCAGTTGGAGGAAGTCAGGCAGCAGGAAGAGAAACAGCAGAAGGAAGAGCTAGCCAGGCTCCGGAAAGAACTGGTGCATGAGGCAAACCCAATACACAAGTACTCGGCCGTAGAGGTAAAATCCAGCGAGCTGCCTCTGACTGCTGGTGTCTCCTAAGTTCTCCACTGAGTTCCAGTAGGAGCTGCATCTACATCACAGGCACGGAGAACACGTCTTCAGTCTCACCCACCGCGTGTGGAAACACACCTGACAACTATGGATACCAGGTGCTTTGAAGATCACTTGACACAGATACTGGGAAGCTAAGGAGACACTGCTCATTTAGACTTTAATCAGACTTATAGTTATTTCCTTCAGACATTAGTTGACCCTTTCCTGTTGGTCTTAACTCTAGCTAGGATTTCATGTATTCGTTTTGGCATAGTCTACTTTTCACCTAATCTGCCCCTAATTCCCCTTTATATATGTATTTTAAGCATAAAATAAAGGCAGTCAAGTTCTGGGTTGTGGTTTCAGTTTCAGTGTAAGTGAAAAAAAAATAAAATTTAAGTATCTCCCTTGCTATTTTACATCTATATCTATCTATCTGTCTATCTGTCTGTCTGTCTGTCATCTTTCCTCTATCAGTCACATCTATTTATCTATCTTTTCTGCATATAGCGGGAAAGGCAGTGTGAACATAACAGCACAGGCGTGGAGGTCAGTGGAGCTTGAGAAAGTCGATGGTCTCCTTCTATCACGAGGGTCCTGGGGATCAAACTCAGGTCTTTAGCCTTGGCAGCAAGGCTGCCAACAGACCATCTTGCCAGCCTTCAAATATTCCCTTTAAGGAACTTTTTTACTTGATCCCAACACCGACTATGATCTTTTTTCGATACTCTCTGGCATAGGAACTCTGGTAGAAGCATTGGTGGCAATTAATGGTGTATGATCTATATCAAATTAACCTCAAGAGACAGCATTTTCCTGTCCTTTAGGTCTGGGTCTCTATGTGCTTCTGATTTTTTCTAAGAAACCAATAAACATACTTAAAGAGTTTCCATGGAGGAATAAAATTATTCTTTTTAAAGTTCTGGTCATGTATTTGTTTCTCTGAAGCACTTACTTTGGACTGGACTCAGCAGTAGAATTTCTCAGTGAACACAGTCTACGTATGTCTTTTGGCTCTCTGTTCCTGGCACTTTTCTTTGGCTTTCTTCCTTCTCTTGGCCAAAAGCTTACTATATTCTGAAGCCCCCTCCTTGTTTTTCTTAATGTGTTGTTTTTCGGAGTACTACATTAGCATTTGTGTTGCAAGACACTGGAGTATGAAGGTGCTGACTCTTGGGCATTTTGGCTCTGGACTTTAGGCCTTTGTTTAAGGGCCTTCTGACTGCATTTTTTTATTTTAAAGAGAGATCAAGATTCAGGAGCTTTTAAATTCTGCTAGCTCTTTTGAGCTCCCCTGCCAAAACACAGTAGTATTTGTTAGTCTAGGACTATTTTTTTTTTTTAAAATACAATAACCAAGTTGAGAACACTCAAATGGACATCCACCATGACCTATGAACAGACTAGGTTCTTTTTCCAGTTCTCCTTGGTCTATTAGAAGAATGTCCTTATTGAAAAGCAGATGCACTCTGCCGGAAGTCAAGACATTTGCTATCCAGAGAAACCCTGTTTATCATTCCCACTGATAAACAACCCTTCCATTCTTCACCCAGAGCACCAGCAGCCACTTCTGTGGCCATGCGCTTCTCAGAGAATGTACCAAGCTTGCATTTATATGCTTCTGTGAGTTTCTGACAGCTGGTGTCTGGGAAGGGGACAGCCAGCTTCATTTTGATGCAGCCCACTACCTAGGGATGCCCCATAATATAACTAAAATTCTTTTTGTAGAGCACTGTGTGTTTGAAATACTCACTATCAGTGGGCACATTGTTAATTATTTTTTCTACTTCCTCTTCCTCAATAGGATATCCAAGGAATTCAATAGTTTCGTAAACATGATCAACACTGACTTTTCCGCCTTAAGAAAGAGAGAATAGAAGAAATTTGGTTTTATGTCAACAGGAAAAAAAATATGATAGCCTTTATCCACCAATTCATATAATCAGGAGATGAAAAGTCACAGCACCATAAAGCTCTTGAAGTGAGTAAACGGAATTGGTTGGGAATTCAGAAAAGGAAAGCTGTCCCCTCTCTGAACTCTAGAGAACACTGTCACAACTGTCTCTGGGATGAGTCTACTCTTAAGAGTAGACAAGACTTACTCTCACAGCAGTTGACAACTTAGCCAACGCTTTCCTAACAGCATGGAAAGAGTTAAAATTGCTACAGACAGATGGGTAATTATGCCAGATATTGATATGTGTTCGGTGCCTGCACTACCAAATACAACAATGCAATTAGTACTGTTAGCAGAGAAAGAAAGGGTGTTGTGACGTTTCTTCTCTCAGAACACTTCTCACTCACTCCTGAGAGTCCGCATCGAGTCTGCCAACACATTTTTAAACACCATGTTGTCATCTGGAAGGTAAAGGTCACATTGATTAGAGAAGTGAAAAGCCAAGAAGTTCTGTTATCAATGTTATTAGTCATGTCGAGAGTTTACGGGAGCTCTCAAGGCTGACCATTCTCTTTTGGTAACTGATAGAAGTGCAAGTACAACTGGAACGCACGGAAACACAGGTGTTTTCCTTTTGTTGTCCTCTGAGGTTCTCCTTTTTGTTCCATAAATCTTTTCATCATCTTTTCTGACGTTAGCTTTAAGCATGTTACAGATTTAGAATTGTTATTTAAAATTGTTTATTCATAATTATCAGTACCTCCCCCAAAGTATTATCTCCCAATTTAGCATTTGAATAACGAGGAAAGTATACTTTTCTCTTCATTTTCAACAAGCCGTTAAATGACTATGCTCATATAACCTTCTACATAGAGCCCATGCCCAGGGGTCCCCCAACTGACGGTGAGGTGTGAAGTGCTTACCATCTGCTGGAACTTGGCTCTGTAACAGCCGGCTTTCACTGCTTGTTAATTCAATGCCTACGGTTTCCAGATATGGTTTTAGATCACTGGCATTTATCTGAGGGCCTTTAGAAAGACGAGAGACATAATGAACAGACATTTTCATATACAATGATTCTTCATTAAGGAAATGACAATAAAGGTTGTAAGAGGCATAGTAGCAGAAGGCTGAAGATACAGAGAGGCTCATCTTGTCTGCAGAGCATTACAAGAAGGAGCTAAAAGCATACTTCCTTTAGCAGTGAAAGAAGCGAACAATGAACGAAGACCAGAGAGATGATGGATGAGAACGTCCAGTGAGGGGCAGGAGAGCAGAGAAGGTGGTAGGGAGACACATCCGGCACAGCAGTAAACCGTAGCAGAAACCAGGTAAAGTCGGGAATGTTAAAATTAAGGTGAAAGTAAATAAACCATGGATAATAATAAACACAGCTGGGTAGTGAAAGAACCCCCCTCAGTGGGCTGTTAAGCCAAACGGAAAAGGAGAGCCACTATAAGCTTCATGCCCCCCATCAGTTATTCGCCAGAGAATAACAAAAGAAAAGACAGATCTGCCATCCATGTATAAGGTAGACACCAGACACTGAGAGGGTGGGTTATTTGAGGCAGGGAGAGTTGAAGGGCCTGCAGACTTACTTCTCCAGTTCCTAAAGGTCTTTCCTTGCCTCTCTGGCTAAGCTGGTGACCACTCTGAGAATCAGCATGGGCCCAGGAAACTGGTTGTGACTTGGAAACAGATCCATGGACACAGGTCTACTTTGTGGTGCAGAAGGTGCAATTGATGCCTGACCTCTGGAATTACTGCCAGGCAAGGAATGGACAGCCAGAGAGTGTGTGGGCAGGAATGGAGATAAGCCAAGCCAGGTCCCCTGAGTCATCGCCCTGTGCCCTGCCCGGCCCCACCCAGCCCCACCACACAGATTGTTTTGGCTTGATTAGTCTCTGCACTTTCATGACTAGGGATACTTGGTGGGGACTCAGCAGCTGCTTGGGCATTCCCCTGCCCCAGCAGTGCTGGCAGGGTGTGTCTGGTGAAAAGGGGCACCCAACTGGATGGTCTTCAGGCTTCTGTACCACTCACATCTGCAGGAGTTCAGCCCTTTCCCTTGTGTCTGAGACAGCCCTTTCCAGGGCTAGTGTGGTCCAACTGCCCCCTGACACCCACACCAAGTAAACTGAAACAAAACAAAACAAAACAAAACAAAACAAAACAAAACAAAACAAAACAAACTAGGAAGCCTGGCAGAAAATGAAGGCTCCATTTTCTATCTAGTAACCAAGATTAAAAATACTGGTTTGAAAAAAAATTTTTTTTATCTTGCTTTGTTCTTATATGTACTTCCTTTATCTCATGAGCTTTTCTGTTTTGCTTTTCTATATCTCCACCTCTCCTTTATAAAGATTTACTTTAAAATATCGTGTGGGAATTTGTGTGGGTATGTGTATGCATTTGTACCTGTTGGATGAGAGCCAGAGGCGTCATATTTTTTGGAGCTGGAGTTACAGGCAGTTGTAAGCAGCCTGATGTGGGTGCAGAGAACTGCACTTGGGTCCTCTGGAAGAACAGTATGTGCTCTGAGGTGCTGATCCATCTCTTCAGCTCCACCCCCACTTCCTATTAATTATTCTACATATATATCCTAGCTTCTTTCATTTTGATCCTCATTGGGCACATAATTAGTGTTACCACTAAAAAAACAAATGCATTTAAACATCAGCTTTGTTCTTAAGTAGTTATCACTTAACTACTCTCTATAGAAGAGAAAGCGGTCCTCTTTCTATTCTGAGAGGCAATGGTAACTAACATTTCAGGGAAGACCGCCCACTTAAGACTGAAAGAGGTATCTATCTTAACTGTTATGTTCATACCACAAGCTAGACAAAAACAAAATAAAACAAAACCAAAACAACAACAAAAAACCCCTGAAGAGACAGTATCTCTTCTCAAAGCCCAGAACTCTTTAGAAATCAAGTCCAAAGATACTGAAAGGACTGAAATGCTGGACAAAGAATTCAAAAGTCTGCTTGAAAAATGATCTGAAACTCCAGTGAGGATTCAAAGGAAGTCAATTCAAAACTTGGCTGAAAAGCTCTGTAAGGACAGTGAAACACACACACACACACACACACACACACACACACACACACACAGAGAGAAAGAGAGAGAGAGAGAGAGACAGAGACAGAGACAGAGAGACACACACAGACACATAAACACAAACACAGAGACAGATAGGCAGACAGACAGACAGACAGAGACACACACACACACACACACACACCAGGCTACAAAAAAAAAGTCTCACACCAAATAGAAATCTTGAAAATAAAAAGTTGCAACAAATTAAATAAAGAAACTCAGTGAAAAGCATCACCAATAAGCTGAGTCAAGCCGAGGGAGTATTAAGGACTGAGGGCAAAGCTGGAGAACTTATAGTCACATATAATAAGGAAGGGAGAGAACCAAAGCCATCATGACGTCAGCTTCCAAGGACTCTGGGACACAAACAATAGCTCAAGCTTAAGAAACCATGGGGGTAAAAGCAGCACTGTTACAAAACAGAGATGGATTATATGAGGAATCCCCGAGTCTAGGGGAAAAAATGGGATATCCAGGCATGTGAGATATGTAGATTCTCAAATAAACGTGGCCAGAGTAGAACTACTCCACAACACACCAGAGTTAAAATGCTGAGAGACCAGAATGCAGTGTGGAGGGTCGGCAGGATGGCTCAGTGGTAGGGGTCCTGGCTCCCATGCCTGACAACCTGAATTGAATCTCTGAAACCCCTATGATGGAGAGAGAATTCTCACTTCCACACATGCTCTGTGACAGGCACGCCCCTCCACAGATGAGTCCCGAGTTACTGAGAAAAGCGAGCACACCAGAAAGTCTAAAACTCTGAAGAGGATGGAATTATATTCAAGTCCTGGGGGTGAAGGTCTGCTAAATGAGATTACCGTATCTAACAAAGCTATCCCATAATAGTGATGGAGACAAGCACAAACAAGCCGTGACTGTCATGCCAACAGTGCAGACGACATTTAAGTATCATCCTTCCCACAAGGAGGAAGTAAGGCAGACATGATCACAAGACCTTGGGAAATAACATGTTTTATGAGGAGATCAGATAAAGTCATTAGCAAATAAGGAAGCATGATAAACTTAGTAAACTAGCTAACTCTATGATGAAACGAGGGGGAAAGAATAGGGTACAATAGGTGGGCTAGAACCTGTGTCCAGAAGATGTGATGGAGATGACGCAGGTAGCAAAAAATAGACCCCATTCCAGAAAAAGAGACAGAAATACAGATAGACAGATGGACAGGTAAGGGAAGAACATTGGCAACCACAGAGTGAGGGTTGGGGCAACTGAGAAGGGATGGACCCAGGGCAAAATGAGCCAGCAGTACACAGTTCCCGGGGTGGGGGGAGGGGCACTGAAGCCTCATCTGAAGATGGCTGGCCCTGGCTAACAGAGGCTAACAGGCTTACCCACAGAACAAGCTCACAGCTTTTTACAAGCCTTCAATCTGTTTGAGACTTGTGAGACAGCAGCTTCTCTGGCATGATGGGCCAGTAGTGAGGTAGAGGCTCATTTGGTCAGTCTTATGTCTCAGAGGGACTTGTAGCCCAGCACCACCTTGAGACTTATTGCTTAAGACTGAGCCTTCCTGGGGTCTTGAAACATGGAACAGTCACAAGCCTACAGTAAGTAAGGTGAGGCAGGGCCTCAGGAGGTAGTAGTGGAGATGGAGAGGGCTAGATGATGACAAGCAGAAAAGTTCAGGTAGCAGGAGGCTCGGCTTGGGTAGTGGTGTATGTGTGGTGGATGGCAGCCCTGCCTTCTGTGGTAGGAGCCGACTCTGTAGTCAGGAGATAACTATGGAGTCAGCCCCTAGCCTTATGTCAGTGAGTGGATCAGTCTCTAGAGCCACCTTTATAATGTGTGGTTCAGTGCGTTAGCTGTCACTTCAGCTGCTTGCTTGACATCTGCAGTTGTGTCTCTCTAACCAGGGGTATTTAATGTTCGGCAGGTCCATTTGTACAGATCTCAGTACCATGCCTATTTCTCCAAACTCATGCTCTCAGAAGGTAACCCCCTCCTTACTCAGAACACTAGCCACTCCAGGACACACTGGAGGGTCTGACAAGGCTTAGGAACTACACAGCTAAATGGGTAAAGCAGAGGCCATGGGAAAGAGGCCATTAGAGTGAAGACAAGCTCTTTTGGATACTGGCACTTGTCACGTGTGTAGCACTGATGTAGGAGGAACTGGAACTGACAGACGAATGGTAAAACAGATCTACTACACTTGTTTAGGAAATACCAATGCACACAAAATAGAATTTAGCTAAGGGGTACTCAGGGAGTATGTGGCATACTGACCAGACTCATTAAAAACCATAGGAAAATGTATACCTCTAACATGATAAAAGTTTATGTTGCTGGGAAAATATTTCTGGTGAGTTTGCTCACTAAGATTGCCATCAGTTAGGCTTTCTCCAGTAACTAAAAGTCATAAAAGGAACGAATGATTTATTGTAGGTGTGAGGACAGAAGATACTATATTGATGGGCAAAGGTACCTGCTGCATGAGACAGATGATCTGTCTTCAGTTTCCAGGATCCATGTAACAAAGTCAGGTGCAGTGGTGTGCATCATAGTCCCAGAACTCCCTCCCAAAGGACGATGGGAAAGGAGATCTCTCCCCCTCCCTCCCTCTCTCTTTCTCTCTCTGTCTCTCTCTTTCTCACTCACACTCACACACACACACAGATACACACAGACATACATACACATACAATAAAACATCCATGTTATTAATAATTGGGATGAATAAGGCTTTAGTGTTATTTCTAGAACACTGGGATATGCAGCACACACACACACACACACACACACACACACACACACACAGTCTTAACTTTAAATCATTACTTCTCACCAGAAAACAAATAGGCTGCATTTGACAAGGAGTTCAGTGAAAACCTTCCAGTATCTGAAACACAAAGCATAAGTCAGACACAGACCACACTTTTCTTGTTTGCCTGTGAGATTCTTCTAAGTTGTCATTATAGTCACAGGGGGCATTGGCTGTTTCTGAATTGTTTCCTTTCATCCAATCATAAAATAGAATTTTAAAGAAGGTGAATTAACATGCTAAGTTAGATATTCTTCTATATGCTTATTTTGACCTAATGGTTATTTTGTTATTTGTCTTCTTTTGGTGACAGATAAACTTTTCCAGGGCACAAATTCCTGACTTTCTATTTCTAACCCATCTGACCTTCTTCTTATATTTGCTGAATGAAAACACGATGCCTTTTACTGTATGTTATATGTGAAACAATCCCAGACCCCCCTTTCTTTCTCACCTGTCAGAATCTAACCTTTACTACCAGCTACCACAGTAATTTCTATAATTTCTATAATTTCCCTATAATAGTCAGTATAAGTTTAGCAGTAACTCTATCAGTTTTCTGTCACTACTGAGATTAATAGAATATATACTATTAATATATAACATAATAATTATATTAATCTATTATCTATCTATCATCTATCTATCTATCTATCTTTCATCTATATTTTGAGACACTCACTATGTAATCCTAGCTGGCTTCAAACGCACAGAGATCTGCCTGCTTCCACTCCTACCTCCCATCCTCAAAGCTGGGATTAAAGGCATGTACTATCACACTTGGCAAAAGCTCTATTTTTGCCCTGGAGGGTTATAGCTCCATGAGTCTTTCTTTCTTCCTAAGTATACTTAAGTGAGAATACCCCTAGAGAGACTACAAGCAGAGCTCCATGATTCTTCTTATAGGAAGTCATAGTAGTAAATGAAATACCATCAGTTTTCAAGTAGTTCTGTAGTTCTTTCATGTCTTTTTCATCAACATTGTAGGTCATGTTCTCCATGATGGTTTCTAGTTTATTTGTAAAACCTTTTCCTCCTTGAGAAAGGAAGAGATGAAATAAGAAAAAAAATGTAAAATTACGCTTCAATGTTTAAAATTCTACTTAATTCCAGGGACTGGGTCATAAAGGAGAAAAGAAATCAAAACTGAATGTTTAAAGAAAGAATAAAAGCAAGTGCATGGGATGGGTGGAGGGTAGGAAAGAATCAGCCCATATACATGTCAGAAGACATGCTGCCAACATTTTTAGTAGAGCCCTGGAGTAATGGGAGTGACCAAGGCTTGCTAGTTGGTCTTTATTTATTCATAGTAGAGATGTCAGAGGCAACCATAATAACTATGGCTGCCAGGTTTGAAACCTGTCAGATTATCTCCATAAATTTAAAATACAAGACATAAAGAGGGATAAAAAGACTGATAAACTACAGAATATAACACTACAGGTGAGAAGCATTTCTGCATTCAAGTTGTGAGACCAAGGCAAGCAGATCAGTTCAGTTTGGGTGGGAAATGGCCATAATAGAACTATCCCCTGGAGTTTCAGTGCGAGACAGAGAAGTGCCGTGAAACAACCCTCAACGGAAACAAGCTACTGTTACCATTAGGTAATAAGTAGACTTTCCAGAAAGAAACAAACTTGAAGGCTTGTTTCACTTGACATTGCATTTGTTACTCACTGTGAAAAGTTTTTAAACTATCCAACAATCGGTTCCGATACACTTTATTATCAGCTGTAATAGAAGACATAATGTGTCACAGACCAAGAAGTACTGGCACCCATAGCATGACTGTGGACTACCACCATGAAGGCAGTAACCTTATAGATGTGGCATATATAGTCTGTTATCTATACAGCCTTCTTCAACTTGACTTTATCAATAATGTGAAGAATTGGATGTTCTAAATGTCTCATTTTGCTAGGCTAGTACTGATTTGACATGTTCCCATTTGCCTTGCCTTCTCTCCTCTCTTTAATTTCTTTGTGCTTTAGGGTTATCAGACATTACAGAAGTAATGTCTCAACTCAAAAACTTGTAATCATATCTTGATTCATGAATGAATTTTTTTTCTTAAGAATTCTCAAATTCAGTCCCAATAGAGTAAGCCCCTATGTAAAATAGTTTCCATCGACGAAAAGACTTGTGACTTTTTTTTTTAAAGACTTGTTAATCTTACCACTTAAGATGTCCTCAATGTTAATGTGTAATGTATAGTCAAGGACTCCCAGCTAGCCTCCATAACGCACATGCTCAACCCCTCCCCCCAGAAGCTGCGGTTGAATCAGGGATGCTCACAGGTAATCGGCAGAGTCTTCATCAGCTCCCAGCGCTCCTTAAGTGTGAGCTCTACCCCTATGGTTTTCAAAACATGATCTATTTGATCAACATCCACTTTGTTTCCTTTGAAATAAATAGAAATGAGAGCAAAATGATTAGAAACTGTGTCATCTAAGTTTACCTGAAGGGTTGGATGATCAAAAGTCTAAGTCAAGAGTCTAAGAGGATATAAAAAAAAAAGACATAAATTGCTCAATTCTAGACAGAAAAATAATTTGTAAGTTCTAATGAAATGCCTGACATCATTTTGTTCTAACCCCAGTTTGTGTTTGCCTAGACAGTTCTCAGCTCCCTACCCACCTCTCCAATGCACATGTCTGCCTCAAAAACACATTTGAGATTTCTAAGGCCTTGACCATGGTCCTAATGTATTAACCAAAATAATTAAAAAAAAACTAAAATAACTAGAAAAAATATAAGTGAAAAATAATTTACATGTTTGGTCTAACATATTACTATGCTCTGCCAGGAACGAATATTTTAAGGTTACTCTGACCTCATTTAACTTTGATATAAACTATGGTCTTTGTGGTTTTTGCCTTTAGAAACCTGCATCCTGACCTGGCTACAAGAGATTTTTCAGAGGCACAAGCCCACTTTTGGTTGGGCCATCCAAAATACAAAAACACAAAAGCAAAACTCATAATTGGCTCTATCACTGGGGTTGTGAGTAAGTATCTCTGGTGGATCATGGCATTCATTTCACTGAGCAACAGTATAAATCAATATTCTGACATGGAGGTCATAGATCGATATGGCTATGGTATAAATGACTAAATACGTGTTTTTATAGATAAATAATGCCAATTTAAATGTTTTGTTTAGTCTTTGGTAGCTAGATATGCAAATACAATGCATTCAGAACACTTCGTACCTTGATTTCCAAGTCAGATCCCCCACATACCCTGCCCAAATTTCTGTTGTTTCCTTCTGTTTGTTGTTGTCATCATCTGGTTGTTGTTTGTTTTAATAACCCCGTGTTGGATTACTGCTGCCCATATACATATGTATGCAGAGCGCCCTCTACTGGAGCATGAGCAAAGACCACACCACTGAAGGGAATTGACTCTCCCTCTCAACAATTGGCTAACAACTGCCAATAGCTCTTCAGCTAGGAGGTGGGCCCTCACGAGCCCCACCCCTCTGCATGCAACCCGTTTCCTATTTTTACACTATATGGCATGATGAGGAAGGTGATCTATTCCTAAAATGGTTAGATTTTTAGGGTAAAATAGAATAAAAAGATTTAATCCTAAAAATAAGACTATGCCATTATTTTTCTAGTGATCATGGTTACCTGGGTTTATTTTGGCCGTGTGAACAATGCAACTAATTTAAATCATCGAGAAAGAAAACACAGGGAGACCCAGGATACTTCAACAATAGAAAAATGTAACAGTTTTGCCAAAAATTAATTTGGACTGCTGGATAGAATGTTTTAATTTTTTATTACTATTTACTATTCATTTATTTATTCATGTATTTATCATGTTGTGGGCATCCTCATGGGAGTCAGAAGACAATTTACAGGAGTAAGTTCTCTCCAGTATATAGGGACTACCAAGTGTCTCACAGAGATGCATGAAATATATTGTTGTTATATCAGTAAGACTAACTAATTAATAAATTAATAAATTTGTACTAAACGAAGCCCCCATAACGAGGCTTGGGTATTGAAAAGTGTGACGTGTAAGCTTCATTGTGACTGAAAGTCGTTTTTGCTCCGTGGCCTTTCACTGACCTGTGAGCAACTCCACATTCTCCATCATCTCCCTCATGTTGACCATCTCATCTGCAAAGACAAAATGCACATAAGACCCAGGCACGGTGATTCGTACCCAGAAACACAAGACCTTACAGTGTGAGGTAAAACACCGAAATTCAAAGGTTCACCCTGATTTGTTCTGCTAATACACTAATCTTTCCCAGATAAACATGGACTTGAAAACTGACGGTCCGAATGTGATAAACAAATACAGTGCAGGAGGAAAAATTGCAGGATGTACCATGTCTATGTGCACCGGTGCTAGGAAATTTAAAAAAGCCTTGTTTATCTTTCGCTTGGCTCATTCCACTTTAGAGTCCAAGAGCAATCTGTTTGATCACCTTAGAATAACAGATTTAAAAAAGCAGTATTGTGTGCCCGGAGGTTGTGGTGCACACCTTTAATCCCAGTACTTAGGAGGCAGAGGCAGGCAGATCTCCGAGTTTGAGGCCAGCCTGGTCTACAGAGCAAGTACCAGACCAGCCAGGGCTACACAGAGAAACCCTGTCGCAGGAAAACCAAACCCAGCTATATTGTAGCTAACCATCTGTCTGCATAGAGTAGGAGCCATACATACTAGGCTATTTGCTCTAGATTAGCTTGAGGGTTGCATGTGCTGGAAACTCACTCCCTTCTAATCAGGTCTAAGTGAAAAAAAGAAACCCAATGAGAATGAGACATCACCTAACTGGAGTCAGAATGGCTGTTATTAAAGGGATTAAACCCCATCCATGCTGTTGAGTGTATGAGAAAGAACAACTCTTACGCACTGTTAGTGAGAGTAACATTGGTACAGCTGTTACGGAAAGCAACATGGAAAGTTCTCAGTAGGTAGAAACACTTGGTACCGAACAGAAAATGGAATTACTGCTGGGGGTGGGGGGCAACAATTCCGCAGCTCGGTAGAGAGCTAAAGGTAGGGGCTGAGGACTGAAGAGAGGTCTGGGGCTAATTAACAAGGGCATCACCACACACAGGTGATGCTCACCATGACGAGGCTCAGAGTAGATGAGGGCTAGCAGGGGAGGGGGGTCCCCTGATGACCTGCAGGACTTTATATGAAGTGAGTCAGAGACAGACACTGCTCTCTCTCATGGTAGACTGTGAAAGCATTGATCTTCAGGAGCTGGATGCAGATACTAGTCAGAGGACCCATAAGCATCATTCAAGTCAGTGCCAAGAAGCCAACTGTACAGCGAGTGACACAGTTAATGATCATTTGTCGAGTTATTCATTCATTCATTCATTCATTTATTTAGAAACAGGGCTTCTCTGTGTAGGCCTGGCTGTGGCTGTCCTCAAACTCACAAAGATCTACCTGCCTTTCTGCCACTTGTGTGCTGGCATTAAAGCCATGCCACCACCACACCCAGCTTTTTTTTTTTTTTTTTGAGTTCTTTAAAAAGTGTAAATGAGCATATTGTTTGCTATCATCAGGAAAATGAGAGAAAATGATAACTGTGTGAGATGACACATTTGTTAATTAGATTTAATTATTTAATAAGTAAACTTTAAACACAGGATATATACATTAAAAAAAAAAAAAAACCAAACCATCTAGGATGACTTGGCCTGCTTTCTCTCCTGAATCTTGTGGTGATTTGATAGATTTAATTATTTTTCTCCTGAAGGCCAGAAGAGAGAGTGAGATCCCTGGAGCTGGAGTATTTACTGGCAATCAGGAGCTATCCAACATGGGTGTTGGGAACCAAACTTATGTCCTCTGGAACAGTGGTGGGCTCTCTTAAGCATCAGTTCTTAGCTCTTGCTCCTTTCTTTTCCTATTGACATGATCCTTTGTTTCTTTTCTCTGGCGTAGGTCATTAAATATTCTCAGTGGTATAAGGGTTTATAAGTGGAACCCCTCGCTCGACAGATGAGCATTTCTGACTGAAGCACCACGATCCAGGAAAACAGGTTTCCCCACGAGCAGATCTGCAAGTTTATCAGTGGCGCCGAGAGGCTCTCAGAAGACCTAACGGCAATCTCACCTTCAACTGGCAGACGGCTGGTCAGGTCTTCGATTTCTTCATCCTCCAGGTTGAAGCCCAAGTCTTCTAGAATGCCACCCAGTTTGGAGATATGACACTTGGCCCCTTAGGAAAGAAGGAGCCAGAGGCTAAGTTATCATAGACGGAAGCAGTCCACCGCACAATGACAGACAAATAGCTCTCAGGGCTGCAGAGACACTGTGGAAGCTGGGCAACAGTGTATTTGACCAATCCTGCTTCAGAGGGTTCTTTCTTTAGTGTGTGAGAAAGGTATATTTAGAAGTTAATTATATATATATCAGATGAGTTATGTAAGTTTTTAGTTATATATTGAGTATATGTCCTGATTCTATATGCTATCAACTGTATTTTTTAGATGAACTGATAAGTTATATCAGACAACTAGCATTCTTGATCAGCAAACAGAATTTGAAACATCTTCAACTGTCAGAAAATTATAAACTACATTAGTTATAGTTGCATCTAAAAGATCTTTAAATTTAAAGAAAATAAAACAAACCACCTAATTATTGTGTAATGACACGATTTTTTTTAAAGTCAGGGTAAAGACTACAGATTATAGTTTGAATTACCTTTTTGAGATGATCACTTACCAGAATGCCACTTTACATGATCAAGTAATACGTTTTTAAGTATCTTCCCATCGTCTGTAAAATAAGACACATTTATAATTAGAGAGAAATGATGCATACAGTAAGAGGTGCGGAGGGTATAATTCTAAGTGCCCTGCCACCGATACTTTCCCCAGCACTGGACAAAATTCAGCTCCCCCTTTCTTTCTCCTTGTTACTGTTAGTTCACCCTTTTTTTTCTTTGCTCTACTTAAGATTTATTTATTTTAAGGTAACGGTACTATTTTAAAAACATCTGTTTATTTACTTGTGTATGTGTCCACGTGCATGCATCTGTGTGTGCATGTGTGTCTGTATGTGTGTGCATGTGCGCATGAGTGGACGGTGGTCACAGTGTGTATGTAGGTTGGAGTAGAACCTTGAATGTCAACCATCTATCTTGCTTCTGTCTCACTTGCTGTTGCACTGTTAAACTATGCTAGCTGGTCTTCAAGCTCTTGGGAAATCTCCCATCTCTGCTTCTTATCTCACTGTAGAAGGATCAAGATTATAGACCCAAACACTGCAACTTTTTACCTGTGTCCCAGAGATGTGAACTGAGATCATCAGTCTTGGACAGCAAGTGTTTTACCCACTGAGCCATCCCCCACAGCCAGGAACACACTTTTGAAGCCAAGATTCAGTTTAAGGATGCTGCCAGGGATCAAAACAAATTCAAATGCCAAAGACTCATACTTTCCCGACTACAGCTTGATATCTTTGTTTTCTAGGTGTTGTAGGGCAGGAGAAGGGCTAGTTTTTATGATGTTCTCACTCTGAAGTTTATACAAACATGAAGATGCACTCCACAGGGTTCATACAGTACCTACCAGCAACAGGCAACCGTTTCAGCAGGTCATTGATGTCTCTATTTGAAAGCTGTATGCCCATGCCCTCCAGCACTCTATGTGTGACTTTAGCATCGATATTTCCTCCTTTGGAGAAAAAAGAAAAAAGAAAATTGAAAGTGAGAATTGTTTGTTGACTTTGTCTGACAAAACTACTACATGGAAAGGTGTTTCAAATTTGTAGAAACTATGCATTTGTAATGGTGTAAGTGGCCTCAGTAGTCCTACTGTCACTGGTATGTCATAACATTTTCTGAGTTAGAGTAGTTGCTAAGTATTTCAAATGAATGATGATCGGTGTTGACTGTGCTATCATGGAGAAATGCACCATAAAATAAAAAAGAGGTTTCAGAATAAGTGTGGAACTCATTATACATATATATATATATCATCACAAAGTTTTGCCAAAATGAAATAAACAAATTTAATTTTCATGCCAGTTAAAAATTTGAAGCCAGTGACAAGATAAGAAATCTTTAAGGTGTGCATATAATATATATGTGCATCGTTATGCACATATATACATATTGTGACAGGATCCTTCTATTTAGCCTTGGCTAGTCTGGAACTCCCTACTGGAGAACAGATTGGCCTTGAACTCCTGTATTCCTTTTGGATGCTGGGATTACTGGGGTGAACTATCTTACTATGCAGCCCTGGCTGGCCAGGTACTAAGGATCCAGACTGACCTTGCAGCCTTCTTCCTCAGCCTCCTGAGTGTTGAAATTACAAGCACGTACTACATGCCAGCTAAGAAAATTCAATTTCAAAAAAGGGTGTAAATATGAAGCTTTTGCGTAATACCTTTTACAAAATGTCTTGCTTACCAGTGAATTTTCTTACTTCTTTCAGCATTGTCTGCAGATCAATCATCCCAGAAGCTGTAAAAGGCCACAATTTACATTATATGTAACTGTGCACTGATGCAGAGAAAAATGGAACTTTTAAATAGGACTTTTTCTTATAATAATTATTATTTGGGGGGGGGTTGAGACATGGTTTCTCTGTATAACCTTGGCTGTCCTGGAACTAACTCTGTAGACAAAAGATCAAACTCAACTAAGGTAATTTGTCTTTCTTTAATCAGTGTGATAGAAGGAAAAAACCCTAAAACCTAAGTACAGGATTGTAAAAAAATATCTGATGGTTTTCTATAGCGGATAAAGGATTTCAACTGTCAGATTAAAAAAGCCCAATGAATCCTAAGGGAGAAAAGTGAAAACAAATCCAGATATTACAATTGTCTACATCATAGTGAAGCTTCAGAACTATGTCTTAAGAGCAACAATAGCAAAACAATTACTCTTCAAGAATCAGTGAGGTTTTTAACTGACTTCTTATCATGTCTAGCAACATAAGGAAGCTTGATTATAGATGATATTTTAAGCATCCTGAAAGAAAATGACTAACTAGAATTCTATGCTCAGAGAACATATCTATCAAGATATCTCTCTCTCTCTCTCTCTCTCTCTCTCTCTCTGTATGTATGCATGCATGTATTTGTGTGTGTTTTTACTCTGACAGGCTCTCGGATACATAGCTTAGGGTATTCTCAAGCTTGCAATCCTCCTGCCTCAGCCTCTTGAGTGGTAGGATTACAATCATATGAGCATGTGCTACATGCTTAACTGACTAATTGTATTTGTCAATTATATTTGCTTTTGGCAGAGGTGGCAGAAGAAAAGAAATTCCAAAGGCAAAGTTGGAGATGCAACAAAGAATAAAAAGCTAAGAATATGTGTACAGTTGAATATGAGTAAATATGAATAAATATCGGCGTTATAAGATATTATACTACTACATACTTAATTTTGATTGTCAACTTGGTGGAAATGTAAAATCACCATGCAAACAAATCTCTAAGCACATCTCTTAGGGGTTATCTAGATTAGGTTGAGGTGGGAAGATGCACCCTAAGTGTGGGTGGCATCCTTCCCTTGCCTGGTGTCCTCAACGGAATGACAAGAAGGGAGTTGAGTGTAGGCACTCATTGCTCTTTCCTTTTCAACTGTGGATGTGACTGTCAGCTCAAACGAGCTTACCTCCCCTGCCACAAAGGACCACATCTCCTTAAAGGACCACATCTCTTCTTCCTAAGTTGCTTATGTCAGGTATTCAGCACAGCAATAAAACACATAGCTAATACGACTACTGATGCTTTTCTAAATTAAAATAACAGCACAGAACTAAAGAATTAACATTAATATGGCTGGGGGTGGTGGCACATAACTTTTATCTCAGCAGGGTCATGTGGATCTCTGAGTTCAAGGTCAGCCTGGTTTACATAGTGAGTTTCAGAAGAGCCAGGACTACACAGAGAAACTCCATCTTGAAAAATAAACAAAACAAAATTAAACCATTAACAACGAGGAGACAAATAGAGGTAAAATATTCTTAGGTCCTTCTGTTATCCAAGAGAAATGTAATTTAGAGACCCAGGTTCATATCATTCATAGCAAATCTCACTGACAGATGGGGGCCTTCAGTGACTGGGCTAATCAAATGCTGAGATCATCAAGAGGGACAGAAGAGTGCTGGATATTGAGAGAAATTAGGAGACAGTTTATGTATAAAATCAAAGGGGCATCAAGGGACGATCACTGTAATGAATAGAAGGACTGCATTCTTGGTAGTGTTAGTAAGAGGACTGGAAGTATATTTTATTACTTTTTATATACTTATTTGTGGTGTGTGTGTGTGTCTTAGTCACTATTCTATTGCTGTGATAAAATGCCATGACCAAGGTAACTTATAGAAAGAAGCATGTAATTGGGGGGGGGGTAGCTTATGGCATCAGAGGGTTATGCCACGACCATCATGGAGGAGACTGTGCCAGCAGGTAGGCATGCACAGTGCTGAAGCAGTAGCTGAGAGATCACATCTAATCATAAATGGTAGACAGAACAACTGAGACTGGGCTTAGCATGGGCTTTTGAAACCTCACAGTCTACCCTCAGTGACACACCTCTTCCAACAAGGCCACACCCACTCCAACCAGGCCACACCTCCCAATCTTTCCAGGATAGTTCTACTAACTGGGAACCAGACATTCATATAAAAGATCCTTGGGGGCCATCCTCATTCAAATTCCCAAAGCAAATATATGGGTGTAGGCACACACATGTCACAATACCCATACAGTTGTTAGAGGACAACTCACGGGAGTCTGTTCTCTCCTGTCTGTTTCTTTTAAAAAGAAAAAAAAAAAAACATTGCAGCTTAAAATTGCTAGTCTATCAAAGAGTTGAGGCCAGGAAGGACTCCTGTGGGCAGTGCCAAACTAGAGGAAGCACAGACAAGGAAGTACATGGATTGCAAGGTAGAGAAGTACACAGTGTGATGACATAGCCTTCAGAAACTGTAATGATGAAATTAGCAACCTTTCCTGTGTCATAAGCTGTTTTCCTTCACTGTCCCTTAAGTAGAGATGTGACACCTATAACTCACTCTAGCACATTTATCAGATACATCAAAATTAATGAAAATATACTAAACCAAAATGTGCTCTTACACGGCCTGGATTATTCTTTAAGACTAAATATATATGTATGTGTATGTGTATGTGTATATATATTAACCAACAGATGATGCTCCCAGAGGCTTTAGGCATGAGTGCCTGAGGGTAAGCATCCCTAGAAGTTCTGATAAAATCCATATGCTTACCATCAGCTGGAAGGGAGTGTGACACTTCTTTTACTTTCTCATCTGACAGATTGATCTTCAAGTTTTCCAGAACATTTTCTATGTTATTGACATTAACTATCCCACCTAAAGAAAGAATCAGGAACACCAAATGAACTCAGTAACTTCTGTGACTAAGAAAACTTTTACTGATTCCCTCCTATCATGGCTGTCGGCAAGAATGTCAACACCCAAATGTTCAAGTGCCCAGACATGGCCAAACTGGAAAGAAAACTGAAAACACCCTTTCTTGGTCCAGAGGAAAATCCCAAGGAACCTACTCTCCCATCAGTTACAATACTAGGGCTTAAAAGTTCATCTTAGTTTGTTGAGTTAATGAAATCCGCCCACCCCCCAAAATAGTTGATCCTTTATTTTACATTTTCTATGTGGAACCAGATTTGAATTTGATTTTTTTTTTTTTGGTCAAAAGCTAATATCACCAGGAAGATGAAAGACTATTTGGAAACTGGATGTATGGGGTTAGTATGGGAGAGGTGATCTCCATCAGAGGTCAACTGGAGAATGGCACAGGTGAGAGGTAAGGACACTTGCTATCTTTCTTCTCCTTGTGCTCCCCACCTTTGAAGGATTTCAGTTGATCTATCAATCTGCTCTCATGGATATTTCCTTCATCTGAAAAACAGGGGCACACGCACATCACAGAAAAATGGTACGAGCAACTCAGACAGACAGTGCAAAGCCACTATCTCAGTCAAGGGCTCCTCTGGTTTGACTTATAGTTTGATATTTTGCCTTCCCAAGGGTACAAAAGCATGGACCAGAGAACGTTTTCAGAGCCCATGTTGAACTGGATAGGAACATCTAGTCATTTGTTGCAAACATCATACAGGAATATGAATGCATCTTTCCTTTGCTTTGCTTTTCTTATCGTCTTTGTTTCTCCCACTTCCCTCTTCCCACCAGTTTCACTTCCTTCTTACATCTCCCAAGTTGACATTCATTACTAGGGTGAAATGGTATATAATGATGGCTTTTATCTCCAATCACAGGAAATCAAGAAAAGAGAGTTGCAGAAAGAACAAAATTATGATTTCTGGGGTAAGAAAAAGGTCATTTGAAAAATTTTTGCCAGCTCTTGAAAAAAAACAAACCAAAACAAACCAACCAACCAACCAACTAACCAACCAACCAACTAACCAACCAATCAACCATCCACCACTACCACAACAAAAGCAACCACCAACCTAGTACACAGTCAATACCAGAAGACAAAGTTTGCTTTTTAAAAAAATGAGTCTTAACTCCTAAATCGACTTCCCTTAACACTCTCACAGTGTTTGAAAAGCTCACCATCGACTGGTAGATTTGTAATCAGTTCCACCTGTTCTTTGGATGTCAATGTTATCCCAGCATCTTCCACAAAAGTTTTCACATCGTTGACATTAATTTTTTCTCCTTCAAAAAACAGAAATGGTAAGTACAGTCTGCAATATGAAGAGATATCTAAACAGCAAAAAGCACAGAAGAGAATCATCCATGTTTTTATATCACAACATGTAACTGTTAGGGAAGAAAAAAGGCACAAAGCAGAACAAACAGGAAGACAATCAGAACATTTGTCTTTCACTCTGGGGAGAGAAACTATTTAATTACACTTAATTTGAAAAAAAAAAAAAAAAGAATTGTCTGTCGTATATGCATGTGCTGGTGTATTTGTGTGTGGGCATAGAGGTAAGAGGTCAGCCTCAGCTAGGATCCTTCAGGGGACCATACACACACCTTGACTTTTTGAGTCAGTGTTTCTCAGTGACCTGGAGTTCATACAGTGTGATAGGTTGGTTGACCAGGAAGCTCGAGGGATCCACATATTTCTACCTTCCCAGTACTGGGGTTAAAAGGGTGTCCCCCCACAACCTGCTTTTATGTAGGTTCCGGGGCCTGAACTCAGGTCCTCATGTTTGTATGCCAACACCAACCTTGGGACATTTAGATGAGGGAGCAGTACACTGACAAGACTCCAGGGTTTTGTTTATATGCCTCCTGTGCTCGTGAATTTCTGTGCTATTGAAAAGATGTGAGGTATTAAAATTTAGGGGTTTAAAGTTTATATTAACTTTTAACTTGCCTATGACTGAGTTCACATCTGCCAGCACTTTTTTCAAAGGGATACTTCGGTTAGCTGTAATACAGAACACAAACAATTAAGACGCTGACATAGAACTTAGAAAAATTATAAATTAGGATCTGATAGGAGACTGTACATTTTACTAATCTATTTGTGTTTATCTTAAAGTCATATTTCCTGTTATGGGTGTAGAATTCCTCATTGGACTGTGGCCATTGTCTTGAACACAGACAGGGTCTGGCTGTTAGATGTGTCATGTCTTCATGGCACATATGTACCATGACTTCAGTCCTTGCATCTTTAGTTGCCTTCTAAACATGCCTTCAAAAGGAGGTGTTCTCTCTCTCTCTCCTCTTTCTCCCCTCCCCTACCCTCTTCTCTCTCTCTTCTCTCTGTGTCTCTCTGTTGTTGTCATCTGTCTCTCTCCTCTCTCTCTTAACTCTCTTCCTCTCTCTCCTTTCTCTCTTCTCCCTCTCTCCTCTCTCCCCTCCCCTCTCCTCTCTCTCCTCTCTCTGTGTCTCTCTGTTGTTGTCATCTCTGTTTCTCCCCTCTCTCTCCATGTCTGTCTGTCTTTGTCCCTCTCTGTCCCCACATTTAATGTAGATGTTTAGCTAGATGCTTCCTATCCTCCATCTGTTCCTGATAGGTTGTCCCCTGTGTTATCCACTTCTGTATCCATCTCGTGTCACTGATACTTTAGGAAATATTAGTGCTGTTCTACGATTTCCTATTGCAGATCTTTCTGTCTTTGCAATTCATTTACTTTTAACCACTGCTCCCATTTTCTTTTTTTCCTAGAAGTCCTTGGCCTGTCAGTGTGCTCTCAGCACTCACTGGAACACCATGGTGACTTCAGATTCCAAAAAGACAAAAGACAGCATTCCTTCTTGCTTTCAGGCCAAATTCTTCTCCATAAGAAATACCTTAAATTCTCAGATTAATCTAATTGTAGATGCTCTGTGTGTGTGTGTGTGTGTGTGTGTGTGTGTGTGTGTGTGTGTGTATGTGTGTGTGTGTGTGTGTGTGTTGTCTGGATGGCTTGGAACTTACTAGGTAGCACAGGATGGCCTTGGATGGACTTTTAGTAATCCTCCTGCCAATTGCTTAAGTTACAGGCATGTAGGAATACTTATACTTAATCCCAAGATTCTGTGCCCCAGTCCCACAGGCCCCCTGGTGCTTACTGCCAGCAGTCTGCTTCTGTATCACATCCCTCATTTCCTTGTTTTTGAGTTTCAGATCCAAGTTCATGAGGAGTGTCTTCAGATTATTGGGATCAACTCTTCCACCTTAAAAGGAAAAGGGGTGGGGGAAAGGGACAGGAATGTGAGCAAACTCCAATCCAGACATAACGACTTCTCTTGCTAGAGTAACTTTCACCAGGCCTGGCTACTGTTAACAGTTAATTAGCCTGTGTGTGGAGGCATTTGTCTTTACTCCCAGGATCTGGGAGGCAGAGACAGGTAGATCTCTATGAAGCTAGCCTGGTCTTCACAGAGAGTTCCAGGACTTCATAGTAAGACTTTGTCTCAAGAAACAAAGGCAAATAAACAGAATAAAAAAAGATTAGAAAATTATTTGAAAGTGGTTTAGCAATGATGATCCTTTAAAGTTTCCATAACTCTTGGGCTACCAGTTCTACTTTTCATAGAAAGAGGTCATGTCAAAGGAGAAGGGTAGATATATATTGTACTTTTATGTATAACAGATAAAACCAAAAACCAAACGGTACCTCTAGAGGTTAAATATCTACTTAAGTGGGTACTATTGAGTACAATTTTTATTCCACAGAAAAATATAGCTACCTATAATTATTATAAAGGATGGTTATAGTAAGAGAACAGTTTTTAATTGGGTAGAGTTGTGGTGTCATGTAAATTACTGAAGTTGAAATCATTGTCCTAGCAAAAATAGTCACGTCATGAAAGACATGAATGATGCCTGCAATTGTGTCTGCCATTAAACAGCAAGCACATAACTGGTAGTGCGTCTCAAACACATTTATCCCTTGGTCGGACAAATGGATATTCCATATGCCCACCACAAATCAGTTATTTCATTTCAACTGTAGGCATGATTAATTGCTTCCAGCATTGGAAGAGAGCAACTGTTAGACAGAGTATGACCAGGACCCTGGTGTCATGTGTGCAAACTTCCAATGGGATTTTAGAGCCCTTCTGACTGTATGAAAACTTTGATATTTTAATTATAAATGGCTTGAAAATATCAAGTGGTTATGACTGGATAACTGGACTCTGAGTTGCAATATTTCCTTAATTGACCATTGCATTAAATGACAGTTCCAAGCTGAGATGGTGGTGGTTCTAACCCGGCACAGTGATGGTCGAGCTTTCATGAGATCCATCCTAGACACATAGAAATAAAGCTGTGAATTCAAGGCTGATTCCTCTGAACTTGATACTGACCTAATTTACACACCAAATATATACAAAGACATGATCAGTACATAGAAGAGGCACCAGATGAATCATAAACTAGAAGAGAAGGACCAAGGCTGAGACTATCAAATCAATCCTATTTATCACTTTCTCATGACATCTATCACTCACCTTTGGAAGTTCTCAGACTTGACAGGACTCTATTCCGAAAAACATGCTTATTTTCTGTTAAAAAAAAAGTTACAGTTCAGGACAGAGAATGTGTCAGAGGACACAGAGTCAGACTTTTTGTTCTGTGGCTGTGACCTTACAAAATGGTTCCATCTCCATCTTCAAGTCATAATGAGGTTGGGGAGTGAAGACCATGCCAATACAGAGTGAGCGCCTGGTTAGAGGCTGAGAGCTCAGGATAGAAGCTCATCTTGCCTTCTAGCCTTAGGAAGATCTGCACCTCTGTTCCTTCACTGTAACCCTGGGATGAATGTTGTCACAGTGTGTGGCTCCTAAGCACCATTAGGACTGAAATATTAACACATCTACCTCCAAGACAAACACTGGCTTATGTAGGAGAGCCCAAACCACACATTCATTGTTCTTCTTTGTATTCTTTTCCATCTTTAAACATTATTTTTAAAAAAGTATTTACTTTTACTTTTTATGTCTACGAGTGTTTGCCTACATCTATGTCTGTGTACATCACGCTTGCTGGTATACTTGAAGGCCAAAAAGCATATCAGATTCCCTGAAATTGGAGAGACAGATGGCTGAGAACCAAACCTGGCTCCTCCACAAGAGCAACAAGTGTTCTCAACCACCGAGTCACCTCTCTGGCCCCTTAGTTTTTAAATATATTTTCACTGATTCTTTGAGAACTTAATACATGTATATATTGTATTTCAATCACATTCATCCCCCACATTTCCCCCACATCTTCTTCCTCCTCACTTTGTTCTCTTAAAAACATATGCATGCACACCTGCTTTGTCAGTGTCCCTGAAGATCAGAAGATGGGGTAGAATCCTTTGGACCTAGAGTTACAGGAGCTGTGGGCTGTCTGGTGTGGGTGCAGGGAACAGAACTCAAGTCTTCTGAGAGAAGAGCAAGTACTCTTAACATCTGAGCCATCTCTCCAACCTCACCCCCTTTTAAAATAGCCCACTGGATCTGATTAGTACTATTCATATATGCATTAGGGCCCCCGCTGGAGCAAACCACCAGGGACCATGTTCCCAAAGAAAACAATCTCCCTTAGCATTCATCAACCATCTAGGGATGGAGGCTATTGTGTCCCCTCCTCATCTATGCTGGAATGTTGACTTGTTCTCATGCAGGGAACCATTGCTGGGCTCCTGGGTAAGATGGTCCTGGCATGTTCAGATACTGTTTCACCACAGTCCTCCCTACCCTGTAGTTCATAGATCTTCCAGTCCCACTTCCTTGGTGTTCTCTGAGCCTGCCTTCCTTCCATTCTCCCTTCCTGCCTTGCTTTCTTGCTTTCTGCTAGAGTCTTGCTGATGAACCCCAGACTGGCCTTGAACACTGGACTCCCCTCTTTGTTCCTCCCATGTGCTGGAGCATCTCCTCCCTTTGAGTCCCCCCTTCCTCTTTTCTACCGTACATTCATCTTACTGCTTTCAGTACTAAAGGGAGACATGCCAGTGGCCTAAGAGGCAGCAAGAATTTTCTTAGTCTTCAATGGCAAGGCTTATACTTGAAGGATTTGCTAATTCTGAACTAGTGTAACGATATGGGAAAAGTTAATTTCTCAGCATCTGGTACAGGGATTACTTACAGAAATAGGCATTTGTGAGAAAGAACGTTAAAAAAGGTTTAGTTTTAATTTTATGTGTATGAGTGCTTGCTATGTACCAAGTGTGCCTTGTGTTTACAGAGGCCTGAAGAGGCTGCTGGATCCCATGGAACTAGAGTTACAGATAGTTGTATACCACCATGAGTGTGATGGGAACAGAACACAGGTCTTCTGCAGGAATGGCCAATGCTCTAACCACTGAGACACCTTTCCAGCCCAAGAAGAAGCTTAAACATATTTTCCTTCCCTTCCCTTCCCCTTTGATTGTTTCACTGTATAGCTCAGACTGTCTTTAAATCACCCCCTTCCTCTTTTTCTGCCTCTGCCTCCTCTTTTCCTGCCTTCCCAGTACTGGGATTCTAGACATGTTATCACGTCTGGCTAAAACCATGCTTCTTAAAAAGCTTACTTTGAGAGACAGGAGGATAGCTGAGAGTTTGGGGTCAGCTTGGGCTATGCAGAGACTTTAAGGTTAACCTTGGCTACAATGTGGGACTTTCCTAACAAAATAAAACAGGATTACATTGGGAAGGTGTTGAGCCTTTTTGTTTAAAGAAGAATAGGGGAGAGAGATTTGACCTATTCCCATACACTGAGAATAAACCCAAGAGCAGTTAGGGTTGAGCTTGGGGTGGGGAGGGAAGGGTAAGGAAAAGATAAGTCTCAGGAGTGAGATTTAGAGAAGTGCCCCAGAGAGGTCAGGGACTTCTCATGAGGGCCTCTGCTGTGCACCAGAAGAAAGATGTAAGCTCCATCTCCCCTCCCCTTGAAAAATCAGCAAGAATATATTTTTTTCCTTATTTCTTCTCAACAACTGATTTTGTGGAAGACTCTTTGAGTATTAAGTTCTGCACCCGAGGTACAGAATAACAAGCTCGTAAGGAAGGGCTGGAAGGTGGGTAACATTTCAACACACATCATTTCAAAATACGGATTCTGGAGGGTGTGGGGAAGGCTCAGGGGTTACACGCTTGCTCCATGCACACACATGCTAGGAGTATGTGGCAGTCTGCCTGTAATTCTAGCCTTGGAAAGCAGAGATAGGGGATCCCTGAGCAGGCTGGTTAGGGAAACCAGTTAAACCTTCGAGATCTGGTGTTGGTTGAGAGACCCTGTCTTAATGAATGAGCTAGAAGAGCATCCTGGATATTTTACAACATCAACCTGGGCCTCCACATGCATGTACACCTACATACCGTGCCTACATACAACTAAAAACCAATGCCCACCACACACACATGGAAATGGAATATATATACACACACATACATATATACATGTATTATACATATATACATGTGTATATATATGTATGCATGTATATATGTGTGTGTATACACATACATACATATACATAAATTTCAAAAAGTAGAACCATAAGATTGAGGTTTCTGGAGGCCTTAGGAACATGCCTGCAGCTTACCATCAAATGGCAGCCTTTCCAGCAGATCCACATATTCTTTGTCATTCATTTCAACTCCAATTTGTCCAACAGTGTTTCTCAGGTCACGGACACTAATCTTTTCTCCTTTGAAAGGGAGAATGTTTACAGGTCAACATCTTAAGAACTTGTAACTCATTTAAAAATATTTGTTATCGTGTGTGTATGTCAGGGGTCGGCACTCATGCTGTGGCACATGGTGGTCTGAGGACAACCCTATGCTGGGCCTGAACTGAAGTCACCAGGATTGCTTATGGCATTGCTTTCTCCCCACTGGGTTAGCCTGATAATTCAACAAAAAATGGGGGTTGTGTGTGTGTGTGTGTGAGATTTGCAAGAACATGTTACTAACCAATATGATCTCTGACATGTCTTTTGAAATAATCACTCTGTGGGTACAATCTCAGCTTGGAATTAATTAAGTCTTCTCTAAAGACAAAACGGGATGAACAAATACAAACTGACAGAGGTCAAAAGAAGTCAAAGCGAATCTACCCTTTGTTATATCAGCACCACAAAGGCTCTCCGTGCTGGGGACCGGCATGCAGAATGCAATCTAGTATACAAATGGCACAGAATTGCTAGTAGAGAGAGTTCTAATAATAATCATACTGACTTATAAAACTGATCATACAGGAAAACATTATCTTGATCTATCTAAAATGCTTCCTATTTATTAATGTGCTTACTTAAAATTTAGCTATTTACATGTAGCCAAGAAATATTTATAAATGAAAAATATGTATCCCTAAAGATACAGGAGTTGTCACTAAGAATAAGTCTTGTTCTGGATATGGTGGCTTACATCTTCAGCCCCAGCATGCAGCAGGCAGACACAGTAGCATCTCTCTATAAGTTTGAGACTAGCCTGATCTACATGGTGAAATCCAGGACAGCTAGGGCTACATAAAGATGCTTCCTCATTAAACAAACAACCATTAGAAAAGGGTAAATCTTGTGGATTATTCTGAATATATAAATAAGTTTGATCTGACAAATAAGTGAATAAAATGACTATGTTGTTATCAATGATATATTAGGGAAACATCTAAGATATTTATTTATAGCATTTGGATCTCGGTGTTGGAGAAACTCACCTGTGAACTCGTCCATTTTTGGCACAATGCTTTTTAGATCAACCTTTCCCGTTTCTGCACACACAAAAAAATATCACAGAGACAATGAGGCTCTTTTTGCTCATCCCTGCTAAAATTCTGGCATCATCTAAATTTTAGTTCTAGATGCCTACAGTTTCAGATAATTAACACCAAGTAGATGAAACATGTCTCTTTTATTTTTATTTCCTTCTTCTATGTAGTTTTATACATTGTGGTAGCTCTTACTGGCTCAGATGCTTTAAGAGCTGGTCCCCAACTGGTGCAACTGTTTGGGAAGGATTAGGAGGTGTGGTGTTGTTGGAGGAGGTGTTGTCATTATGGGGAGGCCTTGAGGTTTCAAAAGACTACTGCTATCCCCACTGTGCTTTCTAATGCATTACAACAATTGCTGAAAGATTTGAAAGAAGTTACTCTTAAAATGATCTGGGCTTGTGTTGGTGATACTCCCCAGTGGTAAAGAGGACTCAACCAGCACGTGCAAGGTCCTAGGCTTGATCCGCAGGGGCACAAGAACAAACAGACAAAGGTAAGAACTGGTCTAGCCTGTCGTCCTTGGTTAGAGTAATGGCTAGTGGTGGAGAGTCAACGATTTTCCCATTTACCATTGTTGATTTAGCTACATTTTCCTTATCTTCTTCAACCAATATTGGCAAATTATTTTTCTATTGGAAATAATTCCCATTCTATCATTGTATTTAAAATCTAAATCCATATCACACACAATACCTCATGACAGTAGGATAATTATTCTCAGCATCCACAGTTACATATCACTTTAAATTCCTGCATTTCTCTCTATCCATTGCTCTTCTCATTCAGAACGGCAGATCATTCACACCAGATGCAATCATTACTCTATTTGGAATGTTCCTAGTAGGCAAGTTTCTCTGCAGTCATGTAACACTCAGCATGTCTACAAAGGGCTCTCATTTGGTTTTCTTCTTCATTTGCACCTGAGAAGGCTCTGTTGGGATTCGTTCCCCCTTCATCACCCACAGTGGAGGGCACCTGCTAGACTTGAACTAATAAAGATAAATTTTGTTTTCATCTGGATGCTTCTGTAAACTTTTCAAGATGTCCTTTTGATATAAAATAAATGTCATCTACGGAAGCTGTAAAGCTTAAGGTGTCCCAAAAGGGATGTATTTTGGCTTATAAAGCTTACCGTCAACTGGTAGACTTTCTGCGAGGTCTTCATATTCATTTTGTGAGAGTTCAAGTCCCATGTTTTCCAGAAATGGGCTCAAGTTATTCACATCAATTTTTCCTCCTTAGGAAAGACAAAGTATTAAAATGATATCAAAGTGTGGAAAAATCTTTTCAATTCAGAAAATTCTATGAGGACTTATGATGCAGGAAGGCCTAGTCACAGGCATAAGGAGAAAACATTGAAACCAGGTGTCGTATCTCGGTCTCTGATGGTGTCTTTTGCTCATATTGAACACATGAAATTCTAAATGGGTCTAGATAAATTCTCAGAGAATCATAGCATAATAATCCAATACTTTACATTGGAATATAGAACAATCTAAAAATCATTCTGTGAAAATAATTTGATATTTATATTTAATAAAGAGGAATTTAATTATATGAACAACATTGGACTTATATATATTTATCTGTGTTCTCATGATGCTTTGCACTCACTTTTAAGATGCTTTAAACCATCCATTATCCTTTTTTTATACACTTTTCCTGAAGCTGAAAGAAAAACCACAACTCAGGTCAGAAAACGATGAGGAAGATTTGCTTAAACAAACAAGCAACAAACTATAATTCTCACAGACCTCTGACTTCAGAAAAGTCGGTTTTTGATGGCTTCCTTCCAGATTTATTTTTCATCTCTCAATAATGGAGGTTTTTTGGAGAAAGAATATATTGTTTTAAATTTGAAAAAAAAAAAAACTCTGTAGTTTAAGTATATAGGTGTTTTGAGGGCACATATGTGCTCTATTTGGGTGCCTGGCCCCTGAGGAAGCCAGAAGTGGGCATTAGATCCCCCGAGACTGGAATTATAGGCAGGGGATTGTGCTGGGAATTGAACCTGGGTCCTCTACAGGAGAAGAAAGTTTTCTTAACTACTGAGTCATCTTTCCAGTCCCTGAAAAAACCCCTCTTCTGAGGCAATTCTGTTCTCATGTACAAAACTAACCATCAGTGGTCGTAAATTCTGAAACGTATGTTCGATTTAATTTATTTTAAATTTCTGACCAATATCACTTATTTTCTCTTTGATATTTTTTCTTAGTACTTCCTGGTCTTTTAATGCAAAGAAGAACAATGCACAGGCCTTATCAGGAGAAATGAATGACATAGTTTGTTATCATATTGAAAAGTAAATGATTCAGATATTCTTTCGGCAAAAATATTCTGGAACTTCTAAGAAATGATTTTAAAGTCCTGGTAACATGAAGTTGGGAGGGAAAAGTAGAAGGGGATTAAAGGGGGAAGATGGAGGAGGAAGGAGTGGGACTGGAGTAAACCAAAACACATTATATGCACATATGAATATTCAATAAAATATTAGGAAATAAATAAACCCTGTTAACAATGTGACACCAAAAAAGTCTCCTACTCAAGTACTCAAAACCTTCTGAAGAATTTGCATACATAACCATCCTTATCAGTATATATCAATAATATATATATATATATATATATATGCTTACCTTTCTTTGAAAGATGTTTTATTAGATTCAAATATTCTTTATCTGTGAATTCAATTTTCATGTCTTTCAGAATATCTCCTACATCATTAATATCCACTGAATCTCCTAGGAAACATATAAATGGTGACAAGAAAAGATTGTGAGAACATAAAAGCTATGATACTTGACACTGTAAAATTATAAAACTTGTGAATTTGAATTAAGTATACAGATGGCCATAAAACAAGTAATACTTGAGTGGTTTTTTTTTAATATAAAATAAAATTTAAATATTTACTTCGGGAGTTTGAAGTGATCATATTTGAAGCTATAAATTATGACGTACATCAATTTCACATAAAAAGCACACATACTACATGTCTTATATTAACTAGTTAATTATTAATAGAATGCACCAAAAATTCATTCAGTAAATGCTTGTGAGAAAGTACTTCAAAGATGGACTTGGCCTCTGTTATCCTAACAGCAAAGCTAGAGAAACAAAAGAAAGAAAACTCCAAGTCACCATCTCTGACAAAGACAGACACAAAAATTTCACCCAAACACAAACACACAAAATTGAAACTTTCATTAACAAGCTTTCTCACCATGGGAGAGTGTGATCATTTAACATATAAAAACAATATATAAGTTATGTCATATTAGTGGAAGGAAGGACAAAACTCATAAGATCATTCTAACAGGTGCAGAACAATTGTTCGGTTTAATAGCTTCTCATATTAAAACATAATACATTAGCTTATTAGTTTATTAGCAGGCCATTGATGGTAAATCTCCAGCCAACCTATATTATATACAGCATATGGGATTGAGAGCTCCATTCCTGACACTTCTACTGACACAGCAGTGGGTGTCCTTAGCAAAAGGAACTGGACAAAAGAAAGGATTAAAAAAAAAACTGGAAGGAAGAAGTTAAATTGTCTTTATAGATGATAGCATCTTACATAAAGAGTATTACCCACCACTAAGGCATTTAAAATGCTTAACAGATAGACCCACTGAGGTTGTACGATACTAAATTAGCATGTGAAAATCAGTAGTGTTTCTGTAAAGTACCACCAAACTATCTGATAAAGCAATCAAGAAAGAAGTTACATTTATAATAGCTGTCAAAAATTCTGAGGGATAAGGGGTTAGAGAGATGGCCCGGAGGCTAACAGTGCAGATTGCTCTTCCAGAGGACCTGAGTTCGATTCCTAGGGGCTATGTCAGTTGTATCTGTAACTCCTGCTCTAGGGGATCCATACCTCTGACCTCTGCATTCATCTATACAGATTTACATCATTTTAAAAATAATAAAAATAAAATTGAAAACCACCTAGGAATAAATTTAATTAAAGAAATTAACTGAAAAGACAATTGAAAGAAACAAGATACAAATAAACAGAAGGAAACCCTGCACTTGTGGACTAGAAGAATTCATGTTATTGAAATGTGGACCGTTCCTTAGCTTCCTATTGAATCCCTATCTGAATTCTTGTGTATGTATGCATGTGTACATGTGTGTGGGTGTATTCGCCCGTGTGCGTTCATGTGGAAGACATAGGTTGACATCAGGATGTATTCTGCAATTCTGTTTCCACCTTAATTGTCTAAGACAGGCTCTCTCATTGAACCTGGAACTCACCATTTCAGCTAGACTGGCTGGCCAGGGAACATCCTGGAGCTGTCCACCTGTGATCCACAGCACCAGGTTACGATACAAACTCAGCAATCATTTTACCCACTGAGCCGTATTCCCAGACCCTTCCTATCAAAATTCTAGTGACATCCCCACTCCTGCCACAAAATTAGGAAAAGCAATGTAGAATTCATGTGACAGTTTGAATGTGTCTTGCAAAAGCTCATACATTAGAAATGTAATCCCCCAATTCTTACGTTAGTGGTCTTTATAGATGAAGCTTTTAGGAAGATTAGATGAGATCATGTGCGAGATTATAAAATCTCAAACCATGTTGCTGTGCACAAAGGAAGGTGAATTCAATGACAGTATCGCTAAGAGTCTTTTATGTATGTTGTTGGCATGTTACAATAATACTCTTGGACTTTTTATGTGCCAAATATAAAGAAGATTATGATAATCAGAAAAGAATCATTCTGGATTCCTACAAATCCAGAGTTTATTTTGGCCACACTACTGGCATTTATTGCCCTCAGGGACTCCAGCACCATCCTTCATTCTTTGGTTGTTTCTTGAATCATTTATACTGGGCTCTTACAGCTAACAATAGTCTTGACATAAACATTAGTAAAATAAACAGGTATAGATCCAAGAAGAGAGAACTTATCCTGGCAGGGATCCCAGTGTAATGATGTGGGATGGACCTGGACAAGGATTGAGTGGAGACCCCCACTGCTTTGGGAGCTTATTTCCCCTCAAACATTTTATAGTCTATGAGGCATTGATTCTACTCCTGAGAGTTGAGCCCTTGTGACTTACTCAGGTTCCAATTCCTAATGCCATAGGCCTGGGGGTTAGGGTTTCAGCATGAGTTCAAGGAGAATAAAAGCTTCACTGTAGTAAAAGGGGCACATGGACAGCACCTCTGACTTAAGATCCAAGCCCCTCAGAACAAGTTCAAATCTTCAAGAAATAGAAATCCCTGCTTAAGATCATCGGAACAAGAAAATGCAGTGTTTTACACATCTTCATATATTTTTATTTTTAATCTTTTTGTCATAGTTTTTTTTTGTTGTTGAATTACTATTATTCACTTTCAACTTAGAGATATAATCTTCTGTACTAAGACCCATCTAGTCCCCCCCCAAATAATTTTATAATTCAGATTTTTACTAGTAAACCAAATTAAAGAATTACTAGCTATGTTTTGTTTGTAACATCAATAATGGCAAATATTCGTTTCTTTACAAAAAGTTCAGTGGGGACAGAAATCTTTCTGGGGTGCATGATTGTAACCCCAGTACTTGGGTTGGGTGAGGCAGCTGGATAAGGCGTTCAAGAGGAGAGTCTTGGTTACTCAGCAACTTCAAGGACAGCTCTTGTAAACCCCTCCCAAACCAATGTTAATGATATGTAAATGTTTAAGTTCTATAAATAGTGACTGGTGGAATGGATTCTTAAGTATAACTGATGTCGTCCACAGAAATTATTAAATTCAAGGTAATAAAAATTTTGTGTCATTTTTACTATTATGTAATATAAATCACTGTCCTACTGAACACAATAAAGCAGTTAAATAGCAGAGAGATTGCTTTTTCTTTTGGCTAACGAGGTGAGGCTTTGCGTACGTAAGAAAAATCAGCTTGCTTATAGTAAACTTAAGGCATGATTTGATCTAATCTTCTTTCAGACCTTAGAAGATAATGGGCCTGGATTCTAGCACCTTCCAGGTCGTTTGTATAACCCTGTCTGCTTTCTTTGTCTCATAACTATTTGAATTTTGCTCTTGAGGGTCTTGAGTTCTTATACTGAGCCATTATCACACCAGAAAACACATTCATCAGTTGATTTAAAGACAGGATAAAAATATCCTGATTGATACCGAGGCAGTCGCTGCTCCATGGAGAATCAGCAATAGTGAAGTAAATATGGTCAATCTTGATGGTGTCTTCTGTGGCTTTTGTTGAAGAGGGACTAAAAGGTAAGGACTCAAAAATTCTCCTACTATTAAGAAAAGTGTGTTGCCATTACTACAGAACACCACCAAATGAATCCAAATTATGAAAAATGAAACACATCCAGCATCTTTCATGGCTGGACAGACAACACATGAGGACAGAATAAGCATCCGATTTAGAAATATAGAGCTGTCTCTTACTTTAACAAAGTTTACTTCCTTGTAAGGGAACATATTTGCAAATAACCCAATGCTCATACAATTGCCCAGAAACTATAATGTTGTTGATGGCCCACACCAAAAAATTAGATAGTACCTTAGTCATTGTTTAAAATGTGAAATATCTGAAATTTTGGCATGTGTTTTATTGCAAAAGCAGAGGTGATACAAAGCAAGTAGTGGAAAATGTTTAACAAAATGCTAAAGTGGTAAAATTAACAAGAAAATGAAGATATCATAGGAGATATCAGAAAAACCATATAAAAATTAAGTAAATTCCTACTTACCTAAAATACTAGTCAGGTTTTCCATGACACGATTTAGTTTCACTTTCCCATCAGCTGTAAGACAGGGAAATTTCAGATATTGACAAAGTCAAACTCGGAAAAAGGCAAGCACACTCAGCACTTAATTGCCAGGAGCCATCAAGGAGAAGCTAAAAGCTAGCAGGTACTCTTCCTGAGATAGTTCGCCCATGGACTATAAGGTTAATGACGAATTTGCTTCTTTAGTCAAGGCTGAGGGGATTACATCTGAGGAAAGATTCCTGATATTAACATGATTTTCCTGTTATTATTAAGTATATATTTCATTCACTAGGTATTAGCCCACCCTTTTTAATTTTTTTATTTTTATTAGATATTTTCTTCATTTACATTTCAAATGCTGTCCCCTTTCCTAGTTTCCTCTCTGAAAATTCCCTACATCTTCCCCTCCCCCAGTCCTGCTCCCCAACCCACCCATTCCTGCTTCCTGACCCTGGCATTCCCCTATACTGGGGCATATAATTTTCGCAAGACCAAGGGCCTCTCCTCCCATTGATGACAGACTTGGCCATCCTCTGCTACATATGCAACTAGAGACACGAGCTCTGGGGGTACTGGTTAGTTCATATTGTTGTTCCTCCTATAGGGTTGCAGACCCCTTCAGCTCCTTGAGTACTTTCTCTAGCTCCTTCATTGGGGAACCTGTGTTCCATCTAATAGATGACTGTAAGAATCCACTTCTGTATTTGCCAGGCCCTGGCATAGCCTCACAGGAGACAGCTATATCAGGGTCCTGTCAGCAAAATCTTGTTGGCATATGCAATAGTGTCTGTAGCCCACCCTTTTGAGCAGATTTCTGCAGAACAATGAAGATGTATTGTCTTGTAGTGATGCTATATAAACAAAGAGACAATTTCTTAATTGCTAATGATTCTATAAAAATTTCTAAAATTATATTAGTAATTATTAAGATCTTTTCTAATAGGACTGCTGTTAAGCCCTTTCTGATGTCAAAACTGCAATGAGAACTCAGTCATCAAGTGTCACGAGTTAATTGCTTTTGAGATAGTAAGCAGGCATCTACAACTTAGAGCACATTCCAAGAAGTTGTAAAACAATTAACCAAAGGTCATAAAAAGGGAGCTAACAATTTACAATAGGTGCAATGACAGAAGATAATATATTGGCTGAGTTTATCTATACAAAATTACTTAGTCACAAAAATAACGGTTTTTAACTTTCAGTGAACCTATTGAGCAGGTAATGAATGTTTAGTCAGATAATTACTCTTAATAGATATGCAAGTGAACATTGTCTGTTGTAAACTTCCTTTTCAATTTATGATTTGAATTTATGTTTGAACTTCTTGTCTGGTGAACTTTTGTAAGAAACAATAAACAAACAAACAAATAAAAGAGGGATGCTTGGGTAAACCAAGTGATCGATTCCCCTAGAAAAGGTACAAAAGACTAGAAGTGATTACCTGGCATAGCAATTGGGAGTAAAAGCATGGGCAGTAACATTGGATGACATGGGATTGAGAGTAAGGGTGTTATTGTTACATCAGATCAGGAGGAAAGAGCAAGTTAAGAAGAGAGCAGAGAAGAACTCTTTTAGAGAAAAGATCCTTAAAGAGAGAAGAACCTTTTAGATAAGACCTTTCTTAGGAAACTTCTTAGAGAGAACTTAGAAATAAAGGCTAAAACCACTTTTCAAAGTGTCCCTTTTTCTTCCTGCTACTTCAACTTGCAGGCTGGGAGTTAGAGCCATGCAGTTCCTGTGGAGATAGAACAAGGCTACTGTACTTAACCCTCAGCCATTAGGGCTAGAGGTGTTAATCGGTTAAGCCAATAGCTTTTAACCCTCAGAATAATCAAGAAAGTCTTTAGTTTTTATTTATACGCTATCAACAAGCATTCAGTATAGTTAGAGATCTAGAATGTCCAGAGCTTTAAAGCTACACCTGTGTCAGACTCTGTGTCACAGACTCTCTGTCTCACTTTAAAACATTCCAGGATGGGACATCCCCACCCACACCCCTCCCCCTGTGATGAATTACAGACTTGACGACATCATTAACAAAATTGTCCTAAAATGTATAATTTTGGACCTCCGTGGATAGTTCTTCCATTAATAGCTATCAGGACTGAGATGGTTTGCATTATCTTCTTCCTGTAGGTAAGATCTTCTCTCAAGGTTTTTGGATGCATCTTGTTTTTAAGTCCACATTTCCCTTGGAAATGCTGATAATACATTCTGCTATACACTGAAGACCACTGCTGGTAGCATTATGCTGCTTTTATAATGAGAAATTGATAGCAAGTGAACTAGGAAAAGGAACAACCAAGAGCTCCCGCCCATGATACATGCTAAACTAAAGCTGTACAATCCGGCTTGAATGAACACTGCCCTAGGAGGAGCGGAAAGATGAGTCAAAGCAGATGACAGGTTTGTACAGGTCTCCATAATGGCTGGTGCTCAAGACTCTCCATTATTGCTTGCATCTAAGAACGGGGGAAGTGAAAGAAATCTCAAGTCCCTGAAGTTTACATTAAACAAAATAATTTGACTGCAACACAATTCTTTCTCGTTGGTTGGTTCTAGTCCCTGTTAGCAGCTTTCCTTGGCAGGCATCCCACAGCTCTGGCATCTCTAACATCTTGGGATATCCAAGGCAATTTCAACTTCACAGTTTCTTTTTTTGTTTGTTTGTTTGTTTTTCGAGACAGGGTTTCTCTGTATAGCCCTGGCTGTCCTGGAACTCACTTTGTAGACCAGGCTGGCCTCAAACTCAGAAATCTGCCTGCCTCTGCCTCCCAAGTGCTGGGATTAAAGGCCTGCGCCACCACTGCCAGCAACTTCACAGCTTCTTGTTCCAATGTCTGGGATCTACACATGATCTTCTGGGCTCCTCCAAAGCATTTGGGTCACTTCTCCTGTTTCACCCTCTATGGCATTCTAGGCTCTGGTTGAGTCTACTCCACTACTGTTGCTATTTTTGGTGGTCATCCCATGATAATGGCATCTCCAACATGCTGTGTCTTCTGATGCAATAGAACAAGGGGGCCATGTTCCAGCTCCAGCAAGGAGCAGAACTCAGCAGCTTCAGCCATGTGACTTTAGAGTCAAGAATGAAAGGGACTAGGTTTCACCAAAAGCCTGTCATAGGCTCTCTTCATGGTGCCAAGCCACAACTTCTTGCAAGCCTTTCAGTCCTGGTCTGCCAACTGCAACTGAGGCTGCACCTTCACCAATGGCCTCACACAGTACAAAACCTCAGCTGCTCTCAATGATCCTTTCATCCTTTTAAAACCAGTACCACCTGGGTGCTTCTTACATATTTCCAAGTCCAGCTGCAGTACGAGGTACACCTTGGCTATCTCCAGAACACAGCTTCTTTGTGCTCCCAGAAAACACTTTCCAGAAGACTTTACCTCAGTGATGCTGGACTCTTCTTAATCACTGCTAATTTCTTAGCTCCAGCTAACCAGCATCAATTGTTTCAGTAGTCCCTTCTATTCTTGACTCTAAAGTCAGAGACATATGGCTCAAGCTGCTGAGTTCTGCTGCCTGCTGGAGCTGGAACATGGTCCCCTTGTTCTATTACATTGTCACTAGCTTTCTGTTTTCCAACTTCTTAACTGTCTATCTAAGCTTGGCTTTCCTGAAACTTGCTCTGTAGATTGACCTTTAACTCAGAGATGAGCAGCGCTCTGTCTCCTGGGTTCTGGGATTAAAAGCCAGTACCACCATGTTTAGACTTAAGCTTTTCTTACCTGGAATTCACTCTGTACCAGGTTGGCCTTGAACTCAGAGATCTGCTTGCCTTTGTCTTTTGGGATTAAAGGTGTGTACCACCACAGCTGGGCCAAAGCTTTTCATGGCCACTATTCCTCAAATCTGGATCAAATGCCTGTCTTCCAGCCTAAAAAATCTGGACCACAAGTATGTCCTCCATTTCTGGACTGTAGTTCATTTCAGATTAAAAGTCAAAATGAAAACAATAACCAGGTAATAACACCTAGCATGACATAAATATTCCTTATTCAATCATAAACATAAACAATAAACTTAGCTGGGTGGGATCTTGCCCTGAGATCACTACTCCCTTTATCTGTTTATTTCCTGGAACATAAATGGATTCAACTCCGTTTCACTTCCTGGTGCCCCTTTATTACTTGAACCATACATTTTGTATTTTTTTCCTTCCTAAGTTTTCAACATTTGATCAAAATGCTCTTCATGAGAATGAACTAGAGGACAAGTCTATGCTGGGCTTTTCTGAGACTTCCTTTTGTCCCAATGCAATTAATCTGATTCTCTTTTCCTTAACCTCAGGCAGACTCTTCAGACAAGGGAGGGAAAAGCAGCCACACTCTTCCTTAAAACATCAGAAGAATAGTCTCTAGGCTACCTACTAAAATTCTTCTCCTCTGAAATCTTTGAGCCAGCAGCACTCCCCCGCCCCCAGTTCAAATCACCCTCAGCACTACCATCTTCCATATAACTAGTAGGATGGCCCATTATACCTCACTTAAAGCATTCCACTGCTTTCCAAAGTCCCAAGATCAACATTCCTCCAAACAATAACATGACCAGCCCTATCTCAGCAATACCACAGTCCCTTGTACCAATTGCTGTTTCAGTTAGGGTTTTGATTACTGTGAAGAGATACAATGGCCAAGGCAACTCTTATAAAGGCAAACATTTAATTGGGTGCTGGCTTACAGGTTCAGAGGGCCTGCCCATTATCACCATGGCAGGAGGCATGCCAGCATCCAGGCAGATATGGTGTTGGAGAAGAGCTGCATCTTGATCAGAGGCAGCCAGGAAGAAGACTGTTTCTTCCATAATGGGTGGAGCCTGAGCATAGCAAGGGACCTCCAAAGCCCATCCCAACAGTGACACAATTCCTCCAACAAGGCCACACTTCCTAAGAGTTCCATTTTATGCCAAGCATACTCAAGCCACCACAATGTCTATAAGCTATGAGGGGGTCTTTGGCGGTTTTAAGTTTTTTAAAAGTGCATATGTTAATTTTACAGAATAATAGGATTCATTTTGTTATTTTACTATGTATATCATATATTTTGATTATATTCATTCCTCCTTTTCTCTCTTATTTGAAGGGGTTTATTTTTTTTTCTTAAAACTATTTTTGCCCACATGTCTGTCTGTGCACCACAGTGCATGCCTGAATCTGTGGAGGCTCGAAGCAGGCACTGTATTATCTAGAACTGGAGTTACAGATAGTTGTAAGTTACCATGTGAATCCTCTCTAGTTCCTTGAAGGGGTTCTGAGGAATAACAAGGTCATATTTACATCTTAACTAAACCATCGTGGCTATCTCATTCAGGATTAATTTAAGGCAACAACTTAGTCATCAGACCATTCCAGAGGCTGTGTAAGTAGTCTCAGCTGGAACGATGAGTGAGGCTCTGGGCTAAGGGTAGAATAATAAAGATAATAAAGAATGATAATTTGTTTTTGTGGAAAACATGACAGGTAGGAACACCTAAAGATGTTGAATATTGAATGAATGTGGGAAGTTTTTGTGGCATAGAAATAGAAAAAAAAATCAAGAATTAAGGATGAATAAATTTACTTTTACATGTTGTTTGAATTGCTGGTGAAAAGTCTGTACATTAATAAGGATTTTTTTTTTAATATAGGAGGTCTTTTAAACTCATGTCCATTTGACCAATCCAATGATGTCAACCTTATTTTTACTTCTTTGTATATGAGTGTGCAAATGTGATGTATGTGGCATGTGGGTGTGCATTCACTCAGGTGCTTGTGTATGTGCAGATGCACATGCATGTGTGGATATGTGGAGGTCAGCTGTCACCCTCAGGTATTGCTCCTTAGTAGATGCCTGCCTTGTTCTTTTGTAGACAGGGTCTCTCACTCAACCTGAGGCTTGCATATTAGGCTAGGGTGGTTGGCCAGAGATTCCTGGACTTGTGGATATATTTTTTTTTTAATGTGAATTCTGGAGATTGAAATTAGATCCTCATTCTTGTGTGGCAAGAAAGTAATGTCAGAACTATCTATTTATTCCTCACTATTTTCAAGTCTTACTATGAATTCTTACATTCAGATTACTGCTGACTGCATGTTGAACTCTCACAGCTAGTAAATTACAGTTTTCTAATACAATATTTTTATAAATTCTTTCAGAATTTTATACATGCATACAATATATTTAGATCATCTTAACCCTCTACTTCTTCAGCTCTTCAGAAGTCACCCCTGCTCCTTTCAAGCTCATGTCCTTTAAAAAAAAATAAACCATTGAGTCCAATTTGTTTTGCCCATATATGTATGGTTGGTCTATCAGGGGCTAGAGCCTTAAAACTGACTCTCACTTCCTTAACATCCATCAGTTGTCAGTAGCTCCTCAGCGCATTGTCCCATCCCTCTCCGTGACTGTCTTGATCTTGGGCAGGCAGCCAGAGTGAGTTAATAAATATAAGATGCATTTTTAATAAACTAATGCCTTTGTATCTGTGATGACTATTCTTGATGACCAACTTGACTACATCTGGAATTAACTAAAATCTTCAGCTGACAGCCTAAATAAAGAACATGGACAAAGGAAGCTTGCTCTCTTTGCCTGCTTGCTCTATCCAGTCTTCACTGGTGTTAGAGACTACTTCTTCAGGATTCCATCATCTACTGAAGACCAGTAGAAGCCTCCAGCCTCATGGACTGAACAGCTGGTTTCTTGGACCTTCCATTGCTAGACAGCCTGGACCACAGCCTGCGAGCCATTCTAATAAACTCTCTTTATGTATGTATGTACATACTTATGTATGTATGTACATACTTATGTATATATGTATGTACGTATGTATGTATTCCCCTTCATTCTTTAAGTTCTGGCCCTCTAGAGAACTTTGACTGATAGAGTGTTCTTACAGACTGAACTGGGGAGTTTGATTTTAGGCTTGCTGTTCAGTAGCTTCATCCTCAACTAAATTGACATTTTAAATCATTATATAAACTGACAAACTAAAAATGGAAAAGAGAGGTTTTTTTTTTCTCCATGAAAAAAATTGGAGATTTATAAGGCTTTGGTTAAAGGCAAACTGATAAACTATTGTGTTGAATTTGGGATGGACGATTCTGAGAGGATTGGAGGAAGAATTAAAATCCAGACAGATCTTGACTGCAAGTTTCAGATGAACTTAAAAAAACACATTGCCCTTCTTAAAACCAAGTTAAATTGGGAATGACAAATGAGCATATTTATGCAGAAGGTCCCCCAAAGAATATGTCTGCATTAAATTAACATGACCTTGGTCCTATATTTTTTTCACAGAAGTAAAAGTTTTAAGGTAAATATTTCATTTCATGATTCCTGACTAGAAATTATCAGACCAATTATTTGTCTTATTCACAAATAAAAACTTTACTCTCCTAGACTGAAACCTGTAAGTCCAGGTCTGAGGTAAAAAAGAGGCGACGTTTTAAACATACTGCAGTAAGTAAATGAGCCCGTCCCAGAGAAAAAGGGTGTGGAATAGCCAGCTGACCTAGGTTAGAAGTGTTAATTACTATAACTCAGGACTGTGTTTAAATTGTTTTCTTATTGTAAGCAACACTAAGAACTTTGAACATACCAATTTATGTAGCCTATGTGGTATATGTCTGAACTTTTCTATTGCGTTCTATACAATCCCATTAAGAACACTTAACCCACTGTTTCTGGGGGAAGGAATGGATGATCTCAGGAAAGGCAGGGAGGGAGATAATTCTGGCATGATACACACCTGAGAATACAGGGTGACATTAAAAGAAAGAAGTCTTAAAGGTACCAAGCTTGAGTACTTTATATTTGTCTACAGGAATTGTACACTGCACTTCCGAACAGTATCTTTCAACAAAGCGGCAGGTGTGGGAATCAGACACCTTGGGAGAAACAGGGAACTGGTTCTCTTCCTTCAAACCTTTCACTCTGGTTTCTAGTCACCTATCATCCTCCAACTTAAAGTCTTGGCTTGATCTTGTGCAGCATCGGTTTTTTTTTCTTTTCTTTCTTTTTAATTCATAGGGGAAGGAACTGGATTACTGGATTTTAGACTAATAGCGATAAAGTTTAAGACTTTTTTTCTTAACTTCAGATTCAGAATTTTTTTCTAAGCCTTTGAAACATCTATGATGTTTTCAAAGTCTAGCTAGAGAAATTCTTGTTTTCAAGTCTGGAGAACATAGAGAGGTTGGTCCAGCATCCCACCCACCCCCGGAGCTGCTCACAACACTCACAGGTTCCCGTCAGTGTGTATGTTAGATCCCCGAATTCTTTCTCAGTGATCTCAATCCCCATGTTTTCTAAAAATGTATCCAGTTTGTCGACATCAACAGTGGCTTCTAAGTAGAGGGCAGGAAAAAAAATGCATTAAAGTGGAACAAGTCTAAAATGGATTATGAAGCTATACTGTTCTAGCATGTATTCTCCTTAATGACAGTCATGCATTTTATTATAATTAAAAATCATTGGTTTCCTGATATTATAATTACTATTTTAAGATAAATACCAAACTTTCTGTGTTGTTCAATAAACAGGAGAATGAAATTCCCTCAGTTCTTATGCTGGGCACAAGCAAACTACCTGAACCATCTTAAGGAGAGTTAACATTGACTGACAATTTGTAGAACAAGAATTATCTTTGTTGCACATGCTTGCAAGTGATTGGTTTCTATTTTGGCCTAAATCTTTAGGTGAGAGACTTTACCCTTCATTTCTTTTTGTTCTAGTTAAAAGAACAGTTTCTCCTTGGGGCCCGAATGTGGGACTACCCAAGGAAGCCTAAACAGTTCCAGCACAGGGAAGTGCTTGGAAGATGTAGAATCTACGTTGGCATAAGTAAGGGTACAGTAATACACAGTACAATGGTCTTAAAGGCCTTTTGACTTTGCTCCTTACCATCCAGAGATGTCACACCCTTCAACAACCTTTTCTGAAAAGCTTTTCCATCATCTGTAAGAGAAGAGTCACAAGATAGCACACAACTTCTACTTCAAAGAAAAAGGGATTTAAAAGCCTTTACCTAAAGAGCATTCAAATATACACAGAGAATACACAAACCAAGATGCTTGGCTTCAGTGGGGTACGTGGGTGAAACTCATGGTGAAACAGCATTGAGATGTCTACAACCCTCCTTTGTTCCTATATTATAAATGAGGAAAATAGTGTTCTTAACTGCTGCTTATGGGTGTTGAAATTATAACTTCTCTGGAAGGAAATTTGATACATAAACAAAATACCTTCCATTTCACAACTGAGTCTCTAGAGACTTTAGGCTGTTTGTACAGATTTATCTATAAGGGTCTTAAGGTTAAAAAATAAAGACATATTTATAAACAGGGTGCGAGAATACATGTTTCCAAGTTTTGACAGTAGGCACAGATTTGAGGAAGGACTGGCTATCTTTTATCTTTGCTAATTTGCATCCCCAAGGTTTTCTATGGTCAGCACACATATTAACACCATGAAAAGTTACAAATAAGTTAATACAAACAGAAATATTACCTATCAATTAACCAATCATTTTATGTCTTAAAAGCATAAGCACAAATCCATGAAAATACCGTGTGCTTGTCTTTGAGTTATGGGTGTGAGTATACTTTGTGTTTCCCTTGATTTGTTTCTTTTCTTTAAGAATGAAGCCAAGAAATCCATCTTTTTGTGGCCTAGGGTGGGTGTCGGTTGGTCAGAAGTGCTTGCCTCCAAGCACTAGAGTCCAGTTGAATCCCCAGAACCTAAGGGATAGCCTGGCTACCCATACGGGCGAGCCCCAGACCACAGAGAGACCGAGGATGGCAACTGTGCTTGTCCTCTGGATTCTATGCACACATGTATGCATGTGTCTGACACACATGCCCACGCGTGGTTAAAAACATTCAGCCTTCCCTTCCTCAATCTATAAAATCAGCTTTTTAGTAAAGTACATATTTTATCCCTGCAGAACTGTGCAGCCTCATTATTTAGCCTTTTGCCCCTCTATTCTTATTGCTTCCTTCCCCACCTCTACTTGCTTACCCTCCTTCCATTCCTTCTACTCCACCTCCTCTCTCTTTAGAAAACAAATCCAGCGAAGGACTTTGGTAGCCTTGGTAGCTGAAAGACTTGATGACTTTTTAAAATTAAAATCTAATGAGATTTTATTTGTTATCACCATTCTGTTCTAATAGTTTTCAAGCATTTTTAGTTTGGGGATTTTCTTTACATAGACAGAAAATTAAACTACCTAACGAGCCCAGATGCTAATGCTTACCATCCACTGGCAACGAGTTCAGCAATTTTGTTACTTCATCAGGATTGAGATTAATACCATAGCGTTCCAAAATACTTTGAAGTTTATTTGTATCAACTTTCTGCCCTTTGAAAGAAAAGGAAAAGATGGTTGATAGATGGTAATTTTTGGATCCGAAATAATGAAAATGCTGGCTCACATTCATCCCCACAGTCACCTTCTCACACATTCCCAAGACAGGGAAACATATTTCCGGAACATGGCCTTCTGAGCCTCTTAGCAAAAAGGCATCCTAACCCAGAAGAAAATCACGATCTAGAATGGGCCCCTAAGTCAGGCCTTCCTGGGTTTCCTCCATTGCTGCTAGATACGATTATGACTAAAGCAGCTGGACTCACTTTAATCCTCTGAAATATCATCATCATCATCCTCACATTGATATTTATGTAGATTCTAAACAAGAGCCAATTATTCTAAAAGCTCCCAGGGCCTAGAGGTGGGTGAAGCACCAAGGGAGAGTGGCTGCAGGGAGGCAGAGGACAAGCCTTGGCAAAAGAAGGATAAGATGGAAGGGGGGGGGGGGGCGACAAGAAACCAGAACTAGTAAGGATGCTTGTGTCTGTGATGTGGGAGGCAGAGGCACAAAGATCTCAAGTCTGAAACCACCCTGCCACTACACAGTAAGTGCAAGGTCATCCTGGGGTACATAGCAAGACTCTGTCTCAAGACAGCTGAGAAAGATGGAGGGAGGGGGGGAGGGAGGGGAGGAGGGAGAGAATATAAATGCAATACTACTAGACCTCTTAACTTGTAAATAGCTGATCCAAGGCCTCCACTAAAACACTAGTGAGAATAAGCATGCTTTTGTCAGAAACCACAAAAAATATAATTCGTTTATTAAATATCACCACCTCTTTGTATGGCTGAACTCTAAATCAAAGCCAAAGGCATAAGGAAAGTTGGATGCAAAAAAATTTCATTATAAATATCTTAAGGATGAGCATTAACAAACTTATGATGGAATAGGGTTGGGGGGGGTGGGTAATCCAAGCACAGCACAATGCATCGTTAAAGTAAAAATGTCTTAGCGATGTCCTACCTGTGAAGACTTTGGCTTCGTTTATCACCCTTTTTACTTCTGCTTTATGGTTTTCTGTAAGACACAAACAGTTCGGACAGGAATATGACTCTGACACTGTGAACGCGACGTTGAGCTAAGGAGTCGGTTTGCTCAACTGCAAATTTGCTCAAGGAAACTTAGGCTTTTGCTGTGTCCTTCTCAAGGGTGAAGAGATAAAATGGAAGTCCAAATGGTAACAATGAATAAACACCTGCCTGAGATGGGACCGGTCTGACGAACATAGGAGGAAATCGTAAGTTCAGACTAAAATAACCATCTACAGCAGACAAAAACAGTTTGAACAGGATCCTTATTAAATAAGCTGGTATTCACAGAGAATTTTAAACTTTGAGTAAAACTGTAACAACTGCTATTTACCAATCAAGAATACAAACACATAAATGATCACACCCTAAGTCAGTGGTTCTCAACCTTCCTAATGCTACGATCCTTTTATACAGTTCCACATGTTGTGGTGACCCCCAAACCATAAAATTATTTTCATTACTATTTCATAACTGTAATTTTGTTATTGTTATGAATTGTAATATAAATATCTAAGAAGCAGGATATCTGATATGCGACCCCCAAAGGGTCACAACCTACAGTTTGAGAACCACTGACCTAAAATGTACTTTGCAACCTAATTTAGTTTTCTGGTGTTTACAAATAGGACAGTTGAGAAAATGTCTTTATTTTTAATACTCTTTATGCATATATATCATGTATATTGACCATAGTCAGTTTTACAGGTTTTAGTTAAGAATATTGATTTTAAATTTATTTTTAAATGAAACCGAGTAAAGCAAAATTGTCTTTCACCTACAGAGAGAAAAAGGGCACAAAAATAAGTACTTTAAAAAGCACCCGGTATCCTTATTAATTAGAGAAATTTCAGTTAAAGGCCTTTTGGGATAGGATGACTAAATGTCCACGCCCTGAGAGCAGGGGCTGGGAAACTTAGCTCAGTAGTAACATCTTCATCTAGCACAGATGCGAGCCTGGGTTTGCTCCCCAGTATCACTGTCACCGCCCCGCCCCGTCCCGCCCTTCCCCCGCCCCGCCCCCAAACTGATAACACCAAATGCCAGTAAGGAGGTGAAGATAAATGGAACTCTTCAGCATTGTTGAGACGGGAGTACAGAATGGTATATCTGTGTTTGGAAAACATCTTTCAACTTCTTATAAAACCGAAGACTGTGGCACAGTATTTCCACTCTTGAGACATTTAACCGAAGAAAAAGAAAGCTCACATCCACACTGTCTGTATAATGTCCGCGGCAGCTTCACACGTGATAGTAAAGTGTGTAACACCTCTCTCTCATGCCACATGCAACCTTTGAGATGGGGCCGATCCATTCCTCACCAAGAAGCTGCACCGACTAGAGTGTGGTCTTGCAGCTCTTCTGATGATAACATTTAGTAGAGCAGAACTATGCGACTTTGCAGTCACATGGTCACGTCCCATAAAGGATGCAGTTTTTGCCTCCCTGTCTGTTAAAGGGTGCTTTAACGTGGCTCTCAGCACTCATGCTGTGTGTGTGTGTTTGGGGGGGAGGGGAGAGTACAAACGAGCTGAAGCATGAAAAACCCATGGGGTGTCTGCTTGGAGAGAAACAGAGTCTGTCCCAATCCCGATCCAATGGCTAGCACGTGAGTCCTGTTCGTGACGGATGAACTTTCGATGATTCCAAAGCCAACTCCAGATGTTACAGGTCAGAAGAAGCCAAACCTACCCAGTCACATTCGATTCCCTACCTACTGAATTTCTAATTACAAAAAGAGCAATGACAGTTGCTTTGTGCCACTTAGTTCTTGGAGTCATTGTCTTGCTGCAAGACAGGCTTCCTAAAAGAACATATGCTATGCTATTTTACTACCCAATATCCTCCTCGTTAAGCAGAGCTAATGTGGTGGGGAAAGGAGCACCAGTTGCTTTTGGGTTGGGGTGGAGGTGGTCTAGAATAGGGTCTGAGGAAGACTCATGCACAAGTGCTCATGTTCTGTCTTGATAGATGTTAAGATTGCAGGTGTGAGCATTCAGCCAAAGACAGGCTTGCAAGCAGGCTAGTAGCTAGTAATGTTCGTAACACCGGATAAAGTATTCTTAAAAATATATATTATGTATGTATGAATGTATATATGTATGTATGTATGTACTTAATATAAGTGCTCTGCTGCATGTACACCTGCATGCCAGAAGAGGGCATCAGATCCCTTTATAGATGGTCATAAGCTACCAAGTGGTTGCTGGGAATTGAACTCAGGACCTGTAGAAGAGCAGCCAGTGCACTTAACCTCTGAGCCATCTCTTCAGTCCTATGGACAAAGTATTCTTTAAAGCAAGACGTATCACTAAAAGTTAAGGGGAAAAAAAGTGCCCCAAACTTTTAATAAGTGGATTGATTGAAATGAAATATGAAATTCCCAGTTCACATGTAATTAAAGTCGCTCTGACAAATAAAAGGAAAGTACACATAAAGTATAGTATGAAACGCAGGTGCCATGTGTCGGAGATCCACTGCATGCTACGGCGAAACCACTGCAGTTCACACCAAAGAGTCTCAGTCTGTGCCAAGGTGTTCCTGACAGCTTTCATTGCTGCTGTGGTCACACCCTAGGTACAGAGCACCCACGGTGCACAGAACCAGAACTGCTCCTTGGTGAAGCTAGCTCCACGAGGCATGCTCAGAGTACCTCAGGCTTATGACGTGTGAGTTTGAGTTCCTACTTAGCCTCTAGAAATCTTTTACCACCACCACTTTTTTGCAACCCCCATACTCATTTACATTCCCTCTATTAAGGTCATGACCCACAATTAGGAAGCTATGCTTCAAATTGCCCACTACAGACTTTCTCAGAGGATTCCACGTCAGGGGGCTGCTTACAGACTGGATTTACCTCAGTTAGACTAGAGAAGAAACACTGAGGCCATCCGCTCAGGAGCTGGCCAAGGAGGGGATTGGAATTTGAGTATCACCAATCTCTCTACCTTACATGAGAAAAGATTGAGGCCAGATGTCCTCCTGCACACCTTTAATCTCAGCCCTGGGAGGCAGAGGCAGGTGGATCTCTGTAAGTTCCAGGCTAGCCTGGCCTACACAGTGACTCTGTCTCAAAATGAAATGAAAAAGAGTAGAAATGAGCTAGGTTGGAGTAAGTGGGTGGGGTGTCAGGGGGCACTTAAAATGTGTTTGAAGCTGGCTAGAGAGAGGGTGTGATCTTCTTTTTGGGCTCAAGTTTTCAGGATGCCTTTTTGATGCCAAGTAAGTACATATTAAAATAAGCTTTTACGATTAGCTTTTTTTGAGTGCTTGATAATAGTCAAAATTCTTACCATCAAGTTTCAGAGTTTTTTTGAGATCGTCAGACTCCCTTTGAGTGACAGTCACACCCATGTTCCCCAGAAGTGTGCCCAGTTTACTGGAATCTACCTTCCCATCTTGTGAAAAGAGAGAGACAAACAAAAGTTAGTGTCCCTCAAGTGGGGAGGAAACTTACAGTTCCTGAGGATTATGGCCTGTTGTTTTTATTTAAAAAAACAGAGACTAATGAAAACAATTATTGGCAGAATCTAACAGAGAGCCAGAGCTTGTCCATCCAATCGTTGTGAAGAGACCCACCTCAGAAAGCTGGTGGTGACAAAGTTACAGCAAGGTGACAATCTGCCCCTTGTTTCTAATTAATTTTGCTTTGCTTTTTGTTGTATTTATAATTAACTTCTCTTATATTAAGGGTGCTGGGATCTGAGCCCCATTTGGAAGCTCCTGACTTATAATTTTACTGACTTTTAAGTAAGTGAAAATATCAGCGGTCGTCAGATGGCGTATGGATCTGTCCGAGACTGTGGTTACAGCGTGCGGGGGCGGGTCTCCCTGCCCAGCTTCTCAGGGGATGCTTGTGTGCCTTCACTTTCATCTTTCATGGAGCCTTCATCATATTTTTACTTTTTCACTTTTGGCATGAATGTCAGGTTAATAGCCTCTGCACTGACTGGGGTAATTCAAGGTATAATAATTCTATTTCTTACCGCTGTGAAACTTGGATTTTTATATTTCTTCCTCTGTCGAAGCCTGAAGAAACTGCACGAGGGCACAGACATTCTTTCCAAGTTACACAGAAAGAATTTACTGGGTAAATATAGTTGGATGTATAACATATGTATAAAATATGTAGTATAATATATGTTATAAAATATAGCATGGATGTATGTGGTAATCTGAGTGTCCGGTGGAACATTCACCGTTTAATCACAAGGAAATGGCGTAGATGACAAGCAGAGTGGTCTTGGAATCATCTGCTTGGCTCCGTGTCCCTCTTACCTTTAACGATCGTCATACCATCCATTAGCCTTTTCAGATAGACCTTTCCATCTGTAGGAAAAAGAACCTGTTCAGATCGCAGGAGGGCAACACTAGACTTCAAAACCCAGTCATTTTAGAAAGACTTTATTTGTAAAGTGTTCAAGGCATCTCTGATCTACCAATAATGAAACTATGTGGATTGTGTGGATGTAGCCTCCCTCGGCCTTGAAGCAGGCAGATTCAGACTTTGCTGCCACTGAAAATGAGATCACCTGGGGTGTAGCCTTCCAATTTAGATGGCTATATTGTTATGTCAACTACCGCTGCTCTTCTCCGAGACTCTGCTACCTGCTGAGAGACCCTTGAGACACATCTTATCCTGCACACAGACTGGCTCCAGGCACCAAGAATGGACTGGCGGGGTGGGAGTGGGGGTGGGGGTGGGGGTGGGGTGGGGTGGGACGGGTCTTCCCCCTTATAAGCACAGTCTCTTAGTAAACTCATGGGCCCTGATCAGAGAAAACTTGCCTTGGCTTAATTCTTTTCTCGCCATCTAGTCTCTCTCTTTTTCAGCCCCAGCCTGCCTTCTAGAAATACCCAGTTCACGTGGACTATTCTAACTTTATTGACATGCCACAACACATATTTTTTTTCTTTTGTGGTACCTTTTCAGTTTCCAAGTAGACCACCCCTTACCTTCTTTTTTTCCTCACATACTATTAGCTAACTATTAGATGGTTCAGTGGAATAAAAATAAAAGCCGGGCGTGGTGGCGCACGCCTTTAATCCCAGCACTCGGGAGGCAGAGGCAGGCGGATTTCTGAGTTCGAGGCCAGCCTGGTCTACAAAGTGAGTTCCAGGACAGCCAAGGCTACACAGAGAAACCCTGTCTCGAAAAACCAAAAAAAAATAAAAAATAAAAAAAATAAAAATAAAAATAAAAATACAACTGAACTTCTACAATAGTATAATTATCTAATAGTGTATAGCATATTACTATATAATAGTGTAATTATCAGTTTTCTAACTAAGGATTAAAAGGCATTAATACTCTTTTAAGGTAGATAGATTAGTATCCCTTATCCAGCTGTCTGGAACCTGAGGTCCATTGGCCTTTTCTTGATTTGGGGATACTTCAAATATAGATAGTGCAATACCTTGAGGATGGATGCAAATTTAAAAGTAAAATGTATGTATGTTTCTTATTTAGCTTATATACCTAGCCTGAGAGAGTTTTATATAATATTCTCAGCTGTCTAAAGTTCCATCATGATCTATCATATGAAGTCACGTGGACTTGTCCACTTGTGGTAGCACCTTGGCACTCCGACAGTTTTATGTACTGAGTTTTGGACATTTGTATGGGGCTGGCCAGGCTGTAAAGATCATTTAAGACTATATAACATAGATCACTTATTGTTATTTGGCAAGCAAGCAGACAGACATTTGTAGACATTTCCACAGTTTAACAATAAGACCCTTGCGTGGATTATATTTTGGTCAAAGTACTTACCATCAACTGGCACGGTGTTCATTAGTTTAAGCAGCTCTGAGTCTGAAAGCTCTATTCCCATTTCTTCAAGCATTTTATCCACCTTAGTGACATCAACTTCGTTTCCTACAGATAAAAATGGTAACACATGAAAGGACTACTTAATTATTACAGATTATATGAGATCTTGCACTCAATGCATAATAAAGGTAGGTAAGTCTTATCTGGGAATGTCTAGTTCTGGCAGGAAATGGAAGTGTTGGCTTCGACTCTGGTAACAAAGACAAGAATAACGAAGTATTTTGTAATAGATTGTCGTGATTTTTGCTTGTGGGAGCTTACCAGCGGGCAATGCAACTTTATCTTTTTATTATTACTACTATAGTGGGAGGTTTTGTTTTGTTTTTTTTTTTTTACTAAATGCATTTGAATGATTTATAAAAACTCCTCATAAGATTATAGGACTTGCTAAAAGTATGGAGTCACATAGTGTTGTCAAAATATTGGTAAGCCAAAGTTAAGGTCTAAGAAATTCATGTAAGAACAGCATGATTTGTATACACCTGCCAGTCTCTTGCCAAACCAACAGTCAATATATAATAATACTGGAGGAGTTCAGTACTTCATTATCATCAATAAATAGACCAGCTAGACAAACATCTATCACCACGTTGGTAGATAGAACGAACAAATAAAGACCAGGCAGATCACTACTGGACTCTTGATGATCATGAGGGAATATTGAGAAAAACTGCAATGGATGAAGTGGGAAAACTTTGAACAGGGGGAGTTTCTAGATGCATAAGACCGACCAAAGCTGAGCTATGAATATAAACCATTCATGTAGATCAACAGGGAGCAAGCAATGCAGTTGAAGCAGTCAGCTTCCTTACCAGGAAACCCCAAGACCAAAAGCATTAGCACATAAATTCAATCAGATCCTTAAAGAAGGACCAATATCCCAGCACTTGGGAGGCAGAGGCAGGTGGATTTCTGAGTTCGAGGCCAGCCTGGTTTACAGAGTGAGTTCTAGGACAGCCAGGGCTATACAGAAAAACCTTGTCTCGAAAACAAACAAAAAACAACAACAAAAAACAACAAAAAAAGAAGGACCAATATAATGGCTCTTTAAACTACCCTAGAAAATAAAAATAAAATAAAAACTATCTTAGAAAATAAAACTGAACATTTCTAAGCGCATTCCATGAGTACAATTATATCCCAATTCTCATACCAGAAAGAAATATAATGATGGTTAACATCAAAAAGAAAGTTATATATCAATTTCCTTGATGAAAATATAAAATCCTCTATGCAATACTTTCAGTAACACAGTAAAAGATCATATGCCATATTCAAGTTTATTTAATTCCAGGGGTGCCAGCATGGTTCAACACATGTGACCTGTAGAGCATAGTGTGGCATATATATAGTATAAGGACAGAAATCATGCGGTTACCTAAAAAGATGCAGGCAAAAAAAAAAGAAAAGAAAAAAAATCCTCTGATAAAATTCACATTCCTTAAGGAAGAGAAAGGAATGAAGAAGAGGAGTGGGTGGGGGTGGGCAAGGGTGGGGGTGGGGGTTGGGGGAGGGCCAGGGAGAAGAGGAGGGAGGAGAAACTGTGGTCAGGATGTTAAAAAAAAAAAGAAGAAAAAAAAAGGAAAAAAATTTCACATGTGTTCATGACAAAAATTCTGGGAGAAGTAGGATAAAATGATTTTTCCTTAAGATAGCCAAAGCTATGTGTGACAAACCAGTGGCCAATATCATACCAAATAAGGAAGAACTGAAAACCTAAAATTAAAGTGAGACAGAGGTATCCGCTCTCACAACTCACCCTTATTGTAGTGCTTGAAATCTTAGTTGTTGGGGGCCATGCAAAAGGAACTCCAAAACAACTCTAGAACTCATGGAATGTAGTCCTCTGGTTAGCACATTGAGGATGGATGTGCCTCTGAGAGGCAGATCCCCGAGGACGGTGTGTCTGCCCTGAGGACTTCATGCTGTGGTTGAGCACAGCTCTGCTTGCTGCCCTTGGGGTCATTACGTCACTCCTCATCTGTGAGTTGTATGAAAACTCTATAGTTTTCACATAGTTCCCCTTATGGAGACATGCCCCTGGCACTTAGAATAAGAGGGATTGGTCTTTTTCCGGCTTTGCTGCCAGAGCAGATTAATGAATCACCCACCATCCTTAGAGAGAGTTTGGGAGCTACATCTTGTTAGTGAAGTTAGGTTAAGATGTTTTTGCTAGTGGCTTTGATGTAGAAAATGTTAGGGAACAATTTGAAGTTCAGAAAGGCACATGCTTCAGACACACCAGAAGGAGGTGCCAGATCCTGTTATAGGTGGTTGTGAGCCACCATGTGGTTGCTGGGAATTGAACTCAGGACCTCTGGTATATGATCTTTTACTGTGTTACTGAAAGTATTGCATAGAGGATTTTATATCTGTTCAACAAGGAAATTGGTGCTCTTAACCACTGAGCCATCTCTGCAGCCTGAAAGGCACACTCTTGACAGTTGAGCTAGGGAGTTTTTGAGGTCAGGGAACAGGAACAGTGGCAGCCAGACTCGTACTGGCTGACGTGCCTCTCTGGAGCAAGGGGTGATTAATTTCCTGTACCCATTTTTGCCCTCAGTTTCCTGACATGATTTAATAAAAAATTGTTAATGAGTACATATTTGCCCTAAGGATTTAAAGTAGAAATGACTGACTTTTTTTTATAGAAAAGTTTAGATTTATGGTTCTTTTAAGATATTTATAAAATTATTTTTAAGATAAATAATAAAATAATCTATCCATTCTTTGTAACTGCAGATTGCAGCCTGCCATTAAGAAAAACTGGCTCAGGAAATGATCCTGCTTGCTTACACTTTGTTATTATACTTTGTTATTATACTTTGTTATTACACTTTGTTATTACACTTTGTTAATCTGCAACAACTTGCTTAGTTACAAATGTATGTGGGTTCTTGGGAATAATTTGTTTTTCAACCATAATACATAAAACATTTGAACATGTGAGGATATGCGGGGGGGGGGGGGGGACACATGTTTTTCTACATATACTCATTGTAATTGTTCACTTAAAGAAAAATAGAAATGTAACCAAATTGCGATTTTTGTACTGTTTGGAAAACTTTGCTGGTATATATAAGCTGTGAGAAACAATACAGTTGTCAAAGCCTTGCTCCATGCATCAAATATGTGTATATATGGATATATGTAAAATAATTGGAGCTTGTTAGTGTTTGCTTAGTCCACCAAGTGTGTGTGTGTGTGTATGTGCGTGAGCGCATATGTATGTTCCCTAACCCTTTTTGCAGGCCCCAGAGAGTTTCTTGCTGGACCCAAAGAGCTTCTTGCTGGCCCCAGAGAGTCGAGCTTTGTCCCCTCAGAGAAAAGTCTGCTGAGTGATCAATCGCCGACTCTACGCCCTGCCTCAGTTTACATGTTGTGTCAAAGCTGGTCTTTGACACTTAGAGCAATAAAGCAAGAAAAAGAAAGAAGGGATATAAACAGAGAAGGAAGGATTCAAATTATCCATGTTTTCAGATGATATAATCCTGCACTTAAAGGCAAAAAGAGTTTGCCCTCAGCTAGCTGACAATAAAGCCTCTTGCGGTTTGCATCAGGTGTGGTTTTCTCTCGAGTTATTGAGGTCCCGGTACTTGAGTGGAAGTCTCCCTAGTTTCGGGGTCTTACAATCCCATTTGCCTCTTTTTTTTTTTTTTCCAAGACAGGGTTTCTCTGTATAGCCCTGGCTGTCCTGGAACTCACTTTGTAGACCAGGCTGGCCTCGAACTCAGAAATCCGCCTGCCTCTGCCTCCCGAGTGCTGGGATTAAAGGCGTGCGCCACCACACCCGGCTTCCCATTTGCCTCTTGAAGGTGCTCCTCTACCCACTCACCCACTCTCTCCTCACCGCTCTAGCATCCCCCTCTGCTGGGGCACCAAACCTCCACAGGACCAAGGGCCTCCCCTCCTACTGATGAAGATTGAGTGTATTTTTATTACTTGGTATTCTCCCAAAAATGTCTAGCTCAAGAATAAAATTATTTTCCTACAAAATAAATTATAGATATATCTGTTTGCTAACTTTCCACTTACCTGTAACTGATTCTATTTGATCCACCAATTTTCTCAGCTCAACTTCCTTTTGGCCTGATCAGTTAAGCAGTGGGGAATAACAATAGAGATTCAAAAAGCTGTACATCTCAGGAGATCCTTTAGAGCTAAGGTTAGCAATGTACCAAATAATCAAGAAAATAAATCTAACTAAGATGAAAACTGACATTTAATAGTAGACAATAAATAAAGACACTCTAAAAATGTTTGAACAAAAGGCAAATTGTGAAGTAAACTTGTTTCACACGACAATTGAAGCTATGACTCTAGCTGTAATCCTTAGTGAAGGGACTGTAGCCAGTTCAAGTGTGGCAAACATGGCTCTGGCAAGCCTTGCCCCTTTCTCCCATCCCCTCTACCCTGCTGAAACTGTCAGATTACATCCTAAAGCTAGCCACCAAGGACTATTCCCTTATTTGCCTACTTCTTCCTCCTGAGGCTGACTACTGAGCTCCAGCTATCAAAGTACTGAACTCCAGCAATCAAAAGCCCCCTCTGGCTCACCTAATTAGCATGCCCAATTAAAATTAAACACCTCATCCTAACACAGGGTTTCCCCTTGTACTTTTACAAACTTCCTTTTGCCTATGGTCTGTCTCCTTTCTCTCCAGAGCCACCCTTTGTCCTCAAGGACAAATCTTCCTTAGTACAAAAGTTAACAAATACTGACTTCTGGAAGTGTCGGCTTGTGAGTTTCTGGCAAAAATCTATTTTTTTTTTTTTGCTAAGGTATTTATTGGAGCTTTGAAACAAAACAAAAATAGTAATATTTTTATTCTTCAATTATTTGTAAAAGTATGTTGTAGACGTATTTTAAGTAGCTTTTCTTAGAATTGAGCTGTTCTCTTTTACTTCTGGAAGTCATGGCTTTTTCAATATTTGCAAAGACTGTTATCTTGTATCGTCACAGGCTGACAGAAATGAAGAGGCTGATGCTAAGCAGGAATGTTTGTTAGGAGGCAGCAGGGACCACTGGAGTGGTCAATTTACTGACTGCTCAAGCCAACTGCTTGGTATGAGGCTAGCCATTAGCTCACTGTATCATTTGTATTCACCTTAAGTTAAAATAATCAAGTCAAAATTATAATACACACTTTGTGTAGAATTTTAAAAACTACACAAGTGTCTAAGGAACAGATGTTTTTCCTTTCCCTCTTCTCATTCCAGTTACCAGGGTCCTTTAGAAATCAGTTAGTGAACTGCCTCTCAGAATGATCATGGGTCTAAAATGTATGCTATGTGCATTACTCTTATGAGCTGTTATTATCATTACTAATAATAGCTAATAATCCAACAATAACCTACTAATAATATTATTAATCATTAAGAATAATAATACCAATTGAGTTATTTACATTAATGAATCAAGTAATTATTAGTTGCTACTAATAATTAATAACACTAACAATTACTTATAATAACTAATAATGCCATGTGTCTTCCTCTGTTATTTTCACAGGAGTACACTGCTGCTGTGGCTGGCTTAGCCCGGCATGCCCTTTACTCACTGAGCCACACCTGTAGCCCCAGGACATTTTATTTTTTAATTTTAAGATTTATTTTATTTTATATCTATGAGTGTTTTTTTTTCCCCCAGCATGTACATATGTGGGCCACATGCATGCCTGGTACCTGCAGAGGCCGAAAGAGGGTGTTGCACTCCCTAGAGCTGAAATTATGGATGGTTATGAGGAGCCGTGTGTGTGTGTGTGTGTGTGTGTGTGTGTGTGTGTGTGTGTGTGTGTAATCGAACCTGGGACCTCCCTGGGAGCCACAGGTGCTCTAGACTACTGTGTTACCGCTCCATCCCTCCATTTTTGTTTTCTGAGAAAGGGAAACCAAATGTAGCTGAGCCTGACCTCAAACTCACAATTCTCCACCTGGAAACAAGTTCCTAGGTTCTGTGATTACAGGTGTGCACCATCACACCCAATTAATGCACATGTTAAAGACTAGCAGCAGAATGTTGCTTTGTAATTTATTTGTTACAGTGACAAATCTTAAAAAAAATGGACTAGAAAGGAAGAGAGGTTGGATGGGAGGGAAAGAAATTACATTGTGTCATTATCAGTGAGCTATAGGACAGTTTGAAAAATCAGGCTGCAGATCCTGTTTTTGTAAAGCCAAACAATAACCCTTACTTCATCACTGGTATCCAACTCTACTCTAGGATGTAGAGAGAGAGAGAAATTGAAGGACTGTAAATTTTTAAAAATTTTATCTACCCATATAATCTATCTAATCTATCCATCTATTTAATCTAATCTACCCATCTATCTAATCGATCTAATCGATCTTATCTATCTATCTTATCCATCATCTATCTATCTTATCTGTCTATCTATCTATCTGTCTATCTATCTATCTATCTATCTATCTATCTATCTATCTATCTATCTATCTATCTATCTTATCCATCATCTATCTATCTATCTATCTATCTATCTATCTATCTATCTATCTATCTATCTATCTTATCTGTCTGTCTATCTAGTCTATCTATCTATCTATCTATCTATCTATTTATCTAATCTATCTTGTCTGTCTGTCTGTCTATCTATCATGTCTGTGGGTAGTGTGCATGTAGCAAGGTGCACATATGGAAGTCAAAGGACAACCTGTGGGATTTATTCTCTCCTTCTACTATGTGGGTCCCCAAGGCTGAACTTACATTCTCACAGTTAGTGACCAGCATCTTTACCCACTGAGCCATCTTGCCTGCTCAGATTATGGGTTTGAAATGAAAAAAAAAAAAAAAAAAGGACATGTCTCATTTGTTTCATTAGAAGTTCTTCTGAAAGCTATTAAAAATTTCTTTTGGACTAAGAGTGAATGGAACCTCAAAGCAGTCATAGTTAATCCTGCAAGCTCAACTTCTATTTAAAGGCAGGCAGGCTCTTCTTGTGCCACTCACCGTCTTTCAGAGCACCCTTCACAATGTCAAGCTCCTCTTTTGTGAGCTTGATGTTCAGGGCTTCTAAAGCAGCATCCAGATTATTCACATCAACCTTCCCTTCTGGTGAAGCCAAAAGAAGACGGAGAGAGTGAAATGGTTCTTAAGTGTTCTAAAGTGCACGCATGCTATGATGTTTAACTAACACACTTTACTACTTAATATGTGCTGAAAAAGATAATGTTTCCATAGTCCAGTGTAAGTTCCAATACTTAAAAACAAACAAACAAACAAAAAACCCCCAAACTACATATAATAGGCATTTAAAAAACTCCAATCTGAAAGGTTAAGAGCAGGGTTAAAATTTTAATCTACTTATTTATTAAAAGTATCTACACACGAGAATGTGAGCTAGGGCAGAGATTACATAAGAGCACCAGTCAATAAAGTTGAGAGAGAGAGAGAGAAAGAGAAAGAGAGAGAGAGAGAGAGAGAGAGAGAGAGAGAGAGAATGATTTAATTTGTTTCCTAAATGGTTTCAGATTATTTTTTTTTATTATCTTTCCCCTCTTTCCTTTTGTTGTCTTCTTCCTCTTCCTCTTCCCTTCTAAGATACCCTGTAAAGGTCCAAGAGTTATTTATTTAATGTGTGTGTGTGTGTGTGTCTGTGTATCACTCTCATAGATATGTTTACTATGGTGTGCAAGTGGAGGTCAGAGGACAATGTATGGAGGCCACTTTCCTTTTTCCATTACATGTTTCCTGGACCTTAAACTCAGGTTGTCAGGCTCGGCAGCAGGCACCTTTACCCACCTCTGAGCCATCTTGCTGACCCCCTTTCATCTTATATTTTCTTTCCTCCCCTAACCCCCAGACTTCTTTTGTTCTGAGACAAAGTATCTCTGTGTAGTCTGGACTGCCTGGAACTCAATGCATACTCCAGGTTAACAGTAAACTTCCAGTTATTCTTGTGCTTCAGCCTCTGGAGTGCCAGGATCAACACCATAAGCAACTACCATTGCTTTCTCTCTGCATTTCCATTCTTATAACCTTTTTTTGTAGGGAAAGTTTGTAAAATACAAGGCAGCAGAAAGCTTCCTTGTTGAATACAAACTATTATCAGGAAAAGATATTCTCCAAGAAGCAAAATAAGTCTTTACATTGTACTAATGCAAACTCAATGGCAGAGGGCAGTTCAATTGCTGTACTTGTTCCTACTCACGTTTACTATCCTTCACATTTCTTAGCAATCTGTTTTGAAACACCTTTCCATCATCTGTAAAGAGAGGCAGAATTTAGCTCCCTAGAACCACTGACATGAGGCACCAGCAAAGCATTATGAATGACATGACTGTAGCAGGATGTACTTTAATGAGGTGCCATTAACAGTGACCTTTCAAGGTTACTCCACACTAACTTGAAATGCAAATATTTTTCATTCTCATAAGGTTATCTATTCTTTGGTCTTACAGCCATTTAAGAATTGTATTCTTCCATGCTGCAAAAAAGAAGATATATAGGGTCTAGAGAGATGGCTCAGCAGTTAAGAGCACTGGCTATTCTTCCAGAGGACCCAGGTTCAATTCCCAGAACCTACACGGCAGCTCACACCTGTCTGTAACTCCTGTCCCAGAGGATTTGACGTTCTCACACAGACATACATGCAGGCAAAACACCAATGCACCCAAAATGAAAATAAATTATTTTAAAAAGATATATAAAACACCCTGTCTTTTATTCTGTTGCTGCTCTAATCTTCAGGCGACAGTGTGCTAATGACTCTCAAATGGTGTCTGAGGAGGTGATAGCAAATTACTGTCAAGCCAAAAGTGCCTTGGCAGTAGCTTATGGAATTTTTGCAAAGACTCACTGAGCCAAGGTCCCTGGAAGGTATCTGCTGCTTCGAATGAGACACGTGGCATGACTTACGTGGCAGGAGACATGTAGCATGACTTACCATCAACGGGCAAGTTTTTCAGGAGTTTCCTCAGTTCTTTGTCCGAAAGCACAATCCCCATATTTTTAAGTGCATGTTTTAGGTCATTGAGGTCAAGTTTTTCTCCTTTAAAAAGATAGACATTCACAGATAAGATATTAGGGAATAATCAAATGACTTTTAATCACCTACAAATGTGCTTCTGCTACAACTCTTCTAATACAAGTAGGAAAGAGAAGGAGACATGAAATCTTCCAACAGAAATATCTTTGTCATGAGTCTAAGACAAAATCTATCTCTTAGTATTTGTAAATCATATGATCCTACTGATGGAAATGGCACCAGAGAGCAAAGAGTGACTAGATAATTTTTCCAGAGATTTAGGATAATACTAGCTTGTGCATAATAAAATGCACTATTAAGAATATGATATATCTCCTCTATTTTGTTAGAACTTTATATTGTTTGTAAGATATTATTTACATCTTTTAAAATGCCTTATTTTCATATTAACTATCTAGTTCTGATGTTGATAAACAAGAATACCAGTTTCTTGGGAAAATGTAGCAAAAAAGTAAGACATATAAAAATAGACATTTTTTGCTTTACTTTATAAAATAAGTAAATAAAATTGTGGGCCAGTGATGTAAATATTTTATCAAGAGGAATATTAAAAATACATGCACCTTATGCCAGCAAGATTTTGCTGACATGACCCTGATATAGCTGTCTCTTGTGAGGCTATACCAGTGCCTGGCAAATACAGAAGTGGATGCTCACAGTCATCTATTGGATGGAATGAACACAGGGCCCCCAATGGAGGAGCTAGAGAAAGTACCCAAGGAGCTAAAGGGGTCTGTAACCCGATAGGAGGAACAACAATATGAACTAACCAGTAGCCCCTGAGCTCATGTCTTTAGCTGCATATGTAGCAGAAGATGGCCTAATTGGGCATCATTGGGAGGAGAGGCCCTTGGTCTTACAAAGATCATATGCCCCAATACAGGGGGAATGCCAGGGCCAGGAAGCAGGAGTGGGTGCGTAGGGGAGCAGGGCAGGGGGAGGGTATAAGGGACTTTTGGGATAGCATTTGAATGTAAATGAAGAAAATATCTAATAAAATTTGTTTTTTAAAAAAAGAAAGAAATGCATGTTGCTTAAAAGTTAAAAAAAAAAAAGCACCTATCAGCTATTATCACACCTCAGAAAATACTGCTAAAAGATTGAGTGTAAAACATAATTTGTTTAAAAATAATTCATGACAAATTCTTACCAGTAAAAGCTTTTAGTTCTTCTTGCAACATTTTCAGAGGCACTTTATTGTCAGCTATAACAAAGAAACATATCTTGAAGCTCAAAATATGATACAAAATAACTTATGAGCACTTTCCCTTCTCCTAATATAATAATCTAAAGCCATGTCCCGATAAATTACAGCAGGGGTTCTTGTTAGGCATTTAGTTTAGTCACTCAATATATTTACTCATAATATATAATAAGCAAGAAACAGAAAAATTTAAATAGAAAATAAACTTGTTTCAAAAACTGTGTCTTTTGCCATGTTAAAGAGCAAATCTCATAATTGATAATGAAAAGATAAAATTCAGAAGTAACGATGTCCTACAGGCCAGCTTTCCTGTCCCCAAATTTAGAAAGTCTTTCTGACCATGTCACTAGCACTCAGGATCAACTTCTCAAGTGTTTTGATACTGGCCCTGTCTTCCCTGGTACTACTATTTTTCCCTAGAAGAAGCTCATTCATTTCTTCATTTCTAAACCTAAATGACTATAAAACCAAAGGCCCAGATGTCAGTGGATCTAAGCACATGGCTGAATTCCCTGTACTCAGGAGGTGGAGGCAGGAGGTTCAAGAGTTCTTGGGCAGCCTGGGTTACATAAAATCCTGGTTAGTTTTGTCAACTTGACATAAGCTAGAGTTTCTCAGAAGAGGAACCTCAACTGAGAAAATGCTCCCCTCACCAGATTGCCTATAGGTGAGTCTGTAGGGCATTTTCTTCATTAAAGATTGATGTGGGAGGGCCCAGTCCTGGCCAATTCATCCTGGGTGATATAAGAAAGTGGGAAGAGAGGACCACAAGGAGCAAGCCAGATGAAACCGTTAAGATGAAACAAACCCTTCCCATCCCCCCAAATTGCTTTTGGTCATATCATTTTATCACAGCAGTAGAAACATAACTAAGATACATAGCAAGTTTCAGGCTTTCCCGAGTTAGATAGCAAGATCATAATCATAAATAAAGTCAATGGTAGCCAATACACTCACCACCAATGGGCAGGTTTTTTAACAGATCATCCAACTCTGTTTTGGTCAGCTTGACTCCCATGTTGCCTAGAACGTTTTCCAGATTTTTTACATTGATGTTCTCTATCCAGAAAAAGGCAGGACAAGGAGAAGAAAATGATTAACTCAAATTTGTAGTCCCCCAAAATATTTGTTCTTAGAGACATACTCCCTTTGAAAATCTGAAGGAAGCTATGGATCTGATCTTATATCTCCACAGATTTCATGGGTTTATAAACTGTATTAAGATCTTAGAGATGGGCTGAAGCCCAACAGTAGGTCTCAAATGCTCATGAAATCCATTTTGTTTCATATTGAAAGAAATGTTCTGAATCATGATTTTGCTTTTCACATAGAAGCAATACTTTATTGAATAAAATACATAAGGGATATAGTATTATATGTGGTTTAAAATAAGTTGGGATCTAAGACACTTTGACTTTATGCCATTCATCAAATATTTCATATTTATTTTGTTCTGCAATTATATGACATGTATCAATCTATATTGGCTATCCACACTTTGCTTTTTAAATATATTTTTTATTTTGCATTGGTGTTTTGCCTTTAAGTATGTCTGTATGAGGGTGTCTAGTCCCTGGGACTGAGTTACAGTCAGTTGTGATCCATCATGTTTGTACTAGAAATGGGTCCTTTGGAAGAATAGTCAATGTTCTTAATCACTGAACAATCTTTCCAGCTCCATACACTTTGCACTTTGATTTTTATAGCATAACAATATACCATGGAACTCATATATGTTAGTATAAACAAACATTAAAAACCAACTTCCTGTCGGGCAGTGGTGGTGCACTTGGGAGGCACAGGCAGGTGGATTTCTGAGTTCGAGGCCAGCCTGGTCTACAAAGTGAGTTCCAGGACAGCCAGGGCTATACAGAGAAACCTTGTCTCGAAAAACCAAAACCAACCAACCAACCAACCAACCAAACAAACAAACAAACTTTCTATTGGACTGTCTGGAAAGTCTTATGAATTGCCTCAATTATAGGGCACAAAAATGGTATGTTAACTCACTAGAGTAGCAAAAAAAGGATAAGTTTTTAATAATTTGCTTTAAATATTTGCTCAATTTATACTCAAGTTAGAGGAAAACTTAGATTAATTTGGAAAAGAATCTGTGTACAAGTTGGATGTCATCAACATGCAATAGTTACTATGTTCCCCTATTCTTCCATTTTCTCCATTTCTAACTTCTTTTATTACATAACTATTGAGTTTTCTTTATCCCTTGGCTCCTGATGATCCCATAGGATTCTCATGTGGATCGAGGACAGACATACATTTATTAGTCTGTAATTCCTATGCTGTGAACAAACTCCTGATCCTTACCTATCACTTCAAGTATGCCAGTTTGAGTGTGGTTTTGCTTTTAACATGAACACTTGCCATCTAGATTTGGATAGGCCTGATAGCATCCCTTTTGTGTCTTAAGACAGCTTTGCTTACATGCATTTATAACTTTGAGAACTTCGAGGAAATTGTAATTGTAAATGTAGCCTTCAATGGTTGTTGCTTAGCTACTTGAGATGTGGTAGAGTAAAGTTTAAAAGCCTCAATGGCAGCCTTAAAGAGGTCCATATTTCGTGTTTACTAAGGAAACCATGCTGGAGCTGGGATCAAGATAAGACTAGAAAAGCAATAGAAGGCCAGAGAAAGCTGAGCCTGCAGTTGCATCAAGTCTTCCCATCAACGTCCTAGCTCTGCCAGAAAGTGGGATCTGAGACTAAAAACAGGGACATTTTATAGGTAGACACGTGTCCCTTTTGGGTCTTAGGTAACAGACTCCTCACTCAATTTCTTTAATTTTTTTGTTTTGTTCACATATACCTCTAAAGCATTTCTGAGATTTCTAAGTAATTTAACAAGGAACATTATTTCCTAAGTTTCTAGGAGCCATCTTAGCAATAAGTTTGAATGCACACCTTGCACTTAAATCTGAGCTACAGGGACATGTCTTTGTGTCAGTAAACTTCCTCACATGCCACACTGGACTTTGCTGCAACACTCTCAAGAGCCTATCCTACATGTGTTCCAGTTCTCACCTGCACATATTGGCTGGTCCTGTGGTTCCTTCTAGGAATAATCACTTCCCTACTTAGCTGAGCTAGTACTTTCCCGGTTGGTTAAAGCTGACATTTGACTGTGCATAGTAGCTAGGAAAGAAAGGAGTCTTTCAAGGCAGTTTTCCCCTAATGAAGCTTCTGCAGGGTGTATGGGAAAGGAAAGAAGTATCTATCCTCTAATTAGGAAGAACCATGCACTTTCAGGAACTAGAAGTTCAGGGGGGATTGGAGTCATCTTTTCATTTTGAGACAGTGTCTTGCCACGTAGTCCAGGTTGGTAGCAAACTTATAATTCTCCTGCCTCTGCCTCCCAAGTGCTGAGATTACAAGAATGTGCCACCATATTCAGCTTCAATTGTGAAGATTTTAAACAATATTTCTGTTTATCTTTATCATGTTAACCAAGAGAAGACATCTGTGAAAATATTTTAGAAAATAAATGTATCTCTACCAAGATATAACACTAAAGTGTTACTACCAGGAGTCTAATTTTAAAGTCTGGTTTAAGCAGATGTTTATAAAATGGAGCAAAGCAACAGAATCACCAGAGCAATTAAGGCCAATGGTGAAGCACTATAACAGAACCAACAAAAAGCCTTAGGTGGCCAGGTTCCTGCTCACCTGTAACGGATTTCACTTTTCCCATCACTGTCTGTAGATCAACATTCCCCTTTTCTGTGTTAAACAGAAACATACAATCAAGAATGTGAGCCCAGAAAACAGATACAGGTCATGGATACATAATGAAATACAGAAATATTCAACTCACATTGCAATTTCTGACACTTCTCAAGCATTTTTTTTGGATTTTTAGAAATTATGCCATAATTGAGAATATCTGTTGGAAACTTGTTCATTCTCCTTTAAACATTTGTAATCTGGGGCCAGTGAGGTGGCTCAGCAGGTATTTGCTACCAAGCCCGAATATCCAAGCTCTACTGCCAGGCCCCACATGGTGGAAAAAAGAGAACTAACTTCTTACAAGCTGTCCTCCGACCTCCACATATGTGTTGTAGCATGCGTGCCCAATCCTTCCCAATATTTTAAACACCCTATAATCATTCTATTTTGAATTACTTAATTAATTTTGAGTTTTGTAGATGAAGCTCAGGGCCTAAGGCTCTGCCCCTGGGTTTCATCCCTAGGCCATCTGAGAGGACAAAGTAGATCCCTACTATTTTCCCTATAATGCAGCTAACTTAAAATGGGTCACAGAACTAATGTAACATCTGTATACCTGAAACCACTACAGGATAACATATCAAGATAGAGTCACAGGGGATAGCACACTCAGTAGGACCAAAGCAAGACTCGGCAAATGGAATTTGGCAGAATTAAAGAGATTCTGCATGGTGGAGGAAACCATGAATAAGATTCAGCCCTTAGAATGAAGAAAATCATTGTCAGCCATTCATCTGCGTAGAGAACTTTACAAAGCAAACAGAAAAGCAAATGAACAACTAATAGTTGGGCCAATGAGCAGGACAGTTTTCAAAGGAAGCACAAACTGTAAGTTGATACATAGAAATGTGCTCAGCATCTTTAGCCATCAGAATATTACAAATGAAATCATCATTGAGATTTTATGTCATTCAGTCAGAATGGCTATCATCAAGAAAACAAAAACAAATTCTGGAGAGTGTAGAGAAATTTTAATCCAGCAACATAGCTGCTCTGGCAAGGGAGCACAACCAAAGATGTAGGCCTGTGTGGTTGGCTGGAATGCAGACATGCCACACACTTTTAATCCTTCTGAGTGGAATACAGACACACTCTTTTTTTGTTTGTTTTGGTTTTTTGTTTTTGTTTTTGTTTTTTCGAGACAGGGTTTCTCTGTATAGCCCTGGCTGTCCTGGAACTCACTTTGTAGACCAGGCTGGCCTCGAACTCAGAAATCCGCCTGCTTCTGCCTCCCAAGTGCTGGGATCAAAGGTGTGCACCACCACGCCCGGCCAGACACACTCTTAGCACACATCTTTAAGGTAAAATTAGTTTGTAGAAGAAAGCAGCCATGTTTTAAAGTAACAGCTAGATGAGAGGCAGACAAAGTGATGAATCAGAGAAAGATGTGACTGAATGAATTAGAGATAGGATATCTCCAACTCTCACCAGAACAGCACAGAAAAGAGAAGCTATTTAAGAGCAGTGCAGAGAGAGAGAGAGAGAGAGAGAGAGAGAGAGAGAGAGAGAGAGAGAGAGAGTCAGAGTCAGTTGGTAGTTAGTGCTGTGAGTGCAGTGAAGTGGAGTTGAGTTTATAAGTTCAAGCAGTTCAGTGTAGGTCAGCAGAGGCAGTTGAAGCCAGAGAATAAGAAGGAGCCAGAAGATTGGAACAAATTTCCAGAGTTAGTTTGAGGTCAAGGCAAGCAGAGCAATTCAGAGAGAAGCTGAGAGAAGCCTGGTTGAATCAGTCAACTTGGAGAGGAGTTTGAGCCAGAACAGCTGAGTTTGAGCCAGCCAGCCAGAGTTCAGAAAGACTAGGAGGGTCAGCTTATTCAGCAGTAAGCCTCCAAGATGACAATTACATTGGTGAATAAAAGATACTTTTAAAGGAGAGGATGTGGGGGAAGGGTGGACGAGGACCACATATAAACTGTTGGTGGTATGAAAATTATGGATGTTTCTCAAAACACTGAAACTAGAGCTACCATATGACCTAGCTTTACTACTCCTGAATGTAAGCCAGAAGGAATCCAAGTCAGTGTACCACAGAGCTATCTGCCAACAGCATTTACTGCCGAGTTATTCATAACGGATAACTCAGGGAATCAGCCTAGGAGGTCACTAATCTATGAGTGAATAAAGGAAAGGTGGTTTTACATGCACAATGGAGTTTAAATTCAGACAAAAGAGCAAAAGTGCATCATTTGCAGGAAAGTGGATGGAGCTGGGGATAATCATACTAAGTGAAATAAACTAGACTCAGCCAAATGTGTCTTTCTAGGCAGAAAATACAATCAACATACACAACACACACACACACACACACACACGTACACACACAGAGGGTAATGGAGGGGTGACTATAATCAGAGTACATGATATACATTATGAAATATTTCTATAATAAACATATTGTCCTTTTAAAAAGTAAAAACAATCAACATTGACCTGACAAGGTAATATGAGAACTTAAGCTTTCATGTGGATGAGAAGAGGAGTTGTCCAAGGATAGAGGAACCAAGACAGGAATAGAGACAGAGTAGGAAATCCAGAAATGAGGCAGACAACAGAGGGCATGTTTCTATAACAAAGAATCCCCCAGGAATAGGCAGGACAACAGCTAAAATGACAATGCACATAGGGTTTTACACTTAGACCACTGCTTAGCTTATGTGGTGCTTTTACCAAAAGGAGTAGCAATAGACAGCAGATGGCCATGGGCAGCAGAACAAATATGATATAGTAAACCTAAGCCTGAGCCTGAGCCTGAGCCTGAGCCTGAGCCTGAGCCTAACTCTGGTTATGGAGCTTCTGCTACATACTTTAACCCAGCTTGCTTTATTTTTGCTCCAACACTATACTTCTTACTCTCTTTATCTCTTTCTCTTTACTCTTTTTTCCCTTCCTTTTCTCCTTGTCTGTCTTCCTTCCTTCTTTCCTCCATTTCCTTCCTTTCCCCCTCATTTCTCTTCCCCTTCTTCCTCCTCCCCTCTTCCTTCCCCTCTTTCACTCTCCTCCCTTCCTTTCCTCTTTACAAGGATTAAATGCAGGGTATTATGTATGCTAGACAAGCACTGAACCCCTGCAAGGTATGGCCAGTCCTTCTTGATGTCTTACTAATTCTGCTGGCCCTAGTCATTCTTGTAATCCACACAGAAATATATTGATTTTTGGTTATTTTTAAATTGCATACTATTACCTTAACATTGGGACATCCTCTAGGTTCTTAAATACTTATTCAATATTGATTATAATTTTAAGTATTTCATCATGTAGAAGAAAAAGTCAACAGATAACTTAAGTCCATCTTACTGCTCACCATCAGTTTCTAGGTTTTCTGTCACTTCAGCAAATTCTTCCATTGAGAGTTTGAACCCCATATTTTCCAAAGAAGTATGGAGGTTATCCTTTTTGATCTTCCCCACTTAGAAAAAAAGATAGTAAAGCAACATTGGGGGAAAAGTCACATGATAGTAAAATAAGAAAGACGTGTTATCCACACTAAGCTTAAATAACTCTATTTCTAAAACAAAATTAGAGATTTGAAAATTCTTAAATTTCATGGTTTTGTAATATTACCTGTCCATTCGGATGTCTTAGTAGAACATGGAAGACATATGTACTATGTTTTTAATTATTCTTATTGATAAAAGGACATGTTTAAATACTGTTAAAAGTGGTACTAACTTTATTCCACTGCACAAAGAGCAAGGCCATTTTGTGTTTGTGGACTGTTAGTTATCTCTGTGGCTCCATGGTTCACTTCAATCATGGACAGCTCCATGGTACACTTCAATCATGGACAGCTCCATGGTTCACTTCAATCATGGACAGCTCTTTGCTTTCTTTTTATTTAGAGGAAAAGTGGAATAAATATTAAAATATAATGGACTGTATGTCACTAAAACATATTATAACAGTAGATACAATGTACGCTCAGTGAGTTATGACTGTGTATTTTATGGGTTCCAGTCACTAGCTGGATGGCGTGAGGTCTGGAGGATGCGAATACTAAGCTTGTCCTAGGGTTCCTTACTTTTTAAATCCTTCACATCCTTCAGTAGCCTGTTATTGTACAACTTCCCAGTCTCTGTAAGAAAACCCAGAAATCACGTTATGATAAATTTGAAATTAGCAAAATAGTAAGAAATTAACAATAAAAACTCCAAACATCTAAAACTGTTAAGTTGTTTGTAAACATCAATTACATTTTAAATATGATTAATAAAAATGGATGAAAGCAATCCCAATTATAATAGCATTTGTAGAATAAAATGTTTTAGAGTAAATTTCACAGAGAACATTTACACTGAAAATTATAAGCATGACAGAATGAATTTTTCCAAGACCCTAATAAATCAACTGTGTCTAAGTTCATTGAAATTATTACTTATTATTTTGAACATGGTGTTCTCCCTCAAACTGATCTAAAGACTCAATGTAATATATCAAAGCCTACACTAATTTGTGTAAACTGAAGGGCTGATACTAAGATGCATTTGGCAAAGGGGCCCAAATAATCTTGAAAATGAAGGACAAGGGGGAAAACTCATGCTTTAAAACCTGAAGACTCACTACAAATAACAATAATCAGGGCCTGGGGTCTCTGGGATAACATGAACCATAGAGACAATGGAAGACAGCCGACAGAAGTAATTCTTCATGTTTATGATCAGTCCACTTTTAATAAGGATGCCAACATCAAAGGGAGAAGATTATATTTTCTTTTTCTTCTAGATTTATATAATTATTTCATGTATGTGAGTACCCTGTAGCTGTCTTCAGACATACCAGAATTGGGCACCAAATCCCATTACAGATGGTTTTGAGCCACCATGTGGTTGCTGGGAATTGCACCTCTAGAAGGACCTCTAGAAGAGCAGTCAGTGCTCTTAACCACTAAGCCATCTCACCAGCCTGAGGATAATGTTTTCAACAAGTGACCCTGGGAGAACAGGATATTCACTTGCAAGAGGAGGTCATTGCTTAGGAGTCTAATCTCATCCCCTCCCTCCCCACACAATATGTCCCACACAGATCAAGCACCTAAAAAGCCAGAACTCCTAGAAGGAATTTTGGTAAAAACATTAGTATCTTTAGCTATGTTTAGATTTGATACCAAAAAACAGAAATAGTAGTCATCCAGGTAATGATGAAGTTGGTCAGCCATTAATAGGAAATGTGCTAGATGCTTCAGAGTTTCATAAAAAACAAAACAAAACAAAACAAAAAACCCCACCATGTTAACAGCAAAGGTTTGAAGAACACACAGGAGCAGACTGCCTGCTGAGCTTGCTTTGCAACTCAATCCAGCTGAAACAAAGGATGGGTCTGTGGGGTTTGCCTATATAAACGCAGAGCTAAATATTAAACTTTGAGCCTTGATCACTTGGCTTCATCCTTCTCTCGCTCACCTGGTCCTTTTTCATTTCCAGCCTCCCTTTCAGGTACCCAGTTTCCCATGGCTGCTGTGGATTCCTTCCAAACTGATAAAAATCATATGTGACTAGGGAGGAACCCCTGAAGAGCTTGGCAACAGAGAGGAAGAAAGAAATCAGGAAGACCAACAAAACAAGTAACTTGTTTTTGCTGGCTCCTCAGCATGAGAACAGCTTGGAGACTGATTGAGACATGGAAATGTCTTCATCCAGGACTTCAGCCACAAATAGCAGATCAGCCTTGTTGGCTACAAAATTCTCAGGACTCATCAGGCCATCCTTTCATATGGCATAAGTAAAAAATTTTATTACAGCCTTGTTATACATCAAAACTAACTTATAAAGAAAGATAGATGTCTTGCACCTGCTCATATAAAGAGCAGAGAACCATCTGTAACTGCTCTGTGCACACTGCACTTTCCATACACTTATTATTGTAGAAATGTATATTGCTTATGAGAGTTTATATGTTTACAGAAGAAAAGGACCAGACACCAATGGAAGTAATATAGTTTGACAAGATGTATCTTTAAGGATGCTGAAAAAGGATGCTGAGATGCTGAGATATTTTTTTTTTTTTTTTTTTGTGGCATCCTGCTTGATTCAACCTCAGGCGGCCCTTATTGGCTGATTCATGAAAAAGCTGCTGACCCCAATTGGTCCAGCCTTTAATACTGGAAAGTCAGGCCTTCCAATAAGCCTGTACTTTTACAGCACACAGAGACTGGACAGTAATCATTACAGCTAGCTTTCTTAAGACTGGCCTATATTCCAATTTTCTTGTCACCCCCAAAACAGCAGGAAGAAATTTCAAGAGAATGATGCCCCATTTCCTAAAAGTTGGGTTGATTGGGTTTTGGTCACCTATTGAGTTTATCATCATTAAAAAGGGGATTGGCTGAAAGTTGTTAAATGGTCACAGTCAAGGAGGAAACAAGGCAGAGGAGGTTAAATTCGGAGATTGCTCTCTTTTGTTTTCTTCTATTCTTCTTTCTTCCTTATGTAGTGGGATAAGGGATAAAAGGGAAAAAGGGGAGAGAAAAGATGAAAAGAAAAAAACCGTGAAACAGGAATGACAAGGAAGGGTGGATTACTGAATCTACTTCTAGACCAAAGACCATTAACACATCAAAAATTTTACATTTGGTATGGACTTTGTATATTGATACAGATTAATGTTATATTTTGTTAAAACATACTGTTTATGTTTCAACTCTTGTTTAAGGAATGTACCTATTTGATTATTTAAAATGAGATGTTAAGTTCTAGTTTTTTTGAAACCTTTTATTACAAACTGTTTAGGATCATTAAGTAATACACGTTAGTAGTCAGTTAATCACACTCATGGCCATGTTAGATACTAGTTTAGTTAATTACAGAAATATGTTTCCTAGGCTAAACAGATAGTAAATAGCTAGACAAACAACGTTTGCCTATTCAGATATACTATAGATAAATAGACTGTCTTAAAAAACCTCAGAGATCCACATAACATGACATTTAAGATGTTTTGTTAATAAACAGATTTTTTGACATTGAAGTATGTCAGATCCTGGTTGTAGCACCTTTCTAGTTCAAAATAGATGATGAGCATTGAAGAGCCTCCGTGTAGAGTTTGTTTCAAATGTGGCAAGCTGCCACTGGGTAAGAAATTGTCCTTGCTTCAACTGCTGACGGTATGCTGTCCAAACTGGACAAGAATTGAGATGCAGGGAAGTAGACTGTTAAGCTTTGCGAGGACAAGGTAGGCAAGCCCTTCAAAATTCCTGTTTCTCAAAAAAGTCTATTAAATATTCTGGGCCAGAAGGCTGAAGATAGATGCTCCAGTGTTATTGAGCAATTTGGGGGGACTGCTCAGGCAGCCGACTACTCTGTCACTTTTATAGTTTTGGAAGTTGCTAGCTCTGCACTTCCTGCTTACTCAGGTAATATTTATCCTTCTCAAGTTACTGATGGGGTTAAAGACCAGATAGTTGTAGTCTCACAATAAAAGCTTAAGTTTGGGATTTAAGAACATGTTTTGGGGTATAAGAAGATGTTTTCAGATTGATAATACAAGTTATGATAGAAACTGATTTAGGTGCAAAACTTCTGAACTCAGCCAGATAGAATAGATAATAGAGTACTTTCTTCTAAGTTGCCATTTATAAATGGACTAGATACTGTGAATGCAACTCTTACATGATGGTTTTCATAATTGTTCTTATTATATACAGTTCATTATTATAAGAGAAAGATTTTTATTGGACCAAAAAGGGGAGATGTTGGTGTTGGTCTTGTGCAGTACATATTTAGATGCTGGACTCTCTGCCTCAAAATTGGGTTGCAGTTTGGACATAGGCATTGTATTGACCAATATGCTATAAAGAATGCTCCCCAATAATCTTTGATTGATGACTAAAAGACTGGAGTCTATTACTTGGCAAAGAGGATAGGAAGGCCGTACTTATAATTGAGTGGGTTGTCTCAGGAATGACCATGAGGGAGAGTGGAGAGAGAAGAAGAAAAGAGAAGAGAAGAAAGAAGCTGTTATGAGGCAGGAGGGACTGTGAGCATGTGGTCAAGAGAAGCTAGCCCCGAGGACACACATGGGACAGAGAAGACTCGATTGGCAAGTAACAGGGCATTTATCTGGTCACTGATGACCTAGTCAGGTTAGAATGGTTCAGAACCTACCTGACCACTACCGTGCCTTTAGCTTGTTAATCACATCTGATGTCTCACTGTTGTTTACTCAGGAGCTAAATGGGATAGAGTGGGGCAGAACCCACCCCCTAAAATTACTACAATACTTATACTCAGTGCAGTCACTTTGGAAGATAATCTGGCTTTCTTTAAAAAAAAATTATTATTTTCTCTCTCTCTCTCTCTCTCTCTCTCTCTCTCTCTCTCTCTCTCTCTCTCTCTCTCTCTCTTTGTATGTGTGTGTGTGTATGCAGATAAGAAGGAATCAGATCCCCTGGAGAAGAGTTACACATGGTTTGGATCACATTATAGGGATAATCGCTTGTGGACTATGTGGAAACATCATCTGTCAATAAAAAGCTGATGTCCCTATTAGCAAAAGGCAGGAACTACAAGGTGGGAGTTCTAGTAGGGAGATTGCAACTATGGGAAATAGTCAGAGGTGGGGAATTTGTCACCCAAACTCGTATGAAACTGAGGAGAGGTAACCATCATGTGGCAGACATAGAATAGTTTAAATGGGTTAAATAAGTTAGGAGCAAGTCAGGGAACAAGCCTAGCAAAAGGCCACAAGTATAGCTAATAAATAATAAGCCCCTGAGTCATTATTTGGGAACTGGGGTGTGGGTGGAAAATGCCATGGTTACATACATGATGTGGATGCTGAGAACTGAACTCTAGTTTTTTTCAAAGAGAAGTTTTAACTACTAAGTCATTTCTTCAGCCCCTGGACTGGCTTTCTTTAACCATTAAATAAAAAGTTACTATATGGCCCAGAAATTTTGCTTCTATAAATATACTAGAAAAGTTAAAACATATATCAACATAAAAACTTGTATGTGAATACTTGCAGGACTAGCCATACTTGCCCAAAGTTGGAAATAATTAAATACTCATTTACCAATGAACATACAATAAATAAAATATGATATTTCTATTATTTCAGATCATTCAGTAATGAAGTATTGGTACATAATAAGACACATGCAATCCCATTTATAGGAACTGCTTGCAGTAGGCAGATTGATGAAGCTGGGTTAGTGGCTGTCCTAGTGGTGTAGAAGAATTAGGGATGAGGAATGACTGGCACTGAGTGTGGTGTTTCTATGTGCGGATAACAGAAATACTCTCAAAATAACAATTGTGATCAGTACAGATCTGTAACCATAGAGAACACCATCAGATCATACACTAGTTATTATATATGTGTGGGTGTTCTGTCTACTCAAATGTCTCTTCACCATCTGCATGCCTGGTGTCTGAAGAGGTCAGAAGAGGGCGTTAAGTCCTTTAAAACAGAAGTTACAGAGAGTCGTGATCTACCATGTATGTGCTGGGAACTAAGCCCAGGTCCTCTGGAAGAGCAGGCTGTCTAATCACTGTGCTAGCTCTCTAGCTCCATCACACCGTCCTCTGGATTAATTATTTAGCATATGAGTTATTCTCAATAGAGTTTAACAATATTCTACCAGGACTTTTCACCTTTAACAATGAAATCAACGATCTTTCTCAATATGCTAAATATGTCTAATAAGTCTATTATGTCAACAGGTAAATGTACCTTTGTTTTTGTTTTTTTTTTTTTAAATTCTGATGTTATTTTTAGTTTCTTCCATTTTTTTTTTTTAACCATGTGAGCTCCTTAGTGGTATGGACCCAGGAACAGAAAACCTGTGTCAAGGGCTGCCTAGTTTCTTAAACACTGACACTGATAGTTTTCATGTATATTTCTAGTCTTTAAAATCATTCTTTAATTCTTTGCAACAATTAAAAGTGAAATTCTGATGAACAAAATTCAACCTCACGAGAAGCTTCCACGGACTTACCACTGAAGGGCAACGTCTTCATCAGTTCCTCCAGCTCCTTGTCTGTGAGCTCGATACCAAGGTTCTCCAGGACACTCGGGACATCACTGGCCTCAATCTTCTCCCCTGTCAAAGGAGACTGGCTAAGGACCACAGTTCAGACTGTGCTCATCATGGCTAACAAAAAGAGTTTCCTTATCATTAAAAGTATCCCCATTTTCAGGTCAAAGATGAAAGTGAAAAGAAATCATTTAAAAACTATTGTGACCATAAACTAGTTAGGTGAAATTTATATTCATGATACAAATAAGCTACTTTTACAGTGAGTAAAATCTGATAAAGTTAATTTGTTACATTTATTTTTTAGTGAGTGAGTGTGTGTGTGTGTGTGTGTGTGAGCGTGTGCACATGTGTGTATGGTATCTTCCATGGTGCAGGCGTGGAGGACAAAGGATAACTTGAAGGAGTTGATTTTCTCTTTCCACCATGTTGACCTGAGGACCTGAAGGCTTCATCCTGCCCAGCAGCATGTACCTTTACCTACTGAGCCACCTCACAGGCCTAATTTAATTCATAAAAAGATACTTACATAATATTTTCTTCAAAAATAATTTCTAGACTTATTTATTTGCTTCTTTACTTTTGAGACAGAGTCCCTGTGTGTTTAATACCAGCCTCAAAGTTGTATAGCTGAGACTGGCTTGGAACTCAGTCCTGCCTCAGTCTCTAGAATGCTGGATTAGAGATATGAGATACTATGCTTAGGGAAAAACAACATTTTGATTTTTAAAAGAGAATTACAATGGATATGACGAGAGCACTGACTTGACTATCTGAAGTCTTGACTCGGGGTCAGTGCCCCTTTCTCTACTGTGTTTTCAAAGTGCCACTGAAGCAAATTATAACATCATGAGCAACAACAGATTATAGAATCCCATTCCAAAACTATGGAAAATTTTAAAACATGTAGCTGTAGAGTCCAATACTGTCAACAAGTTATAAAAATACCAGAATTTATAAGTCAGGCATCAGGTATTGAGAAATATTACTGAATATGAAGCATTATTGAGGATAGCCCAACCCTAATTTTATAACCTTCCCACTCACCTGTATAATCTTTCAGCTTTTGCATCAGTGTTTGTAGCGAAATTTTCTCATCAACTATAGGAGAAGATTAAAAGACATTAGGACGTAACAGAGACTGTGGGACTCTGCATTACCATTGTTTGGGCACCATACCCATTTCCCACATACTTCTAGGTTAACACTTTGTCATAACTCCCTTAACAAGATTCAAAATGTTCCAAGTGACATCAGCAAGGTGATCGACTTGAGAGGCTTATAGTACTGTTTCCTGAGTCTTCTTCAAAAAGGACCTAAACTGAGCGACCTCGAACCTGTGAGCCAGAAAGCAGAGCTTCTGCGTCCCAGGGACTCCAGCACACCACCATGGCGGATTCTGAGCGTCTCTCAGCCCCCGGCTGCTGGTTAGCCTGCACCAGCTTCTCGCACACCAAAAAGGGAATTCTCCTGTTTGCTGAGATTATACTGTGCCTGGTGATTTTGATTTGCTTCAGTGCATCTACAACATCGGCCTACTCCTCCCTGTCGGTGATTGAGATGATCTTTGCTGCTGTCTTATTTGTCTTCTACATGTGTGACCTGCACTCCAAGATATCATTCATCAACTGGCCTTGGACTGACTTCTTCAGATCCCTCATAACAACCATCCTGTACCTGATCACCTCCATTGTTGTCCTTGTAGAAGGAAGAGGCAGCTCCAGAGTTGTCGCTGGGATACTGGGCTTATTTGCTACATTGCTCTTTGGCTACGATGCATACATCACCTTCCCTCTAAAGCAGCAAAGACATACAGCAGCCCCCACCGACCCCACTGATGGCCCGTGATCATCTTTCAGCTGTCTTTGCTACCTGTCAATAGCTCCTCCATCAAAAACTTTCCCCCTGTCGGGCGGTGGTGGTGCTCGCCTTTCCTCCAAGCTCTCAGGAGGCAGAGGCAGGTGGATCCCTGTGAGTTTGAGGCCAGGGCTACACAGTGAGATCCTGTCTCTAAAACAATTCCTCCTCCGGTTTCCACAACACTCCAGCCAATTCTCTGACCCCATTGAAAGTGCTTATGGTACAAGAGAGTGAACCTAGAGCCGTGTGCATACTACGCAAGTATTCTCCACTGAGCTACATCCCTGTAAAAGTGCCTTTATTGGGAGTTTTGTCTTCCAGCCTGCCAATCAACCCATCTGGGTGTGGCCACCTTTATGGGTGTGCCTAGATTCCCCTTTGCCTGCAGTACCAGCAGCTGACATCAGTTCTGTTTGAACCATATCCCCATAAGCTACAAAATGAGTGACCCACTACAAATAACCTTTTTCTCTGTGTGGGGTGAGCTGTGAAGGGCTAAATAAACAATAAAAATATTGTTAAAGTCAAAAAAAAAAAAGGACCTAAACTACATTTTTGACTGTTTACTAAAGGGGAGTCCTGGTGTAGAGCAAAGGTGTGGTAGAGATCCTGTGGGGCATGTGACCTCAGGCTGGATGTACAGGGAAAGGGAGAAAGCATTTTAAATGTCACTAGCTCCCTAGGAGTAATTTGTGTGGAGCTCGGTGGGAAAATGACAATCAGGCCTCCTGCAACCCCGTTACTACCACAGATACCAGAGTCCTCTGAGGTCTGACCTCAGAGGGTTGCTCTTTGGGGACTCATTGGTAGCGTGCATTAGTAGATTGTCTAAAAGCCTGGATCCAGCACCATCCTCTCTCTCTGCTCCTAGTTCAAGATACAATTGGTTGTTTGTTTCCACACACAAAGCCACCTTTACCATATGTCCCACGTGGTGATACAGACAAGAGGTGATGCTACGTCAATATCACACTCTGAATCTCTTAAGCCATACAGACATCTACTTCATAAAAAAACGTGTACTGGGTATTTTGTTGCTATAGTAGAAAGATAACTGCCAAAGTCTTCTATCAATAGACAGACTAACAAAATGGATAGAAAAAGAAAAAGACTCCATGATCTTTAGTATACTCAACATTCCTGAACATCTCACAATTTAATATTGCAACCAATGGGGAAATGAAAGCTTTTCCACCAAGATTTATCGTAAGATACCTACATACACTTTTATCACTTCTAGTCAAAGTAGTACTGATGTAGTCATGAGAGCAGACAAGGAAAATGAACTAGAGGTATGCACATTGGGAGGGAAGGAGAAAACAAAGAGCCAAGCACAGAAAGAAGAACACTGAAAGATTTTCCATACACATGGGGTGTAAGACAGCTGAACTTTGAGAAATAAGAAGTATGCTGGCTAACAGGGCCTGGACTACGGATGAAGTTGGGGAGACATTGGTCAAAGGATAAAAAAATTCAGCTAGATAGAAGGAATGGTCAAAAGATCTGTTGTACAACAGTTAATATAGGTGCATTGTATTTTTGAACATTTATTAAGAGCAGAGTTTACATGTATGCTTTACAAAAAATGAAGTTACACATAAGTTAATTAGCTGGATGCTACCATTCTACAATGTACACACACACTCAAAAGAACACTCCATAAACCATTCACCCAACTTCTTGTCACTTAAAATATTAAAGTCTTAAAAAATTTCAATGATGTCATAACTGGCTTATAGTGTCTCAATTTTGTCTAGATTGAGAGGGAAAATGACTGGGATGCAGTCCATCCCAAGTTTGAGATCATAGTCAAAATGTGGAAGGCTTTTTATACTATATGGTACTCATGAGGGCAAAAATCTCATAAACCAAAGGTTAACGTTTTGTTTTTTAAATAGGAATTGGATGTTCATATGCTAAAATGAAATCAGTGGCTTTGATCAATGATACAGAATAGTGCCTCCTATTTGGCATCTCTTCTTGGGTTCTTCCTTCTCCTTAGGAAAATGGTTACACACACACACACACACACACACACACACACACACACTCTCTCTGACATGGGTTCTTTGAAGTAAACTATGGTACTATTATTTGAACGTATGTCCTCTTTAAAATCCACATAGAATTTATTTGCCATTTTAATAGTATTTAAAGGTGGAATTAAAATTTTTTGGTGGCATGTGTGTGTTTGTGAGTACACAGGCTGTGATGCCCTTGGGGTGGTCAGTGGACAGCCTTGGTGTTGGTCCCCACCTACACTGCTGGAGACAGGTTCTCTAACTGGCTTTGCTGCCTGGGCCAGGCTTCCTGACCCTCGAGCTTCTGGGGACTCTCCTGTGTCTGCCTCCCATGTCACTGTAGATCACTGCAGATGTGCTGGGATGACAGACATATACTACTGTATCCCTCTTATACAGGACCCCGTGCCTGAATGGCAAGTCCTTTACCTACAGAGCTTCTCCTTAGCCTGATAATAAGGATTTTTAATAGGTTAGCCCATTAGTGTTCTATCATGTAATGATACAGCAAAAAGGCACTCTTGGATGCAGGTGTCTTAATCTAGGTCTTCACAATCTCCCAAACTCAGAAAATCAGTTTCACTTCTTTATAAATTATACAGACTATGAACAGAAGTTGAGTCTGGTTCTACTTCCCAGCCCCATGCTCCCAGAAGTAAGACTCAGACTTAAAATATATTTATATATAACTTGGTCATATAGCCAGCCTCTTCTCTGACTAGATCTAACTTAAAATATCTCTTTTATTTTAACCTTCATTCTGCCATATGGCTGGTTACCTGTGCTCAGGTACCATGTGTCTATCTCCTCATATCTTTTCAGGCAAATCTGCCTGGCTCTATCCCAGAATCCTTTCTGCCTTCCGATGTCCCTCACATTTATTACTGACAGGGGCCACATGCATACAGACCTAGAGAATTGTCTCTAGATCTGTGATATATATATATATATATATATATATATATATATATATATATATATATATATTTGAGACAGGGTTTCTCTGTATAGCCCTGGCTGTCCTGGAACTCACTTTGTAGACCAGGCTGGCCTCAAACTCAGAAACCCGCCTGCCTCTGCCTCCCGAGTGCTGGGATCAAAGGCGTGCGCCGCCACACCCGGCTCTGTGCAGGTATATTATAGTGACACAGAGGAATGGAGACGTTTGATATCTGATCAGATACTCACCTCCAACCTGCATGTTTTGTTTCAGATCTCTAAGTTCCAAATTTGAAAGTTTGACTCCCATATTGTCCAGAACTGTGCCCAGGTTGTTGATGTCGACTTTACCACCTAAAGAAGATGGCATAAAGAAGATTAAATGATACCAAAAGAAGAGTTCTTAGATTTCCTTGATACATATACCACATTGTGAATTTTGTGAGCAATGTGTCATTACTCACAAAGGGATTTTGGAATCATTACCAACACACTAAAACTATTCAAAGTCAGTTATCAAGTTAGAATGCATGCTACTTTCTTTGAGTCTTGACTTGAGAAACCTACACAGACCAAACTTTAAAATTGGCAACAGGTGTTCAGGGCATTTTGATAACGAAAGGAAAACATTCTTTAATTTGAACAATACATAGCGCTGACTGTTAATGACTGAAATCTCAATTTTACATCTATTTGCTGAAACGCTTTGCATCACTGGTAATCACTTCTATACTTTTTGCTGTGCGAATTTGAAATGTGTTATTTCCTTTCCTGTGTGGAACTTCCTCTTGCAAGACGGAACACAGGGGGCACATTTGCATTTGATCTTCAGAGATGCCAGCATCCAGCACTCATTGTCCTGTTGCCTACACAAATATGAGGCTCACAACCTTATTTGCACCCTCACCAGGCTTTGCACTCACCTTGGAGAGACTTCACAGACTCTAGTAACCTGTTCTTAAAGATCTTGTTATCGTCTACAAAAAAAGCGGACAAGTTTCAGGCAATAGAGAAATACTTGGTAATTCACTAAAATTATTTCTGTAAAGCTAAGATTTTATATTTTTCCCTAGAAAGAACTCAGTTAAAATGTAATTTGAGACAGTATTAAGTAAAGTTTAGAACATGGTGGAGATACTGGAAAATTCAGTTTAAGTACAACTTGCGTGTGTGCGTGTGTGCATATGTGCCTATATGCGTGTGTTGTGTGTGTGTGTGTGTATGTATATGTGTGTACATGTATATTTATGTGTATGCATGCATGTGTGCATGTATACATATAAGTGTGTTGTGTATATGTGTGCATGCATGTGTGTGTGTGTGAGCATGTGTGTGTGAGACCATGTGTGTGTGTTTCTTGCATCTCTTCTGATTTATGCACTTGTAGGTAATCATTATCCTTTCCCTACTTTAACTCCACAATCACCTGTAGGTATCTATGTGGTAAGGTTAGCATCAATACTCCTTCCTTTGGATGGCATAGTTCAACATGGTGGGGATGCTTATTCCCAAACTAAAAGTTAAAACCTTTATAGAAATTCAAGGGAATTTCCCCCCCGAGAGTAAGATAATATTTTAAAGTTTTAGATATAGGTTTAAATTTCTTCAATCTTAGGAAATGGGGATAATTTCAGATATACTTTTTTTATTTTAATCTTAAAAAGCCAAAACCACTTTTAAGTCATCTTAGTATTTGAAATACTTACCATCAAAAGACAAATTTTCCATTAGTTTTGAGACTTCACTGTCTGTAAGCTCTATTCCCATTTTTGATAGAACACTTTTCACCTGTTTGCTATCTACTTCTCCTCCTAGAAAATCAATATGCATCATTACATACATGAATTTAAACTTTCATCTAACGGCTCTAATTAGGGATATAATCTATGACTACATTGCACGAGAGGTACTGAACGGGAGCTGAGGTCAAACATTTCCAAAAGGGTACCTAATATTATAGCCAAATGGATTTGATCCCTAACTGCTCATAAAAGGTGGCAGATGGGGCTGGAAAGATAGCTCAGCAGTTTCTGTTTTTGCAGAAGCCCAGACTTTGGTTCATGGCACCCATGCTGAGTAACTTGCAACCACCTGTAACTCAGCTCCAGGGATATGCAATGCCTCTAACCTCCTTAGGTACCTGAACTCAGAAACACACACCCACATTCACATGTACAGACATCCATATAATTACTTTAAATAGTGGGAAGGCAACTCTAAATGCAGAGATATCCACTATGCATCTCTCTCTCTCTTCAACTCTAACACATGCAAATAGTTGTATACACTAAAGTGATATCTTCCAGATTCATTATTAGAAGTTATAAGTTATCTGAAGAATTTATCAAAGGTTTATGGCAGCTATTATCTTACTAATATAGAGATTTGGGTGCTATTAAGTAAAAAGAGAAAAATTATATAGAAATAAAAATATATCAGAAAACAAATAAAATGCTACTGATTGCCTTTAAGCATTTAACAAATGAAGTAAATGCCATAATTAGCATGACTCTTAAAGGATGATAAAATATAATCACTGCTGGGTGGTGTGTGGAAAACTCTTGGTACCACTTTAAGGATATTAGTAAGAATATATACATTAGGCTAGGACCAGGGAGTAGGCTCAGACAAGAATTTGACATCTGGCTAGGACAGGGCTCAAGATGACTACAGGTGAGGAATGTGTTCTTTGTGTGGTGATAGGCTTGTTAAGTCCCTGAATACAGTCATCATGGGACCTTTGGATTGTTCCTTGACTACTTTGCCTTTGACCTAGAACTGACCCTATTCTTTGCATGCACCTAGAATGGTATAAAAGCAGACTGGAGAAAAATGAACCCGCTTCAGCACTGGCTGGGATCGTGTTATAACGTCTACTTGTCTTCTCTTTTATTCTCCCTCCCTCCCTCGAGACCCTGTTGACTGAGCTGGCTTGGTCCGTGGTGTCACATGCCTTTAATTTCAGCACTAGGGAGGCAGAGGCAGGCTGAGCTCTGTTAGTTTGAGGCCAGCCTAGTCTACAGAATGAGTTCCAGGGCAGCCAGGGTTATACAGAGAAACCCTGCCTTTGAAAATAAACAAACAAACAAAAAAAAACCCAAAAGAAAAAAATGGAAAAATTAGTATACACACTAAGCACTTTGGAGTCACAGTTGCCCGCTCACCTGTAGTAGCTTTGATTATCTCCATCACCTTCTTCAGGTCAACCTTCCCACTAGCTACGAGAAAAGGCACCAGGAGATCAATATCATCAACATCGAAAAAGAAACTTAAGATACATTTCTGGTGCAAGGAAATCCAATAAAAATCTCTACCACCTGAATTTCCATTAACTTATTAAATTCTTGGACCTCAAGGTGTGATCTCCATTGAATGGGAAAGTCAACTAGTAACAAGGAAACTAGATCAGGACAAATATATTCTCCATGGTGGTTTGGAAGCCGTTATTGTAAGCAACTCTGCAGATACTACCATATTTGACCAGTATTCCAGTAACTTCATGTATTAATAAAGAGCTTAAGCAGGGGTCACCAACCTAGCCTTGTATGTTCTAGATTCCTTTCCACAGGAACTAATGTCTGGATCTATTGGTACAGATGGGGAGAGACACAGAAAGACAGAGGAGATTTTATATGGAAGTTTGTAGTGAGAATTTTGGCTTCTTAAAAAACCCAGTTATGTTAGGTAAATATGCTTTTATTTTAATCCCAGGTGTGGGATTAAAGTAGATATAGGGCTACTTCAGATTATCCACGGCCACTAATTATGATTGTCATGTGCTCTAGGAGGGGTATGACTTTTTGCCAGCTTATAACAGATAGCTTATGTTTGGAATTCTGGGGACTCCTTAGAGGGTATTAGTGCAAGAACCCCAAGAAGGCCTAGAGTGGCTGCTGCTGCCCCTGGTGCTGCTGGTCCCCGTGCTGCCTTTGCTACTGCTGGATTGCTGGATTGTTGGATTGCTGGTTTGCTGGCTTGCTGGCTTGCTAGCTTGCTGGCTTGCTGGATTGCTGGATTGCTGGTTGGAGATATTCTGACAATGAAGATTAGACTTGCCCCAAGGAACTTGATGCCCCTCATCAGCAGGAAGTAGTCTAAAGAGGTCTTTGGCCCATTTATCCTCTAACTTTTCTCTCCTACCTAGTGTTGGGGATCTGGAAGGGATTGGAGTGGAATAAGGTTTGAAAGGGTGGTAGATAATAGAACCCAATAAAGCAGCCCATAAAAGTACGGCTACAAAAGTTGCATGAAGAGGAAAATCAAGGAACATTATGATGTGGAACTACACCTGAAGGAGAAGAAAACAGAATCAAAGCTATAATTGTTAGTAATCAAGCACCCCCACAGCCAGCCTAGGGGCCCAGCCACAGCAGGACACATCATCACTAGCTGCTGAGAGGTGATACATTCCCACTGTCACCTCATGCAAGTTGCATGTCCTCCTGCTGTGCATTTCCTGATAACAGGCCCCATTCCTCCTCTCTCCTCCCCTTTGTTCCTCTACTCTCTCCTCTGCCCCCTTCCTGAATAAGCCTCCTGTGTGAGACCTGTTGCATGGTGTGACTTTATGGATCCCTCCATATAAATCCAACACTTGGTGCATGACTCAGATAGGAAATCCCAATGCTTGTGCACTCACTCCACGGTGGGGTGAGGCCACATGCTGTGACTCTTCCCAGCTTGCTTGCTAGACTCTTTTACCTGCTACCTGATTGTATTTAACACCAACTGATGGGTGAGTTTCCTCTTCCTGGTCAGCATAAATGCTTCCCTGGATCTGAGGGAATGATGGTTGAGCATCCTGCACCCCTCTGTTGTCCTGGGGAGTAGAGATACCTGTGGCCATGGTCTTTACGACTACGGCCAGCTCTTCTCACCTATGCTTGCCACAGACCTTTTCCCTTGGGCAAGGCTTTACTTTTCTCTAGGCCCAGTTCCCTTTTCCTCATAAATCTTGGTACTAGGTGAACCATGTCTCCTCGGGCACCTTGCCATGGTCCCTGCCCAGCCTCATGGTGACCTGGCTGGTCAGTTTGTACCAACTAGGTTTTATTCCTACCTGTGGTCTTGAGACACCTAGGGCTCAGGCCTGACTCCTTTCCTCACCCGTGGGAACTGCATCTTCCACTATACTTCCTAGCTCCTTGTTGAGCTGCCTCTTGGAGAACCTTAGACCCTTATCCCTAGCACCTAATATAAAGGCGTCTAAACTCATACATCTTAGCAGCCAGACTTGGCCATGATACCTATTAGATAATGACTCTAAATGGTCCCCTAATGGTAACTTTGATCCTATTATTATAAGGGATCTTTACAATTATTGCCAGTAGTCTGGTAAATGGAAGGTTTCCTATGTCCAGGCTTTCTCCTATCTTCACTCCAAACCTCCTCTCTGCTCTTCCTGTTCCCCCACTCAGCTCCATATTTCAATGAAATCTCAACCAGAAGAAACCCTCACTACCCTTAATCCTGTTAATGAGCTTCCTCCTTGCTGTCCCTAACTGACAGCTCTCCCAGATCCCTCTACTCTGGCTTCTTTAGCCTCCTCTCCTCCCTCTCCACCTACAGAGCACTCTCACTGCCCCACTATGGCACCTACTTTCACTGCACCAACCGTTTTTATCTCTGTCCACTCTCACTCTGCAGCAAAACCCACTTCTTCTCCCACCTAACCTAACCCAGGCTCCATTGCTCCTTTGCGGGAGGTTACCGGGGTGGATGGTGGTACATGTCCCCTCTTAGTTAAGTGAACTTTCTCAAAAATAAAAAAAAGACTGGGATCTTATACTTCTAACCCCTTCACCTTTATTAAAGAATTTTAGTATATCACTCAATCTTATAGTCTCACCTTCCATGATACAGGCACACTCACACGCACGCACGCGCATACACACACACACACACACACACACACACAGATTCTCACTGACAACCTATTTCCAGAGGAATGCAGGTGAGTTTGCAAACACATGCGGATGAAATACACCAAACCAATACAGCAAACCCGATTGGGTCTGAGGTGGTGCCTGACCAGGATCCTCAGTGGAATTATAATACCCCAGGTGGCATTTTAGTTAGAGATGAGTTTTCAGCCTGCCTCCTGGCTGGTCTCCGTAAGGCTTCCCTTAAACCAGTGAACTATGAAAAACTCAAAGAGGTCATCCAGGACAAACATGAAAACCCATCTCAAATTATAGAATGCCTTACAAAGGCCCTTTTAGAGTATATGAAGATAGACCCTGAAAATCCAGAGAGTAGACAAGTCCTGATGGTTTCTTTCTTTCCCAAGGCTGGAGCTACCCTGACATTAGGACCAAGCTAAAAGGCTTGGAGAAATGATCCCTGACTCCACAGGCAGAATTCTTAGTGCTGGACTTTAAGGTATTTCCTGGGAGAGATGAAAAATTCCACAAGCAAAAATACCAAATGCTGGCCAAAGCTGTTCAACCAGCTTCAGTGACTTTCTGGGCTCCTTTGCCTCCTAAGGCTCAAGGACCACCAGATCCTGCTTCAAGTGTGGTCAGGAGGATCACTGGGCCTGGGGCTGCCATAATCCCCACAAGCCACTGGGGCCATGTCCAAAGTGCCATCAAGAGGGATACTAGGCTGTTGATTGCCCTCATGTCCCTCGTGGCACAGGGATATCACTCCCAGACCACATTCCAACTGATCTCCTAAGCCTGGCCATGGATGACCGAAGGGGACCTAGTCCCTTGACCTGGCTACTGTCATCTCTAATAGGAAGCCCCATTTCCTTCCTTCCTGTACCACTTACTTGGTCCTGATAGAATTTGGGGGGAGGCAATTCTCCTTCCCAGTTTCCTATTGTCAGGGTAGGGAACGGCCTTATCAACCTCGACAGACACCTGGTTGTATTTTCATTCTCATCCATCCTTTTCTGTCAACCTGACCCATCCCCTTATTGAGAAGGGATCTTCTAGCTAAAGTGAGAGCCTCCATTCATTGTTCCCTCCATTCACCTGACCTCAAGCTTGCCCAGCAGCTCTTCTCCTCCGTACTCAATCCACTGGTTCTAACATATTGTTTCCTTTGCCTGCCTCTCAGGTGGACCCCCAAGTCTGGGATGCCCAAAGCCCCTCTATTGCTAAACACCATCCCCCATTGTCATCCAATAACAGGATCTTACCTGGTATATCACCCAAGTTCATTACCCTTTCTATCTTCAGAGCTTCAGTGGACTTAACCCTATCAGCTCCGACCTCCTAAGGACAAAACTCCTTTACCCTATTTCTTCCCATTTTAACACCCCTGTACTTGCAGTCAAGAAGCCCAATGGGGCCTAACCCCTGGTTCAAGACCTCTGACTTCTCAATTCTACAGTGGTTTCCCATTCCCCACCCCCACTCCCATTGTGGCTAACCTTTATATACTTCTTTTCACTAACCTCTCAGGGACCTTCCATTTCTCAGTCCTGGATCTCAGGGACATATTCTTCTTTATCCCCCTTGACACCCAGTCACAAAACCATCTTTGCTTTTACTTGAACTGACCCTGATACCCATTTATCTATCCAACTTACCTGGACTGTGCAGGGGTTCCAGGACAGCCCACAACTATTTGGATTCTGATCTACTCTCTTTGTGTCTCCCTGGATTGAAGCTTATATAGTATGTAGATGACATTCTCCTCTGTAGTTCATCCCTATAGATTAGCCAAACCAACACCCCTGTTCTTCTAAATTTCTTGTCCAGTGGGACTACAGAGTCTTATCCTCTAAGGTCCAACTGTCCACCCTCCTTGGGACTAACAATTACTCCAATCCACAAAGCCATTACCTTAAACAGAAAACACCCAATCTAGTCTATAGCAGTCCCCTCTACCAACAAGGAGATTTTATCATTCTTAGGAATAGCTGGCCTCTTATGTTCCTGGATCCCTTCATTTTCCCTCCTTGCCTGCCCTTTATATGAAGCAGCCTTAGGCTCCTCACCTATCACTAAGCCCCTCCAAAGGTTTCAACAGGCCCTCCTTCAGGCCCTAGCCTTATATCTCTCAGACATAACCCATCCCTTCTCCCACTATTTAATGGAAAAAAAAGGAATATGCCCTTGGGGTTCTAGGTCATCAGGACACTCCTTTGTACCCATAGAATACCTGTCAAAGAAATTAGACCTAACTACCCAGGGATGGGTACTCTACATATGCATTTTAGCAGCCCCTGAGCTCCTTATTCACAAATCCAAAAAAAAAAAAAATAGCATTTGGGTCACCTGCCACTTTTTTCTCTTCTCACAACCTGTCCCAGCTCTTAACATAAAAAGACTTACAACCTCTACCTCCCTCCAGGGTTCTTTTTCTCCAGGTAGCACTAATAGAAGACTACATTTACTTTCTAATCATGCCAAGCTCTCAATATCTCAAGTCTTCTTCCCTAACCAAAAACACTGTCCGCTCCCTATCTCATTCTTACTCTGAATCCTTAGAGCTACTACTTCTCCATCTCTCACACATACAGCAGAGCACATTGCCTCAGGCCATCTATACCTGGTACATAGATGACAGCTCCTTTATATGTGAAGGAGCCTGAAGAGCTGGCTATGCCATAGTGTCAGATACTGAGGTGGTTGAGGCCCAGGCCCTCCCTGCCTACACTACTAATCAACAGGCTGAACTAATAGCCCTTACTCGTGTGTTCCAATTGGCAGAGGAACAATCACTAAACATCTACACAGATGTTTAGTGATTGTATGCCTTCCATATCCATGTTCCATGCTGCCATCTGGAAAGAGCATGGGTTACTTACAACAAAAGGAGAATCAATAACCAATTCAGACCAAATTATGACCATCCTAAAACACTCCCATCTCCCCACAGATATTGGAACTCTCTACTTTGGTTCCCACCAGAACAACAATTCCACTATTCCACAGGAAATAACCAGGCTGACAAGGCAGCTAGAGCTGTGGCCCTTGGAGGCTCAGACTCATTACATCCACCACAGGACATTCTCACACTACAATCCACATATCTCCTGTTACTCTGGCACTCTTCAAATTCTGTCCTATCTATACCAGCTCTTTTGTCCTAATAGCCAAGCCTTATCTCACTTTGATAAAGCCCACCTATAGCCTATCCATGAGGACTATCATTTCTTCACTGCCCCTTGTGAAATCTGTCAGATGTCAGACCTCAACTCCAGCTATCATAGCCCCTCCCCCTTTTTCTACCCACTATGCTAGATGCCCCCTTCCTGGGACTGTCAACTTGACTTTACCTACATGTCCACAAGTCAAATGTGTCAGGTATTTCCTGGACTTGGTGGGCACCTTCTCAGGGTGGGTGGAGGCATTTCCCACCACCAACCAAAGTACTCCTCTTCTGTGAGATCATCCCTTGATTTGGAATCGCAGCCTCCCACTAGTCAGACAATGATCCTGAATTTACCTCCCACGTTTCTCAAACCCTATCCAAAGCCCTCAACATCCATTGGTATTTTCATATCCCATACCAGCCCAGTCCTCAGGAAAGATAGAGCAGACTAACAGTTCCTTAAAAAACGCCTTCATCAAACTGTCACAGGGGCTTCACCTTGACATCTCACTCTTTGAGCTCAGGTATGGACAACCAGATCTGACTCCTGGTCTTTCACCTAAACCCTCTCCCCTCCCTGATCACCACTCACTCCCTTACTCTGTCATCTCTGCTCCCTCCTATGGAAATTTGCTGACTACTGTCTACCATGGCCACACACTAACACCTGTCCACTCCCTATCAACATTGGAGATCAAATGTGTCTCTCCACTCTAGGCCATCATCCCTCACCCCTTTCTTCTAAATGTCAGGGCCCCTTCAAGTGATTCTTGTGACTCCTACAGCTGCTAAGCTTGAGGGACTCCCTCATTGGATTCACCTATCTCACCTCAAGCCTTTTTTCCTCCCACCTCAGAATAACTTCCCTTCTTACATATCCACACCAGCAGGACCCTGCTATGATTCAGAGGATGCTGTGAACAACCACCTGGTCCCCAGTACCACAAGAATGGAGCTTCACTCGGGCAGCAGTGCTCCACCCTACTGATCAGATATGGACTTTTTTTTTCTCTCCCTCTTATTTGCTTCAATCTAGGGTAACCCTTACATATGGTGATTCTAAGATTAAAAAAAAAAACCCTCATTTATAACAAACAGTCTCTGAATAGGGTTAGGAAGTTACTGTATAGCTGATGCCAGGAGCCCATTAGAATTCCCATCACCCCTATATCCATCTTTCCTGATGTATATTGTGGCCTTTTTGTTTGCTTCCTCTTTGACCAGATACAAAGTTACTTTAAAAAATGTCCAGACAGATATGGAGGCTCCCCATACTGGTGTTACCAATTACATTTGCCAATACAGAGGAAAATTACCTCCTTTATCTACACTGCAAGACCCTCTTCTTCCATATTGGGGCCCATGGACTCCCAGGTGGGAAATGGTGTTGTTGATAAATTCTATGGCCATGCTAACCCTGGACTCCCAATAAGCATGATTAATATCCAGAGAAATTACCAACCTCTGGAGACAGGGGAAGTAGAAGAGATAATTAAACTCTCCTTCAAGGTCATTATATCTATTTAAAATAGATTCGATGTAACACAAAGATAAGAAGATATCCTGGGGCTATTTGTATCACTTACAGTCCACAGGTAGGTCTTCGGACAGCTTTGCAAATTCCTCTTCATTGAGTTTGACTCCCAGATTTTTCAGGACATTGTCCAGGTTATTTACATGAACCTTTCCCTCTTAGGAAAAAGATAACATGGGAATAAAAAAGGTATATTTTACCAACATCTTCTGTATGTAAACTCATTATTAGCATCTTTATTGACTAAAGTGGTTTTAATGGCACCAACTTACTAAGTTGAAATCATGCTTCCAAGAGCCCTATTTTCTGTACATGTTTTTATTTTTTTTCTTTTGTGATGTGACTTGAACTTAGGGCCTCACACACGCTAAGCTCTACCTCTGAGTCCCACCCACAGCCTTTCTGTATGGCCTTAAGGTACTATTTGTCAAAGAGAAACCTGCATAATTGCAGAGCAGAAATGAGGTTGCAGGTTGCTACACTCTGTGCAGCTTTCTACTTACACCTACTGTGTCTACTGATGGAGTGTTTGCATGGGGGCTCTCTGGCTGCTTCCTAGGGCAGTGGGGCAGCCATCTTAGAAGCTAATATTCTTGTCCCATTTCTACAGATACCTTTACTGTAAGTTCCATGGTATAGCTGCATGAAAGTCATAAGTGAAATGATTTCAGGCTCATGACCAGGAGCAGAGTTATTAGCCCTCAGAGTCCTTCAGTAGATCTTAGGATTTCATGGCTTAATATTGTAATAAAACTCCTGGCATATGCTGTTCCTAGTAGTTATGCTTCCTTAATCAAATTCTAAGTAATACAATGGCCATAAATTCCATTAAAATAAAATAGTACAAAATAAAATGTATTTATGCTTTGAAAACCCCAAATAGACTTGTCAAAGTACACATAAAAAGTCAATAAAATAGTTCAAAATAAATTTTGTCTCAGTTCCACCATGAAGGGGGCTGAAAAAAAAAAGGTAAAAAAAATAGACAAGATGCTATAGACTGCTCTAAGACACCAGTCCTCACCCATGGGTTGTGACCCCTCTGGGTGTGATAACCCTTTCACAGAGTCACATATCAGATATTTATATTTCAATTCACAACAGTAGCAAATTACAATTATGATGTAGCAACAAGAATGATCTTATTGCTGGTGGTTACCACAGCATGAGGAACTGTATTAAAGGGTTGCAGCATTAGGTTGGTTGAGAACGACTGCTTTAAGAGAAAATATATGCTGTTGGTTGTAAGGTAGACAGAAATAGAGCCTTTTAATTTTTATGATTATTGTGTGCATGATATGTGTGTCTGAGTGTATGTTAGTGTAAAGAAAGTGTGTTAGTGTAAAGAAAAAAGGAGTTATACTAGAAGGATTCACAATTACTGATTTAGATATAGATCTAAATTACTGTCAGATATAGGTCTTTTAATTGAGTTACTTACCATTAAAGGACTTCACACCTTTTAGCAACCTATTATAATATATCTTCCCAGCATCTGAAGGAAAACCATAGTTCATTTAATGGGAAACTAACTTCACATCATAAAAGTAGCTTAATACAAATGTTCTAAAAATCAACGTTTTAGAGAGTTGTCTTGGTCTGGTGAATGGCTCAGCTGATAAAGGTGTTTGCTCTACAAACCTGGCAACTTGAATTCTAACTCAGCACCTATGTAGAGGTGATAGAGAGCTGACCTCATACGTTTATCCTAGGCCTCTACACATCCATAGCACATACACCAACACACAGTAATCATGAATATTAAATGAAGTATCTCTACTTTGCATGCTATTTAATTTGAGACAGTGAAACTGTGGAGTAGAAACCTTTCTCATTGGGACAAACCTCTCTACTCTAGCACCCCGAGGGACTCCATATGCTAAATGCTGCTTTATTTTGCCATTGATATACTTTTCTCTCTTTCATTCTTTTCTCATTTCATGATGTAAACAAATTAGTGGCCTAAAGATAACATGCTTATTGTTGATGCCATCTTTTGTCTCAAGGCTTCTTGCACTTACAATATAAAGTATCAAAGACAACTGGGAAAAATTATTAACAATACCTGCCTCCCTCCCTCTCTCTCTCTCTCTCTCTCTCTCTCTCTCTCTCTCTCTTTCTTTCTTTCCTTCCCTCCTTCTTTCCCTTTCTTTTTCTATTTTTTTTTGTATTTTTAGAGGAAAATAAGCAGAAGTAGAATTAGAGAGTTGTACATAGACCTACAGACAAAAACAAAGAAACAAAACACAGCTTTGTGAGTCTCCCAGCTGGCTCACCATCAACAGGCAGCATTTTCAGCAGCCTTTCTTGTTCCTTCTCTGTGAGTTCAAGCCCCAGGTTCTTTAAGATGTTTCTCAAGTCACTGGCATCGACCTTGTCACCTTTCAAAGAGGGAGTTGATGGCACATGAACTTTAAATACTGTGCTTAAATAACTTAAATAGTGAATTATCTATCACGAGTTGTAAACCTTTGTCAAGTTGAAGAATCCATTGCAGAGTCAATGGGAATGTTTCATGGTATTTATTGGATTTACATAAATTAGAGATGTTTTCTTTGTGTGTTTGTTTTACTAACATCAGGAAGGATAACTTTAAGAGTAAGATCTGATGAGTGAACTAAGTTAACATTGGTTCTTACAAGTTGCGCTTCAGAAATATTTGTGTGGTAATAGTTGTTTGCTTCTTTCAGTGAAAATGGTGTTTCCATCACCTCTACTTTTTATATACCATGCCATATTCTATAAAGGTTTAGACTGTTTTAAGCCATTTGTGAAGTGAGGTACATTAGTGAAAACTGACAGTATTGTATTCTAGTACAAAACACTTTATCATCTGAAGTTAGTTAGAGGGGAATTAGATGTATTTATCTCACTATGAAACATTTTATGTAATTCTAGAAATGCCATGGAAAAATGAGGTGCCACTGAACAGAATTCCTAAATAATTCTTCTTTTCAGTGACCTTTAATCTAAATAAATTTAAGGTAAGTATTTACACTAGGAGAAGGTACTTCCTCACCTGTAAAAGATTTCAACTTCTTCATCAATGTATCTAGAGAAATAGTCTTGTTAGCTGGAATAAAGCATGCGAATGAAGATGATAAACTGTCATTTATCATTTACAAAGGCACTCTCCTAAGTGCTTTATATATTTATTTAAAAACAAACACTCATGGGATCTGGAGAGATGATTCGATGGTTAAGAGCCCTTACTGTTCTTCTAAAGGACCCAGATTTGAGTCTCAGCACACAAATGCCTGTTACTCCATTTCCAGGAGACCCAGTGCCCACTTATGGCCTTTATGGGCACTGCATTCATGTGGTATACAGACATACACACAGGCAAAACATTCATACACATGAAATGATGCATTTTTAAAAAGAGAAATATGTAGGCAACACTTCCTGTTATCTTATTCAACTTCATTGCCTTCATAAAAACCATGAAGAAAATCTTAAAAGTACAAAAGGTCCCATTTCAATAATATAAATTTCATTCACAGTTCTTTTGTCCCAAACTTGTGCTAGTGATAGAAAGAAACTCAGAAGTACCCTTATCTCAAGATCCTGTATTTTTGTATTCAATGTGTAGAAGACTGTCTTCTACTGATTATAATATGGGTGGAGATCATTGAAATGTAAGGCTTTGTTAACTGTTTGCTCATAGGCTTCCCTAGATGTATGATTTACTGATTACATCGTATGAGGCCACCATTCCTAAAGCCCCTTACCCTAGAAGGTTCATTGTTAAGGTCATTCTTTTCTTAAAAAGGTAAACACTCCCAGTATAAGTAGGACACTTGAAAGACCCACTCACCACCAACAGGGAGACTTTGTATCATATCCTTAAATTCATTGTCATGGAGTTTGATTCCTAAGTTATCCATCACAGATTTCAGATTGCTGGTACTGATCATCCCGCCTGAGGAAAGAAAGACCCATGAAGGAAGGTACAAAGCTTCGAAGACAGTTTCCTATAGCCTCTGGAGATATTTACCCTGCTGCAAACTCACACATTGTGCCAGTACTCAGAAAGATTGCATGTAAATTCTTTTGGGAATGGGGCAGTTATGCATTTTCTAACACCTATTTATAGACTCTCTTCAGCTATCTACTAGTATTAGTAATGTCTAAAATAGTCAAGAAAGAAAACCTATTTTATTTACATTAACATGAATTTTAAACTGTCACGTTCTACTTATGAACATTCTTAAGGTTTAGATGGGGAAGGTGTTAAATCTAGTGATAAACTATGGCTTAGGATTGGAAGCCAAAGAAACTCTTTCCTCCCTACAGTTGCTTTTGGTTATGGTGTTTTATCACAACCACAGAGATGAAACCAGGAGTATGAATGTTTCTGTCTTCATCACAAGATGATGCTATTTGAAGTAATATGTTATAATAACCAGCCAAATTTAGCCACTTACACTTTAAAGCACCATGTACATGATAAATATGTGCAATTCATTTTAATAAACAAAATTTATTAAATTATGAATTTTAATAAGTGAAATTTAATAAATAAAGACTGAGGAAATTCTAGTTGTGGAGGTAACTACTTCTTGTATCTGAACAATATCTGGGGTTGACTTTCGATGGATGAACTCCAGGTCTAGTTTCTGTTTTCTCCTGACTAAATCTGCTCCTAGAGTTTTCAAATTGCTCTTTTCTCCACAAATGTGAAATTCTGTCCTAATTCTTTTGTTCAAAAAAGGAAACAAAATCTTGAGAAGTGGGGGTCTTCTTCCTTAGGTCTAAGATAGAGGCTCGGCAGCTGCAGTAAAGGCCTAACATAAATTGGAGCACACGTTTACATACAGGTATATATGAGCTCTGGTGGCACACACAGACTTGCTCCAAAACTTACTGTCACTCACCTTTCAAGGACTTCAAGTTCTCCAGCAACTTATTTTGATGGATCTTTCCATCTTCTGTAAGAAATACAGGGTTCAGGTTATAGAAGTGTGGCTGATCAGTAGCATTTGCTTAGGAAAACAGACATTTAGGATCTTCTCCAGAGATCTCCCTTCTTATAAAAAAAATGTGAGAGCCAGTGAGAAGGTAAAGGAGCTTGCTGTCGAGCCTTACAACTCCAGTCTGATCGCCTGGATCCACGTGGGGGAAGGAGAGAACCTACTTTTACAAGTTGTACATGACCTCCATACATGTACCGTGACATAGTCACACTCACACACATAAATGACCATTTACAAATGTATGTGCATGCGTGCACACTCACACAATAAATAAGTGTATAAAAATGTGAGAGAAAAATGGGAAAACTTAGTATTCAGGTTCTATATAACACACACACACACACACACACACACACACACACACACACCTCTTTTAGTCTCCCCCAGTCCTGGATTTGCTCACTCCTAAACTATCCTTTTTTCTTTCCATGAATCCTGCATTACTCTCATGTTCCCCTTGGTATAGGAAGAATAATAAAGAGGAATATCCAGATTTAAAATAGAAGCCTGTGTAGAGAGAATTCATGTCAGGGTACATGAACAATCTAATTTTTTAATTGTTTCTGAGATGGTCTTTCAACTTAGTGCTATGAAATGAGGATAGCTTTGCCACAGAGAAATCTAAAAGCCTTTTTTTAAAAATCACATTCATATTTGAGATGCTTACCATCAAACGGCAGACTTTCCATCAGTTTGGACAGTTCTTGATCTTTGTACTCTAGTCCCATGTTTTCCAGAACATTTTTCACCTCATCGATACCAATTTTCTCTCCTTAATAATAAAGATTAAAATAGTGACACACGTGGAATTTTGCACAATCACAGATAATTAAACTATACAATATAAGTGCAGGGTGGGACCATCCATGACCACTGAGTATCTAGAAAGAATATCCTTCAAAGAAACACGATTTGTTTGTAGACGTCATCAATAGAAGAGAGCTTACTCTCAAAGTTGGTTGTGAGAACACACCAGTAGGATACACTGAGAACCTAAGTTGGCCCCAGCTACCATGTTTGAAATCCATCCCCATATTTGCTTCCTCTCACTCAGGCTTCCTGAGATCAATGACGGAGAGCAACGAAGATACAAAGGAAACCCGTTTCTGTAAGTGGTGGATGACTTTGCTGGAGAATTGCTGCAAACCCTGCCAATCCTTCTAAAGAATGGATGGCTTTTGGTCTAAGAACTTTCACATCCAAATACTAAAAAGGGCTGACCCTGCTTAGCTTCTGACACCAAGTAACATCAGCTGGGTAAGTTCAAGTCGGTACGGTCATAGAGCAGTCTAAGGATTCTGATAGAATGCTTCTATCCAAACTTCCCCTCTCTCACAGTGCTCCACTTGGAATCAGACTTCATAGCTTGCAGCCTTTCCCAGATGTCTCTCCTTATAAGAACATTTTTCTTCAAAATGCCTTTTTCATATTCAATCTCATCTTGGTGTGTGATTATTAAAGAATGTACACTACCAATGGCACCCAGAATGGCAATGATGAGCAGGTATTGAGTGTTTCTCCATTCAACTAGAAGGTTGCAAATGGCTTATCCCAAACCTATGAATGTGTACTAGAGTCCTTTTTAAAAAAAAAAAAGATTCATTTCGTTTTATTGTTGAATTTGGCTCTATCATAGTAAGGAAAATAAGATGAATTAATAGAAAACACACTAAAGCTGGATGTGGTGGTGCACACCTTCAACCCCAGCACTCAGGAGCCAGAGGCAGTCAGATCCCTGTGAGTTCAAGGCCAACCTGAGCTACAAAATGAGGTCCAGGATAGCCAGGGCTACACAGAGAAAACCTGTCTGGAAACAAACAAAAACAAAACCAGAGACAGGCAAAACCGACCACACTAACAAATGAAAAAGAAAACACACTAGGAAACATTCCAATTTCTGGACATTGGATTATAAATAAATAAATAAATAAATAAATAAATGTTATAGAATTAGCATAGCAATAAAGGCATGAAGGAAATCATGTTGTAGCTGGAGATGGTTCTTCTAAAAGGCCTGAATCTGGTTCGTAACTAACTGTCATCTCAGCTTCAGCGATACAGCATCCTCCTCTGACCTCTGTGGGCACCTGTATGCATACATGTGCCATATACTCAAACAGACAGTCACACACACACACACACACACACACGCACACACACATTAGTAAAAATACTTTAAAATTTTTACTATAAAAAATTAGGATCCTATATTTAAATCAACTCTCACTTACCTATGAAGGCTTTCGCTTCATCCATCACCTGTCCTAGATCAACTTTTCCATTAGCTATGAAAAAAAAAAGGTTTAAAGGAGAAATGCAATTAATGTGTTAAGTCCAGAAGCCATATGCCAAGGATCTATAGTGGAGAAACTTGCCCATACATTTCTAGTGGGTAGCGTGGTGCCTTACTAAAGATTGACTTGCCCCCCACCCCCAAGGTCTTTTGCTGTTCCATATGAATTTTAGGACTGCTTTAATAGCTCTATGAAAAACTGAAATTTAGTATGTTGAATTTAGATGGCTTTAAGTAATAATGACATGAAAATAGTATTAATTCTTCCTACCTGTAAATTGAAATTGCTTTGGTCTATGGTTGGCTCCCTATCTGGGGTTAATAGATACTCATTAATGTCTCATAAGTCAGAGTGTTATGTAACGTGAGAGCTAAATACCTCCTTTATACACGTAGCAGCCTAAAGTATTTTGAAGTAGCAATGGAAAATAGACCTATATATTCAACCTCTTTATTTTATTTTTTTTTGGTCTGGTCATATTTTCTGTTTCTTGATGATTCAGAATTGATATATTGTCTAGACACTGATACACTGTCATTTTCTAGGCTGTCCACTTCATTGCTGCAAGGCTGTTCACATGCTCTCTTCTAAGCTTTTGTACATCTGTGCTCTCAGCTGTGATGTCCTCTCTTTAATTTTTTTTTTTTGAGTATTCTCACTTTTATTTTTAGTCTAGCCAAAGGTTTGTTGATTTCATTTATATTTAAAGAAAAACAAATCTTAGTTTGGTTGGCATTTTCCATTGTTTTTCTATCTTTCCTTTAATTCTACTTCAGCCTTCCCCCCCCCCAAGTAATACACATTACTTTATTACAAATTAAAAATAAAAACAAAAATGCAATATTTTAAAGGTTTTTTGAGTGGTAATACAAATTCCTATGAAGTTTGTTTTGCTACCATAAGAAACTAAAGAAACCATTGAATATTTAATAACATTCACACTCAAAAGCTTTCAATCTAACTGTACGTAGTAATTCCTGAAAAAAGCGACAAACTCTTTTTTTTTTTTGAAAACGTGTTTTCTCTACAAAGAATCTCATTAGCTGTACAAAATTCTGTACAGTTTTTGTACGGAAGCTAATGTTGAGCTGTGCTTAAATTTCACATTCTTAGCAGATAGCTGCCTGAGCACATACATGCCACCCATTTTAGGACAGCCATTTATTCTTCATCCTCATCTTATCTTCCTCCTCCTCTCCTCTTCCTCATCTCCTGTTTCATTCCTCTTCCTTGAGCCTGCTGGCCTACCAGGACCCTTCTTTCCTGCTTCCCTTTGCCTTTGGCATGGTATGCAGCAATATCCTTTTATTACTTGTTCAGTTTAGCTGCTTTCTGCTCATACGGTTGTTTATCTTTGGCAGATGTGCAGACCACCTCTCACCCAGTTTCTTTGCAATATCTCCAATAGACAGACCTGGGTGTTCACGTTTGATCTTGGGCGATGTCCAGAGCAAAACAGGGAGAAAGCAGACAGTGGTCTTTTTGGAGCACTAGCATCTTCCTTCTTTCCTTTCTTATCTCCTTTCTCCCTGTCCTAAGGAGCCTAGTCGATCTTGGCCAGATCTTTAAACTTTGATTTTTTCCCTTGCAGGCATGATCTTCCATCTCTCAGAGCATTTCTTCCAGAACTCGGGGAAGCGGACTGAGGAGGTGGTGAGCTTCCGGAGCTCCTCCCGGCAGGTCTGATGGAAAAAGGCATTCGAGGACATTTTCCCCTGGGGCTTGTTGGGGATCTCTCTTGCCCATGCCGACTGCTGCTGGCACAGGCTCTTCACTCAGAGCCCAACAGATGCTTCCTGAAGCTCTGGTGAGAACTCTCTACTTCAACTTTTACTGTTCCTTTCCTTCTGGCTGTTTGGCTTTGGCTTGTTTTCCTGTTCTAGTCCCCTGAGGTACACCTTTAGGTTGTTTATTTGAGGTCACTGTTAATGTCGGTCCTTTATTCTAAGTTTCCCCCTTAGAAATGTTTTTGATGAATCTCATAAATTTTGGGTTTTTAATGTTCATTTTTTTAAAGGCTTTGTTTTTATTTATTTTTTTCCCTAATGTCTGGCATGGTTACCCTTGTTCTCTTTTGGCTTCCCTATATATGAAATCTTTCACTTTTGGTCTCTCTACGTTCTTAAACTCAAAGACAAATGGTTAGGTTTTATTTATCTACTCTTGTAGTCTGTCTTTTGATTGTAGAATTTAATCCTTTCACACTCAGTGTAGTTATAGGTAGGTAATGAGTTACCCTTACCATTTTGTTAATTGTTTTCTATCTGTTTCAATATTTTAAATGTGCCTTCATGGAAACAAATATAGGAATAAAGGACATAGAAAACTGCCCTGTACTTCTTAGATTGCTATTTGACCTTTGGGACATTAAACATCAAGAGCTTTGGCAGTGGTAAAATCTCCTAAGCGACATGGGTAGGATTTAAAAGAAATTTATTTCTAGATATTTTATGTATGTGCTCTGTTACTTTAAATTGAGTATTTTTGTTTCTAGCTAGGGAAAATGGCTTGAAATTTAAAATTTTAATCTTGTACAAAAGCCCATGAACCAAAATGGTCTATCTAAAACTCAATGACTGTAATGGGCTTCTTTTGCTTTGTTTCCTAGGTTTCGAAAGCACACAAAAATAAGATCTTATTTAATTTTCTCACTTAAGTAGCTAGAGGTTTTTTAGTTGCTACTTAAAATGCTACTTATAAAGTTTGGGTTCCCTAAGATTTTTGAACATTTATCTTAACACCAACTTGATCTAGTTTTAAAATTCGTAGCTGTCAGATTAAAAGCCCTCTTTGTGGATATATAGGGCTATCTAACGGGCATACCGTCGACTGGCAGGCTCTCTGCCAGTTCCTCCACTTCCAGTTCAGTGAGTTTGATACCCATGTTTTCCAGGAAGGAGCCCAGGCTTTTGACATCAATTTTTCCTCCTTAAGTGGGGGGTGGGAGGAGACACAAGGGAAAAGTTGAGTAAATGAAAGATGCAAACCATGAAAATCATGTTTGTGTTTTTAATGACTATGTAACTACTTTAAGAAAAAAATATAAAAACCTGTATACTTTATATTTTCGTATTGTGATTGGTATTTATTACAAAAGTCCTTTATAATTTCCACTTGAATTTTCCAATAAGAGAGAGAAGTCATAAGGTAAGTGCAACCCGTTTTTAAAAACTCTTTCCTGGTGACAAGTCTGCCAGGACAAGGATGTTCTTTAGAGGACTCTGGCTTAATGGCACTGGCCTGGAGTCAGCTCACTGCACTGAAGCACTATTTCCAATGCTTGTGGTCAACATTAAAAAGTACTTATTCATTCCATTGCCGGACTTCCAGATTGGTTTTTTCTATTAAAGAATAACACTCCAACAAACTAACAAAATGATTGTGTCCTTTCACTACAACTTTATATATTTAGGTAACAAAGCTTTTATCACCTAAATTTTTAATTTTTATTATTATTATTATTTTTTTTTTTACTTTTTAAAAATGTTTACTTTTATCTCTTGTAGGGCTGTGCTAGTGACTGGCAAATACAGAAGTGGATGCTCACAGTCATCTATTGGATGGAACACAGGGCCCCCAATGGAGGAGCTAGAGAAAGTATCCAAGGAGCTGAAGGAGTCTGCAACCCTATAGGTGGAACAACAATATGAACTCACCAGTACCCCCAGAGCTTGTGTCTCTAGCTGTATATGTAGCAGAAGATGGCCTAGTCGGCCATCATTGGGAAGAGAGGCCCCTTGGTCTTGCAAACTTTATATGCCCCAGTACAGGGGAACACCAGGGCCAAGAAGTGGGAGTGGGTGGGTAGGGGAGCAAGGGGGGTATATATGGGACTTTCAGGATAGCATTTGAAATGTAAATGAAGTAAATACCGAATAAAAATTGGAAAAATTTTTACTTTTTACTTTTGGTAATAAATTTATGAAGATCCCAAGTCTGATGTTTTCTTCAAAGACAGAGACAACAGCAAACATACTTTGTAAAGCCTGAGGACTTCAGACAGATGAGTTAGTACGAGCTTTAACTCACCTTTGAGAAACTTCACAGCCTTCAGTACTCTGTTCCAATGCACCATCCCATTATCTGTGTGAAAACAAGACAATTTTGTGTGAGCTTTTTACATCACTCAAGAACACCAGAGAGAGAAGAACAGATTGGTAAATGAGCAAAGAGAAATAGACCCAATCACCCATACTCGGGAACGAGGCAATTAAAGGGTCCTAAACACAAAAAGAAAGGAACAACACAAGTTAAGATAGAAACGGAAGTCAGTAAACAGGAGACTGAAGACTGGCAGGTTGAAGAATCTTCAGGAGGAAAATAAAATGTCAGCAACAATACTGACAAGCTTCAAGGATCAAGAAAAAGACAGGCATGGGATTGCCTGATGGGAAGGAGAGGGAAAAAGGCTATGAATAGACAGTATATTTTTCAAATTACATAAAAACACTTCCCAGATTCTATATATGAATTGGTAAATATTGCAGAAAAAATGTTTTATTTTTTTATTTTGGGGGCAGTGCTGGGAATTGAACCTATGGCCTCATGTGATCAAGGTAAGCACTCTACTGTGGAGTTATAGTCCCCTTATCCCTTAGAAGAATATAAAATATAAAATTGGTGGGAGACAAAACAGAGAACTGAAACAGTTCACTAACTACTTTGTGTTGTTTACATACACGGGCTCTCAAGACTGAGCAGTCATGTGAATTGTACTTTGATTATGGTAAAATCATTATCTCATCATGGCAGCTTCATAGAAGAGTTCCGCAGCCCTCAAATCAAACCTCTATAGTGCCACCAGTATTTCTTTTTCATTTGTTTGTTTGTTTTTCAAGACAGGGTTTCTCTGTATAGCCCTGACTGTCCTGGAACTCACTCTGTAGACCAGGCTGGCCTCGAACTCAGAGATCCGCCTGCTTCTGCCTCCCAAGTGCTGGGATTGAAGGCGTGTGCCACCACCCGCCACCAGTATTTCTTTATTCTAACCTTTTATTTAAGTCTCTGTCTCATCATTTCTACAAGGCATTTATTTTATAATAGATTCTTTAAATGGTGTAGACCTTCTGGGCACTGGATTCTAAAATGTGCATTTCCCTCCCAGGCTTGTTAAATTTCAGTCCAGAGATCCAGTGGCCTTTTACCGCTTACCATCCACGGGCAGCATCCTCAGTAGCCTCGCGTACTCCGGATCAGTGAACTCAACCCCCATGTTTCTTAGCAGATTTCTCAGATTGCTGACATCAATCTTTTCCCCTAAAAAGTCAGACATAGTGAGAGGTGGACACATTAGCTCTGTCCGATTTTAGATTGGGTACCAGAAGCAGAGCACGGTCCTTCCATGCTGCTCTGGATGGGAGGACATTTGGGATGTTTACAGTCCCTTTAGCAATCATTTACACAGGCTCTTTTTAGGGTCTAGAAAAACTAAATTCAGCTTTATTACTGTAAAATCAATACATATGGTGGCTAGTATAAATAAACCTCCAAGAATTCAGTTTATGCTTTCATTAATGTTTTAGGTATCAACAGAGTTAACTGAATCATATAAAAATTCTGAGTACCCTTTACTGAGCCTGTGTATTTCACAGAGAGATTAGGAGCACAGGTTCTATAGAATGCAGGATTTCTTACTAAGACATTCTCTTATAAGTATTTTATTTGTATTGTTTTGGCTACATTTTGCCAAATTTATGCAATCTAAGATTTTTTTCTATTGAACCTAATTTCAGAGCAGTGTGGAAAAACAACAGAATACAAATTATTATTACGATCCAAAGGCTTCAGTTTGGTAGGAACTCATCACTGACCTGTGAAAGCGTTTGCTTCATTTATTATAGTTCTTATATCGATTTTCCCACTAGCTGCAAGGCAACAAGGAATCAGAATAAAGATCAGAAATGAGCAAAATTTATAGTAATTATCGCAGCACTCTTCTCTATTAGTGTGAAAGAGAAGAGGTTTTAATTCCACAGTGAAGCTGTGTTGGCAAAGAAACTTTCAGCTATTGGAACATTTAGCCACAAAAGAATGCTACAGAAAGGAGATGTGTTCTGTTTTTAGTGGCTTTTCAGCTCTTTAATCTTAGGTGAGCCTGTTAGTTAGCCATAGAAACAACATTTTAAAACAAGTTTACACTACATTTCAATACTTTAAGAAAATTTCTGCTCATATACAGTTGGCTCATATTCACAATCCATGCAATGTTATAATTAAATTGTATGGACTTTACCAATGATTTGAATTATTATACTCAGTAATTATTAATGTCACATATTAGTGGCACAGTTTTTCTATACCAGATATTTAGAGAACTGTTTTTAGTGACTATTTACCTGCCATTTCCATGGTAGTAAAAGACAAAATTTAGAAGTGGATGCTCACAGCCAACCATTGGATAGAGCATGGGGTCCCCAATGAAGGAGCTAGAGAAAGTACTCAAGGAGCTGAAGGGGTTTGCAGCTCCCTAGGAGGCACAACAATATGAACTAACCAGTACTCCCAGAGCTCCCTGGGACTAAACCACCAACCAAAGAAAACACATGGTGGAACTCATGGCTCTAGCTGCATATGTAGCAGAGGACGGCCTAGTCAGTCATCAGTGGAAGGAGAGGCCCTTGGTCCTGTGAAGGTTCTATGCCCCAGTATAGGGGACTGCCAGGGCCAGGAAGCAGGAGTGGGTGGGTTGGTGAGTGGGGGGCAAAAGGGGGATTTTGGAGGGGAAACCAGGAAAGGGGATAACATTTGAAATGTAAATAAAGAAAATATCTAATAAAAAAGAGATATTAAAATCCAATCAATAATATTAATAAAGTCTATAAACTTAAAAAAAAATCTAGTTTGTATTTTGGAAAAAAATATGCAGCAGGAAACATGAAGTGAGGGAATCTGTTCACCTTCTGGAACCACCAGCGTAAAGACTCAATGTGGACATTAAAGTTCACGGAGAGGAAGTCACGCACGCTGCTGTGTTGACTTTGAAAACCTTTGAGATGGATGTTCAGTTCTGAGCGGAAGGTTCAGAGGGAAAAGGATGCTCACAGGTGTTAAGATAATTACTTGCGATCAGATAGAGAGCAAAGGCCAAGCTAAGGTCAAAACTCAGACGCTTTAAATTCCAGAATATACTTTATTGCCCTAATGCACAGACTTAACTACTTAAATAAGAAGAGTGTGTATGCTTTACGGTGCATTTTCCAGTTTCCTTTGTGGTTGTTTCTAGGCATCCATTAGCCATCCACTCAAATATTTTATCAATAAATTGACTGTACAGAATCATGTGAAAAAAATAGAAATTATGTCTATACATTATTACTCATGTGTGAAATTCTCAAGAGATCAAAATAAATAGAAATTAAGCAACTGGTTCAATTGAGAATTTAATTTAGGGAAGTAATTCTGTCTTTGTAATGTTTTGTAATGCCTCTTTAAAACTGGTAAAAATAAATTAATGTATGTATGTGTATGAATGTATGAATGAATGTATATGAAACAGTGTTTTTCCAGATTTTGGAAAAGAGGGTCTCACTACAATACACTGATCAGTCTTAATTGTATCTTGATCAATGACAAGGAACCAAATAGGTGGTGTACTATTCTTTGAAACTTTGTCTCTGTTTTATATTGACAGGAGGAAATAGTCTCTGCCAATTTGAAGCCATTTGGAGAGGTTTGATCCTTATCCTACAAGCTAGTTCTTGTTTCTCCGCCACCATTTTAATTTATCTTTAAATTGCTTGTATCCCAGTAAACTTTCCTTTGCACTGACTGTCCCTGTTTGCTTTGTGTTTCCTTGCTTCAGGTTGCCTCTTTCTAGTGACACCTCAGCCAGATATGGAATTCACAGCAACTCATTTTCTTAATGTAAATGCCAAAAGGAAGGATTTGCTCTTACTTTACTTGTGTGTGTGCATGTGTATGTGTGCATGTGTGGAGTGTGTGTGTGTGTGTGTGTGTGTGTCTGCATGTAGGCCAAAGGACAACCATGGTTGTGGTTCCTCAGATGCTGTCAACCTTGACGTTTAAGACAATACCTGTGTCTCACTAAAGGTTAGACTAGGCTAGCTGTCCAGGGAGCCCAAGGTATAAGCCAGTCTATCTCCACCTCGCCAGTGCTGGAATTAAAAGTGTGTGTATGCTATAATACTCAACTTCGTAATTTAAAAATGTTTATCAGGTGTTTGAGTGCATGGACATTGGTGTACCACTTGCATGTCTGGTGCCTGTGGAGATCAGAAAGGGCATTGGAACTGGAGTTACAGATGATTGTGAGCCACCACCTGAGTCCAGGTTCTCTGGATGAGCAGAGCCATCTCTCCAGCTCCAATACTCAGCTTTTAAATGTGGGTTCTAGAGACCAAACTCAAGCCCTCATGCTTGTGTGGCAGGCGCTTTATCTACTGAGCTGTCATCCCAGTTTAAGTTTTGAGTTCTTTTCAAAGCTTTTTTTTTTTTCAAATGGTTTGATGTCTATAAGCATTTTGAAGTTCTGCATGCTTAATCACAGAAGGTTAGAATATGATAATACTAATAGCAATGATAGAACTAACACAATTTGGTTCTCACAAAACTTTGCTAATTAGGTGTTCTTAATATGCTTTTATATAGATGAAGAAAGTGGGGCACAGAAAGAACATTAATACAAGCATTAAACAGAAGAGCCGGGATTCAAATCAGGCAGCTTGGCTCTGGGGTCTGTGTGTTAACAGCTTTGCCATTCTGGTGCAAAATGGTAGATGCTTACCAGAAGCCGGCAGGTTTTGGTTTAGATCCTGAAGTTCTGTCTCGAAGACGTCCATATCTATGTTCTTCAGAAATGTGTCCACTTTATCAGTCTTGATTTTCCCTTCTTAAAAAGAGATACAGGTAAAAGTAACAGAGTAACTTTAAAATGGGTCAAAAACGGATGACCCCATTCTTTGTTATTTGGGTACTAAGATGATTGTTGTTCATTGAACTTTCAGGTCGATTGAACTTGCTGCCAATTATGTTTTAAAAGTTGTAAATATTTAGATTTCATTTGGGATTCTGATAAACTTTTGAGAATTTCCCAAGGAATGGGAAAATTTTCTCTATAATTAAAAATTAAAATATAAATTTAAATTCAGTTAACTTCTTGGCACCTCTAGGTTCCTAGAAGAGATAAATTCATAGAAAATGGAACAGAGGCAACCAGGAGCTGGAGGAAGGGGGAGATAGTAGTGATTCCCTGACAGGTACAGAGTTTCTGTTCATAACAATAAAAGGCTCTGCAGGTGAAGAGGGGTCATGGCTGTAAGACACCATGAACGTACCTAATGTTACTGGTTTGTGCATTTAAAATGGCAAACTGTGCTATGTGTATTTTACCCCAGCAAGAATGGCAAATTACAGGGGGTTCTAAGAAGATGCTAATGACAAAATAAAGCACTGTGCCTACCAGAAGGTGGTTCATGTCTGAATGTCCAGGGAGAAAGTAAAGCAAATTACTATACCTTCTCCTATGTTTGTTTCACATCATGGTTCTCTTACCTTTATAGGTCCTTAAACCCTCCATCACCCTCTTGTGATAAGTATTCCTATCAGCTGTAAGATCAAACAATTCAGGCCAAGAAGAAATCAATTATTACAACAGTATTTTAAAAAATCATCTCAGAAGTATGTATCTAAACTGGTTTTTGGGGTTTTTTTTCTATTTAAATCAATGCATAGAAACATTTTATGTCCTAGAATTCTGAAAATGTTGAGCATTTTTTCTCTCTGGCATGTGTTCAGCAGACTTTTTGCTGCTGTGAGATTAACCTGAGAAAAATCAGCTTAATGGAGGAAAGATTTATTTCCATTCCTGGTTTCAGGGGTTTTAGATCACGGTTGGCTGAGCTCCTGTTTCTGGAACAGAGATGAATGAGAACACCATAGCAGAAATGCCTGATACGGCTGAGATGCTCTCCTCACAGCTGAACAGGACAGAGTGTACAAAAGCACACAGACCTAAGCTTCCCAAAAGATTCCACTGAGGGGTTTTAATATCAGAACTATAGATACTTTAGGCTGGATAGTTCTTATGTGCAGGGCTGACCCATTCACTGAAACTTGGTTATTACTCTAAGGGTGTTATTAACCCATAGCTTCAACCCACTAGTTACCAGTGTTATCCTCCTCATCTACTCCTGCCAGATGCAACAAAAAAAGCCTGTCTCTAGATGTTGCCAATGTATGCTCACTGTAAAAACTGTCCCCCGCCGAAAATCGGAGTTGTGTCTATTTTAACCACTTACCATCAGCTTGTAGGCTTTCCATCAGCCTCAATAATTCCTTATCTGTAAATTCTATCCCCAGGTCTTCCATAATGTCTTCTACATCATCCATATCAATAGCATCTCCTATAAATAATAAGAATTAAAAAAATCTAAGAATCTTAAAAATGACTTAAATATTCTCAGCATTGTTCTTAACTACTGTATCAAGAGCAAAACTTTGATATAAACACAGGTAAAAAGCACCTTCTCATATCATGGGGAAAGTGTGTTACAGTGGACGCTGATGGACGGAATAAAACATCACTATAGACCAGAATACTTTAGGTGGTCTACATTCATAAATTAGCCAGTAAAACTTATGTTAGCCTTTTTGTAGTATCTATATCATCCTTAACTGAGGCTTTGCTTAATTTATTAATCATAAGCCACTCAACCTCAAAAGCTAAATATGTTATGGAAAAATTATTAAGAGGGGGGAAAAGACTTGTTAAAATAGGCAATCAAAATTTTGCATAGAGAGGCTGGGTAGAGAGGCAGCTCAGTGGTTGAAGGACTTGCTGCGTTTGCAGAGGACTGAGGTTCAATCCTTGGCATTGACCATAGTGGCTCACAATTATCTATAACTCTAGTTCCAGGAGATCTGATATCCTTTTTAGGCCTCCATGGGTACCAGGCACTCAGGTGGTATACAGACAAACATGTAGGCATAACATTTGTACACATGATTTCCCCCCACAAAATAGTAACTGAAACATAGCTAACCCATATTCTAATTCTATGAAATTAGAAATAGACCATCATTAATGAAAGATAAAATATCTGAATAATGGCGATAACTATGATACATGGATCATATATGTAATTTAGTACGATTATTTATATTCTTAGGTTCATTCTGAGCACTGTGCCACTTACCTCTAACTGCTTTAACCGCGTCTAGAAGCTTACTGAGACTAATCTTCCCATCAGCTATTAGAAAAGACACAGTCAATAAGATGGCGCATCTTTTTAGGTAAATGACATACTCATTTATAACTTGAACCAAAATCTAATCTTTTGTTGGGTTTTTCAAATCTTATATGTAATTTATAATTAATAAGATTGGGCAAATCTTCCAGCAAAATAAGACATTCAGTCGTCTGGCTTGTATGGTCTTTCACATTTTGCCTTAAAAAGATGTAAAATTTGACTTATACTAGCCATAACATTCCATCAGTTTCCATCACAAAAGGAAAGTTTTCATCTTTTGGTCAAAATACTTCTCTCATATTTTCTATTACCTTGGCTTTCTGTATACTTATTTGTATATATCTGAGACAACTACTAAGACATTTTACTCTTCCCCAAATAGTTCTTTATTAAAATATTTGGTAATTTGGGCTGGAGAGATGGCTCCGCAGAGCACTGAGGAAGAGCAGAGAACTGACTGCTCTTCCAAAGGTCCTGAGTTCAATTCCCAGCAATGACATGGTGGCTCACAACCATCTGTAATGGGATCTGATGCCCTCTTCTGGTACTCACATACATAAAATAAATAAATAAATAGATCTGTTTTTAAAAAAAGTTTATTTAAAAAGGAAAGTGTTTAAAAATATTTAGGAATTCATTTATTGAATATAAAAGACATTAGTAGTCAGTCTATATAATAATTGGCCTTGGGGATATGTATGAAAAACTGCTGGTATCTATAAATCAGTGGTAAGTAACAGTATCTAACTTGATGATTCTCTTTCATGTGGCCAACCACCTCAGACTCAGCCCTTTCTAAGCCCTAGGATGTGAACTGTATCAAACTAAGGCCAAGGCTTAGATGGGGAGCAATGGAACAAACACTAGGACAATGGAATTGAGAAAATAGAAGTTGATTCTTTGAAAAGATTAATAAAATTGGCAAATCATTAGCCAGCACCATAAAGTAGGAAGGGAAAGAATGCTTTGCAACACTTGTTAAAAAGCCAGTGTTGCTCCAATACCAAAACCAGATAGAGACAGAATAGCAGGGCAATCTCCCCGGTAAACACAAACACAAATATCTTCAGTAAAATACGTATAAACCTCATTTAAGAACATACAAAAAGATCATTCACCGTGATCAGGCTGCCTTCATTCCAGAGATAAAGACATGGTTCAACATATGCAAACCAATAAACAGAATTCATCACATGGCTGAATATGGGGACGTGGATCACATGGTCACTCAAAAGCAGCAGAAAAGGCCTTTGAGAAAACCTGACATTTTTTCATGAAAAAAAAAACATGAATATACAAGGGATAGAGGGAACAGATCTCAACAGAATGAAATATAATTAATTCTTTCCTGGTTCTGTTGAATTTTCATAGTTTCCAGGAACAGCTAAGTCTGGTACATATAACAGATAATTGGGGATCATCCTTTGAACTTAAAAAATATTGGGATGTTACATATTCAGTGCTTACCTTTAATTATAAGGTTGTCTGTTAGAGTTTTACGTTCTTTCTCTGTGAGTTCAAGTCCCATGTTTTTAAGAACTTTGTCCAGATCACTGAGATTAACCATCCCTCCTTAAAAAAAGAAAAGGAGACAGTTAAATGGTTTCAGTGCATTCAAGATCCAGCTCCATCTACATCTTATTTAATAGATGTTAATAGATTGACTAGAAGAAAAAGAGACCATATAAAAATGGACAACTTAAACTAAGGTGGAAGCAATTTATCTTGATTTCAGAAGCAGCAGAGGCTATTTTTGCTCATGAAAGATAAGGTTATTTGACACAAAATTATAAAATAATTTTCTGCTAATTGAAAATAAATTTCAAATGACGTTTCCCCTTCTGGTAAAGTTTGGGAAAATCCAAGGATATATGCAGGAATACAAATAAGGCTAGTTGGTAATAAACCAATTTGTAAGGAAGCATATGTGTCTAATACTTAAAATATACATACAGATATGAGAATTAATATTTAAGTCATTACCTTTTTGTGACTTTAGAGAATCCATCACTTTATTCTGATATACCTTTCCAGCAGCTATGAGAAAAAAAGTAAATTCATGTGAGATGAAAATCATGTGGATAACATGTTTTGGGACACTCTAGAAACTGCTTTTACACGTGAAAATTGGAATGCCAAATCCTAGGAATGCCAAATCTCTGCGAGCTTTGTCATCTAAGCTATCATTGCATGTTAGGACTATTCCCACGGGTTTTCACTATGCTGCCTTTACCACCATCACCATGTCATCAAAGCATCCCACCATGGCGGCTCAGTCATTAACGTTCACCCGTGTTTAACTCTATACCAATCACTCTTCAAGGTGCTTCATTTCATTCAGTTCTTACTCCCATTTTGAAGATGGGGAACTTAGGATGTAGAACAGGTAAGTAACTCGTCCAAGATAATACAGTGACAGGTAGAGGGACCAGGACTTGGATCTATGCACTCAGACTCAGGATTCTTAGCCACTTCACTATGCAACTGCTTTTGTTGACTTCTTTTGGACCCTTGTACTAATTTTTTTTCCTCTTCGTTTCCCTTTCTTTCTCTGATCATATCTTAGCTTCCCCATTTTGCATAAATATTAAATTATAGTTATTACTTGTCTTTGAAGGTTTTAATGATTTAAGAGGTAAAATTCAATTAATAATTGCACATCTTCTACAAAACCTAGAATCTAATTAGAGATAATGAATATGGTGGTTTGAATATGCTTGACCCAGGGAGTGGCATTAGGAGCTGTGGCCTTGTTGGAGTAGGTGTGGTCTTGTTGGAGGAAGTGTGTCACTGTGGGCATGGGCTTTAAGACCCTTCCTTGACATAGCTGCCTGGGAGTTAGTATTCTCCTAGTGGCCTTCAGATGTAGAATTCTCAGCTCCTCCTGCACCATTCCTGCCTGGAGATTGCCATGCTCCCATCTTGTTAATAATAGACTGAGGCTTCCACCTGACCCAGAAGCTGTTAGCTTCTGCAGTCCACACTCTCCCCTGTGCAGACTAGTCTAGGCAGAATCCCGGAACCAAGATGGCTCCCCCAAAGTGTGGACACTTTGCTTCTTCTTAGAATTGGAAACAAAACACTCATGGAAGGAGTTACAGTGACAAAGATTGGAGCTGAGATGAAAGGATGGACCATCTACAGACTGCCATACCTGGGGATCCATCCCATAATCAGCCCCCAAACTCTGACACCATTGCACACACTAGCAAGATGTTGCTGAAAGGACCCTGATATAGCTGTCTCTTTCGAGGCTATGCCGGAGCCTAGCAAACACAGAAGTGGATGCTCAAAGTCAGCTATTGGATGGATCACAGGGCCCCCAATGGAGGATCTAGAGAAAGTACCCAAGGAGCTAAAGGGGTCTGCAACCTTATAGGTGGAACAACAAAATGAACTACCCCCCCCCCAGAGCTCGTGTCTCTAGCTGCATATATGTCAGAAGATGACCTAGTTGGCCATCAGTGAAAAGAGAGGCCCATTGGTCTTGCAAACTTTATATGCCTCAGTACAGGGGAACGCCAGGACCAAGAAGTGGGAGTGGGGGTGGGGGTGGGGGGAGGGTTTGGGGGACTTATGGGGTAGCATTGGAAATGTAAATGAAGAAAATACCTAATTAATAAAAAAATAGGGGAAAAAAACAATAGACTGAACCTCTGAACCTGTAAGCCAGCCCCAATTAAATGTCCTTATAAGAGTTGCCTTGGTCATGATGCCTGTTCACAGCAGTAAAACCCTAATAAAAATGATGGAGTTCTAGAATTATTAATGCCATAAAATTATTAATATTATAGCACTTATGTATTTATAAATGCTTATAAATAGCCATAAATGAAGTTCTTTGTGAGGCTAAAGAGGCACTAGCATGGCTCACCATCAGTAGGCAGGGTTTTCTTGAGCTCTGAACATTCTGCCTCTGTTAGCTCGATCCCCATGTCTCTGAGATTATTTTGAAGATCGTTTACATTAATCTTGTTTCCTAAAAAGAAAGAGAAAAAGAAAAGAAGAAGAAAAAGAAAAAGAAAAAGAAAGAAAGGGAGAAAGAAAGAAAATTAATTGAGAATTTAAGGACTTAATGATTTCAAATAATGTGATTCTCATGCCAATCTAACGAGTCACCTACAATTTGAGAGTAAGCAAGGGAAAAACGAAATTATCTCTTTTTCTGGAAAGGGAAAAGGGGAGAGAGAAGGAGAAGAGGGAGCAGGAAGAGAAGTGGGGGAGGAAGCAGAAGTGGAGAAGGAAGAAAGAATGAATCCTGACAGAGAAATCATTAAAATAGTTGAACTTATTGATGTTCTCTTAAGTCTGAAGTCAAGGCATACTGAATCTGTAGTGACCAGAGCACCATAGAGGAGCGATTTAAACATCCACAACCTCTCCAGACATTGATCTGGTTGATGTGATTCAGTGGTTGTGGTAACATTGGTGATGGTTTTATATACTTACTCTGCCTATAGCAATTGGTTTTTTTTGTTGTTGTTGTTATTTTTTGTTTTTTTTTTTTGTAGGAAACAAATTACAGAGTGAAGCAACATGCTATGAACACACACCCATTGGTCTATTTTAAAAACCTGAATCGTGTGATGTCCAACTGCAGGGACTGCAATCTCACTAGTAGTAAAACCCGACACATCTTTAAAGTCAGCTAGACAACAGAAGTAGGAAACAGCGTGAAGCTCAAGATGGCGGCTTCACGATGAATGTTTACTCACCAGAAAACTTCCTGACTTCATCCATTACCGTTTTAAGAGAGACATTCCCATCGGCTACAAAATCACACAGAGGCAAATCAACACAGATGAAAATTTTGATATGAGATACAAAAGAAACCACCTTCGAAGACTTGTTTTAGAATCACCTTTACAGTTTTACTTAAATTTTTTTTCAAGGTTGAAAGGGACATGTTGTCCTACATGTTAAAATTACTCTGCATTTTCTCTTTTGAGTTACTGTAGGCACACCCACACACATACAAATTGAACTTCAAGTCTTTCTTGGAATTAATTTTCTTGTTTGGAAGCTGTCAAGTATACCCTCCTCTTTAATATATGGATGAAGCAAAATCTAGAATTGGATCACATCACATGCTGGGGCTTCAACTGATTTAAGGAGATTATCTAATCTACAAGTAATTATTAACATTTTCATTAAAATTTGATTTGCTATTTAATAGTAAGTACTTACATAAAAATGTTTTAGAAGCAATCAGCTGTATACGGTATAGGCTCACTAAATTCAATGAAATGCACCAGCTGTTGAGTACTTACTTTGAGTTCAGCATTGCTTCTTAAATAAAAAGCATGTAGCAATACAAGGAATGAAAGCTTGACTGGGAGATGAGGTGGTGGTAAAGGATAGCAAGTCTGAGAAATGGCAGAGAATGACGCCAAGTGCTGCTATTGAAGTTTAACAAGAAGGTATGAGAGGGAGGTCTCATGGAGGTGACATTTGAAAAGACCTCAACATGACGGAGTGGGCCAGGTAGATGTCTGAGAGATGTATATTTCAGAGTAAGTGAAAGGCTTGAAAAGGCAATATGCTGGTTTGGTTTATGTGTGTAAGGACAAATGTCTTTAGAATGGGCTAAACTATTTTAGCTCAGGGCCCTGGGAAGCTAGCAGAAGATTTCAGAAGACTAAACAAGTCGTATAAATATCTTCTGGGTCATAGTAAGAACTCTGACTTTAACCCTGGGGAAAACGAGGAAGCTTTGGAGGGCGTTTTGAGTGCAGGTGTTTCATGCTGTGATTCATGATTTGTACATTAGCAGGATGCTGTGTAGAGAACCAGACTGATATCCAATCCTTAGATTATTATGGTTGGCTCTGCCTTCAGACTGTCGCAGTGCCTGGCTCCAACCTGGTTTCCCCGTCCAGGTTTCATCCTTCCTCTGGATTACTGTAGCATCGTCTAACTGTTCTCTATCCCCACCTTACCCTCTTAGTAGTTCTCTACAAAGCCTCCAGGGTGGGCACTGCACACACACACACACACACACACACACACACACACACACACACACACACACAGTACATAGACACAACACACATGCAAGCAAAACACCCATACACAATATATGTATAGTTTGTAGTCTTACAGACTTCCCCCTGTTTAACTTCATAGGAAGAGCCTTGTGCCATGCCAGAGAAGGGTGGACTGATGAGTGGAAGGCTGACTGCATTTATAGGGTAACCCCTCTGCCCCTGAGAATCTTGTGAGGTTATAGGCTTACCATCCGTCTGCAGATTCTGCATCAGGTCTTTAAATTCCTTTTCTTCGAGTTTCACGCCCATGCTTCCCAGAAGAGAATCTACTTTAGTGGCACTAATAGTCCCTCCTTGGGAAAGACACAGACATATGAGCAAAATTGAAGGAACCAAATGTTTCAAAATTTTTACATTTTATGCATTGTTATCTTTTTCAGCAGAAGGACCAAGACCCACAGCTCAACCAAGCTGTAAAAACAACAAAGAGAATCCTAGTGGACTTAATAATAGAAACCTTTTCACATGAAGCTGGCCTCAAGTACCATCTACCCAGCATGCACTCTGAGAGGATTAGGTTGCACACACTGATTGTCAGTTCAGCAGTGGAGGTGAGAGGTGATTTGTGATTTCTTTCCTTTGTTTTTGTCAATTTACCTTTTGTTTTCTGAAGCTTCAGAATGTTTCTATTAATGGCCAAATGCCCCCACATAAACCAATCTTTATTATTTCCCTTTTTAACATTCCAAATGAAGTCTACTTCATTTGCTCTTGCCCTAAGTATCACACTTACCAGAATTTGTGGTATCTTTCTAAGACAGAGTGAAAGCAAAGAGAGCAAATGGCAAAAAAACCCACAAGAGATGTCTGAGTGCAGAAACCACAGCATCTACGACACAGTAACAAAGAAGCCGAGTTTAGGTCTCTGCACATCAGTGCGGCTCTCACTCACCTTTAAAAGACGTCAGGCTGTCCATCAACCTATTTTTATAGACCTTTCCATCTTCTGTAAGAAATGTACATGTCAGGTCAGATCATGGAAAATATGAATGCTATAATTTGAAAGAGACTTATTTGATTATGTACATGCATGAGGTCAATCGAAAGGTGATCCAATCAAGAAGCCAAGAGTTTTTAGTACACTGTCCCACCAACCCCCACCCTCCATGAACAACAGTGGCAGTTAGTTCTGGCTAACTGGCCTGCTTTCTTCTTTATGCCCTTTTGATTAATCTATTTTGTCTCTATTATACACTTGTCCAAATCTCTTCCTTAATCATAATTTAATGTCTAGTTTTTCTGTTCATGCTTGTAGCACACATCTATGTAAAGGATCGTGAAACATATGTTCTTTCTTCCACAATCAAATGAAGGTGATTTTAAAGCTTGCCACTAACAGGGACTAGAGAGATGGCTCAGATCTGAGTTTGTTCCTTGGAACCCATGGGAGTGGGGAGTGGGGGAAGGCACTGAGGAAGAAGATCTCTGGCCAGCCATATAAGCTTAAAAAGTAAGCTGAACAGATCCACCCTCCACCCTTCCTCTCTCACACACAGACTACTAAGTTCTCCCTCCCCACTTTCTTGTTACAGACAGGATCTAACTATATAACCATTGCTGGCCTGAAATCTCCATGGCTCTATAGTCTTTTAAATTAATGCTAATTGAAATTCTCACCATTAACTGGCAATTTTTTTAGCAGCTTCATCAATTCTTTTTCCGTGAGGTTGATTCCCATTTCTTCCAGAACATTTTTAACATCTTTGACATCAGTCTCTTCCCCTTCAAAAATACAAAATGATATAATTTAAATACAGCCTACTTCTAAAAACACTTATAAACCCATCATATCTCAACCTATTCCACATTAATTTTACTGCTTGATAAGGACAGTGTTTTACACACACACACACACACATGCACACATGCACACACACACATGCACAAACACACAGACATACACACAGACATACACACACGCATACACACATATACACACACAAAATTGGATTTGTGAATAGATATTTTTGCTTAATGCTAATGAAATGCCTCATTTTATATTAATGAAAGTAAGCCAGTACAGTTAAAAACCTGGTGTAGATTATCAACACAAAAGAAAAAGAGGCTGATATAATTTCCTAGTGAATTGGAACTTTACTATCCACATAAATATGTCATCATGTCAGGTTGTATTTCTGAGCATCTTTAAATAATAAAATCACCAATATCTTTATCATACTTTATTTTATCAATCAGTGATTTAATCCAGAATTTGCCTTTTCCTCAACATATGAATATTTTTATGTCATATATGAATATCAGACAACTTTCTACCAAGACACAAAACTAAAATTTATTACAAAACCAAAGACTGTAGAAACAGTTCTAGAACATTAGATAAATCAGATTAAAAGATTACCAAACAAAAGATGAAGTGGTAAGACAAGCTAAATATAATGTATACTTTTTATGTATATTAATTTATTACCTGTGAGAGTTTTCACTGTATCCATCAACTCAGTAAGTTCAGCCTTGCCGTTATCTGTAAGGTTAAAAAAACAGAATGCTTGAGTGCAGTGGAGTGCTATTCATTCACAGGAAGAATGAAATTTCATCAGTTCACCGAATGGATGGACCCACAGGAAAGACATTTCATGCTAAATGAAATTACTCAGAAGGAGAAAGAAAAGTTCCTCAGCCCAACCCCATCTTCAAATGTAGGTTGCTTTTGGTTTTGCTTTAGAAAAGCCAGTAAGAATTTATGAACATTGATGACTAGGGGTTCTAATGCATAGGCTGCAAAGGGATAGCTGGGGATTAGATAATAGGTGTTCATGTACAGACAAAAGTAAGTTCTATTGTTCTAAAAACAGCGAGGGGCCTGTAGCTCACAACCACCTAGAATATATCTTATTACTAGAAAAAAATATGGGCCTAAACACAAAGTAATAATGACGTGGAAATATTGTGTATGTATTATTATACTATATTCCATTAACTTGTTCAATTAAAATATTCTTAAAATGAGCAGATTTAGAAAAATGGAGCTTGAAGTCCCTATACTTTAAAGTCTGCATTCTGTAATTGTGGCCTACATCACATGTCAATATACAAATCTTGGATACAAGGGATCCTATAACAGTAGACAGTATTCTTTCTCTTGATCCAGAGCTTGGAACACTATGGTCCAGTGGTCATGTTCAGTCCAGAAACTATTATTATTTTTTATCACTTATAACCTCAGAGTTGCCTTTTTATTTTTAGTTAGTTGCAACCCCCAAAAGAAAACATCCATGTTTCATAAAAATTATTAAAGTTGTAATTGCCATAAACATGTACTGGGACAGACACAGTCATCTGCTTGTTCATCTATGTCTGCTTTTGTGCTACAATAGCAGGGCTAGGAACTTATGACAGAGCTCGTGCGGTTGGTTGGTCAAGGTGGTTTCATGGAAATCCCCAAACAAACCAGGCTGTTTGCCAAGACAATGGGTTGCCGTCCTCAGTCTGATTCTGGGGGGTGTGGTGGGGAGAGCATTGCTGAAGACAACATCCATACAACTCAAGTCACTGAATATGGAGAAGTAGAGCTTGAGCCTACATGGACCCTTCACCCTTACATCCTAGTGCCTTTGGAGCAGGAAAGTACTCTGTAAGCTATCAAAGGAGAAACAGAGACACCTACTGTGGTGGTTTGAATGAAAATGGACCCCATAGTGAGTGGCATTATTAGGAGGTGTGGCTTTGTTAGAATAGGTGTGGCCTTGTTGGAGAAAGTGTGTCACTGGAGGGAGGACTTTGATGTTTCAGATGCTCAAGCCAGGCCTAATGTTAACATCTCTTCCTGATATTTGCTGATCCAGATACAGAACTCTGAGCTATCTTTCCAATACCATGTCTGCTTGAGTATCTTCATGCTTCCTGCCCTGATAATAATGGAGTAAACCTCTGAACTATAATCCAGCCCCAATGAAATGTTTTTCTTTATAAAAGTTGCCATAGTCATGGTACCCTAACTAAGACACCAACCCAACCACAAATCCTTTGACCGACAATATGTCCTGCCTTCAAGATGTGCTAAGGTAATGGGGGCTAAGACTTGTGGGAGTAGCCAACCAGCATATGCCTTGACTCTTTAAGGCTCACTCCTTAAGATGGAACCCATACCCAACAATGGGTGACCAAGAACCAGAGACTAGATAGCTCAGAGACACAGGGTAAAAACAAATACCACTGCTCTAAAATAACAAAAGAGTAATAAAATGTTTCCTAATGATATTCTGCTATACTCATAGAACAGTGTCTTATTTACCCATCATCAGTGAAGCTTCCTTCTTCAGTAGATGGAAACAAATAGAGACAAAACAGTATACACAGAGAGAGACCTTGAAACACACAAGTCAAATGGGCTGTCTCTATCAAATCCTTCCCATCAGAGTTCAGAGAACCCCCTTGGAAGAGGAGGCAGAAGGAATCTAAAAGCCAGAGGGGATGGAGGATACCAGGAGAACAAGGCTCTCTGAATCAACTGAGCAAAGCTTGTATAAACTCATCAAGACGGAACTGAGCCTACATGGGCCTGCACTAGATCCTGTGTATATATTATAGCTTTCAGCTTAGTATTTTTATGGGACTCCTGAGTGTTTGAATGAATGGGTCTCATTCTTGTGCCTACTCTTAGGGCTCTTTTCTTTCTGTTAAGATTGCTTGTCCAGCCTTGATGTGATGGTCACTGCTTTATCTCATTACATTTTTGTATTATCTTGTTTGGTTGTTTTGCTTGTTATCTTCTAGAAGCCTTTTCTTTCCCCAGTGAGGGATAGAAATGGAGGGGAGGTGGGGGAGCAACTGAAGGAGCAGAGAAAGGGGAAACTGTAATCAAGATAGAGTGTATGAAAAAAAATCTTATTTTCAATAAGTGAAAAAAATCTATAAATTTCTAAGGTCTTATTCAGGATAGCAAATACCGACTTAAAGATATGTGTCTAAGCTCTTTGTTTTTGTGATTGCATTTACAGTTTAAAGTTTTATTTTGATCCTAAGGAATTTTCAATACAAATTTTAAGGCTCAAACTTAACAGGGATAAAACTATATAATCCTGATCTTATCAAAGTTACTGATTTGTTGCAAACTTTAAAGATAATTAAGCCATACAAGTTCATGGTCAGTCACCTTATGAGTGATCTAATTCTTTAATGTGCTCAGAACTATGCTTGTAGTCAGGCTAAGTACAAATGTAATTCATTCACAAGGACAAGCTTTGGCCTCCTATAAATGCTGTTAAGGTTAAACCTAAAGAAGATAACTAAAAACAAAGTTTGTATGCAATCAGGTATACTTGATGGATGGTTGCCTTATGAAATTACAAATCCATCCAGTGATGTGCTCACAGTATTAGCAAAATAAGAAATTTTATTTTTTCTTTTATATCAAAAAAATGGAGATTTTTTTCTAACTTCAGGCCTTTTTAGGCACTGAAAACCCAAACCACATAGATTCCTTTTTATCTGTAATTACTAAACCTTCATTTTAAAAACATGGATATTTGTACAACATAACAAACATTTTAAAAACAGCAATGGGCTTGGCATGGCCTTGAAAAGGCAATAGGAGTAATCTGGAATCAAGAAAGCTTTTCAGAATTGTTTGTTTCTGGATAATACACTGGCCAAGAAACGCAAACATAATTACGTGTTTCTCAAAGTCCCTTGGAGGCCAAAAAACCTAAGCCAAAAATGCAGTTTAATTAATTAATTAATTAATTAATTAACAAAAATTAGATTGTTTTAATGTTCTCACCTATACTTATGTTTAATACAACTTTTGAATCTGTCACATCAATCTATCTACAGAATGCAGTAAAAACTAGAGCTTTCCTACAAGCTCTTGCTTGCTCCATGGGAGTGTCACACTTTGATGTTGTTCAGAGTTTTGTTTCATTTACAGTACCAGCTGCATATAAGCTTTTCTACTTCGGGATTTTCTGTGGTTATTTCTCAGGTACTTCCAAATATCCTGTTACCCAGTAGGAAAGTCTTTTTAAAATCACAATTAAAATTGTGCCAAATTTCAAAAGTCCCAAATTTTAAGTTAAGAAGCCTTACTTTAAAAGTTTTAAAAGTCAATGACTGCTGTTAATTTAATAGATTTTGTTTGTTTTTTTAGGGTATGCTTGTCCTTGGTCCGGTAAATGATCAGTCTCTGGCAAGGGAGGTACTTCACAAAGGCTCATGAGAGCCTGTCTTCTATCAAAGGCATCATCTTATATAGTATAAAGATATTATTTTATATATTATTCCAAGATTCCAATGCATGATTAGTAGTGAATGGATGTACTGGCTGGCTTTGTGTGTCAACTTGACACAAGCTGGAGTTATCACAGAGAAAGGAGCCTCCCTTGAAGAAATGAATTCATGAGATCCAGCTGTAAGTCATTTTCTCAATTATTGATCAAGTGGGAAGGGCCCATTGTGGGTGGTGCCATCCCTGGGGTGGTAGTCTTGGATTCTATAAGCAAGCAAGCTGAGCAAGCCAGGGGAAGCAAGTCAGTAAGAAACATCCTTAGATGGCCTCTGCATCACTTCTTGCTTCCAAGTTCCTGCCCTTTGCTAGTTCCTGTCGGGACTTCCTTTGGTGATGAAACAAACAACACAAAAAAATTAGCAAAGGCTTTGAGTAATTGAATCTTTGCTCCTGGAAGGAACGGTAAACCCAACAGAAATGAATGGAGAAAAACATTTATGGAGACTGGTAACTAATTAACAGATAGAGAGCAAACAGGAAGAAAACGACAATGAACTTGAAGCCAATTAAATGAAAAGATCAACTGAAGAACTGAGAGAAAGAGAAAAAGGAACTTTGGGGTACAGAGGCACATAAAAGATCCAGGCATGTTTCATTGTTGGGGTTTGAGAAAAAGAAATAAAGTACCCCAACCAACCAACCAACCAACAACAATAAACCCCCACTAAAGTTGGACTGAAGCCAGAATTGGGAGACTTCCCTTTCTGGGAAGCTATTATGAACTTCCTATGTGATTAAGAAGAGTCCCATAACAAAGAGCATCCTGCATCCCAAGCAGAGAAGGAGACATCTGTGAACCAAGAGTTAACTGGAGTTAAACTGAGAAAAACTGAAAAGGGACAAAGCAAGTTTATAGCATCAATTCCAGTTCCTTTGGGGGAGGAGGGACAGTCAGATGGGCAGGTGAGCATCCCAGAAGCTAAATGGACTGGCAGTTCTAACCATGGAAGAAGCCCATAGTTCTACTAAAGTGCTAAATCCAGGGAGCGGGGGATGTGGTGGGGTAGTGTCTCTCCCTGTGTGATAACACTAGAAAAGAAATGTTTTCCCTTCACCGTATCTCAGAAACCTGTAGCCAGCAGATCTGACACGTTGTTTTAAGTGTTACTTCTTTTGTTAAATTTCTGAACGGAACTTGCCAAAGCTAAAAGAAAAAGACATTTTAAAAAGATGGATGATATTTTAATCATGCATATGTCTGTCTGTGTGGGGCATATATAGGCATATACACACACACAGGTTCAGATGCCCATGGAAGCCAAAGGGTTAGATCAACACATTAGAGCCAGAGTGCCAGACAGTTCGGAGCTCCCCATGGGGTGCTGGGGCCTGAACTCTGGTGCTAAGCAGAGTCAGTACACAGCTTAACCATCTCTCCAGTCACATCTGCAGCCTAGAAAAGTAATTTTGAAGTTTCAAAAGACTTTGCTCTTGTATGACCATGCATCTAAACACATGGGAATGATAACACAGATTGGAATTTTGCCTGTTTTTACTAACTTAGAGGAGAGGTAGAAAGGTGTAAAATTGAAAAATTAAAAAAAAAAACATTTTTTTTTCAAAAAAAATCTCATTCAAGAGAGCCGGGCAGTGGTGGCACACGCCTTTAATCCCAGTACTTGGGAGGCAGAGGCAGGCGGATTTCTGAGTTCAAGGCCAGCCAGGTCTACAGAGTGAGTTACAGGACAGCCAAGACTACATAGAGAAACCCTGTCTCAAAAAAAAAATTCATTCATCTTTTTCATTTATCTATTAATATCTTTCCATTATATTTCAGTATTGTTCGTATTTTTAAAGAATACTTTATTGTTTGTTGTTCTTTCTCTTCTCTAGTTTTACTAACACACCCACCGGTTCACTCTCATGTAGTCAGACTTTTATTCCTTGATTTATCACTTTCCTCTTCCTCACACTGCTTTCTTTTTTGATCTATATTCTAATATTTGGTTTGTTCTGGAGTTGTTGCTGTTGCAATGATTTATTCTTTTTTCTCTTAAGTGGTAATGGACATTGAGCCCACAACAGAAGAAAGAATGGTCACTAAAGATATTCCCATGTAAAACCTGGAAGTAGTATCCATCTGAATGCCTATACTATCTAAACTTTAGAAATACACTTAATTTGAAATGAAAATTCAGTCCATCACTGTGAGCAGCGCATTGTGGGTCAGACCATTTTACCTCATGGTGGCTGAAGAAGGAATAAAGAAGACTCATGGGTCCCCTTCCTTTTATTCTACGGGATGCTGTCACACACATTCAGGGGTGTCGTTCCTCATTTAATCCTTTGTGGAAATATCCATTCAGATATATCACATGCATGTTTTACTCATCTCCTTGGTAATTCTAAATACAATCAAGTTGACAGTGAAGACGGATCATTCCAAGATGTCCTTGTGAAACGTCTTGGAAGAGATGGGAAGAGCACCTACCAAAATGGAAGGAGTCTGACCAGTGAGCTACCATAAAACCAGGGCCTGTGTGCCTGAGTGGAGGTTTAAAGTTAAGGAATAGAAGAGTTTCCCAAGTGAAACGAGCAAAAGCATCATCCGGATGGCATGAGCAAAACTAAAGCCAAGAGATCAAGCATCCCTGCCTATGTGTATAATTAAGATTGTGAGAGGATGTCAGTGGTCCTGGTAATGAAGATCCCCAGAAGTCTAGAGTGTCATGCAGAAGCAGTCTCTGACAGGTCTTCACAGGACCTTGAAAAACAATGTACTCACTATTTGCATTAGGTCTGAACTTTAGATAAACCATTCCAGCTGTTTAGTGGACAATGTGGGATTGGGAGGTGAGGTCCCTGGAGAGGAAGCAGCAGTGGTGGTGGACGGACAGCTCAGGGTTGAAGAACACTTCCAGTTTTTGAAGCATATCCATGTTCACGATGAGCAGAGCCAGAGTTCCTGATGCTTTCTTCAGGACTCTGTGGCTGCTACTCTTAGATAGGTGTGCTCACACACAAACACAAGCCCATAATTTAAACATTAAACAAGTCTTAGGGAGTGAGGCTGGAGAGATGGTTCTCCAGTTAAAATCATGGGCTGCTCTTCTAGAGAATGCAAGCTCAATTCCCAGCACACACATAACAAACTTTCTACAACTGCAATTCCAAGAACTACAACACCTCTGTGTGGCCTCTGCAGCAACCAGACACTCATAGGGTGCACTGACATACATGCAGGCAAATCAACCCAGACCCATACAATAAAATTAAGATAATAAATTGGAAAGATGTACAAAAAGACAACGTGAGAGAAGAGTTGTATTGCTGTTCTGAGACCCTCAACTGGAGGTGACAGGCTTGAAATATGGCCCATGGTAGCAGAAGGACAGAACTTAGGAGTAAACTGAGGAAAAACACATGAGTGTTTAAGACAACCTTGGGACTGAGGGGAAGAATGGCCAAGAGGAGGAGAATACAGATAAGTTTGGGTAAATATGTATATATATCAAGAAGATATCATAGAGTAAGTTTGGCAGGAAAGGGTATCAACTTCAACGTGGAAATGTTGAGATTTGGTTTCAAAAGGATCATTTAAGGGGTTCGGTCTGGTCAGCATACAGTTGTGTAAGCCTCAGCATAGACTAGAATAGAGACATGGACCACAAACTTCCTGAGTGACAGGGTAAAGGGGCTGGTTGAGGGATATTGTTTATTGAGGTCACGATTTCTCTTGAATCTTGTGTTTTACTCTCTGAATGTCTGTTCTGTTCCTTAGCCATTTTTTGGAGGTTACATAGTAATCACAGTGTTACCCCAGGTATATCTTAATCTACTTGGAGAAGGTATTGGTGACTTTGGGTTTTAATGAAATAATAGGATTTCTATTTTTTTTATCTTCCTCCAATGTCTTTTTGAGAATATAAAACTTTGAAAATCCTTATATAGCTTAGTGAAGACACAAGAAGAGACACGGCAGTTTTATAACGCTCACCATCAACTGGCAGGGTTTCCATTAGGTCTTTAAGCTCTGCTTCTGTGAGTTTAACCTCCATATCTTCCAGGATGTCGTTGATGTTATTAACGTCAACTTTTCCTTTGAAAAAACATTAGATTAGAACTGTACAGAAAGCAAATAATTTAAAACATTACTTTAATCATTAGACACCATTGTTTGATTTAATGATCATATGCTCATACTAAAATTAAAAAAAAAACTTGACGATTCACATATTTCTATCACAATATGAACACTAAAAGCCCAGTCTGACTCTGTGCTCCAGAGAGCAGAGTTAGTAGAATTCAAACATTAAAATCAGAACCTTTCTCCCTGAGGTTTGTGGTTGAATCAAACCAAGGCTGCACACTACTCACTGAGCCTTTGTAGACCTCTTTTCCTGCCATGCTTTTGAACAATAAAGTCTATTTGTGTTTTCTGAAGCTTTGAGTTAATTATTATCAATTTGCTGCTTGTTGAATTAGAAAACAAAACAAAACAGGAACGTTGACCTTTCTTTACACTTCTGCCGCAAAAATACATGAAGTAATTCTTTTGAAGTAAAACTTGAAAATTTTCAAATTTACTTTTGTTTAAGCAAAGATAGTGTCTAGGGTACTATTTGTCAAATTACAAATATACTTCAAAATGTAAGGAAGTGGGCTATAAATAAGAAACAGGATTCCCTATCTAATGAGTTACTATCTGGACTGTGAGATTCCTTGAGAAAATTCTGTTTTCTTACTAATTCCCTAACTTACCTTTGAGAGACTTCACTTCCTTCATCAATCTTTTCTGGAATACCATTTCATCATCTATAATAAAATAATATTGACCATATATTTCTTGTAATACAAAATCATAAAAACTAAGTATGTATTTATGTCATGAATATTAATATTTTATTTCACAAGAGAAATACTATTAAAGACAGAATTACATGTATTCTGATTACATAGAATTGGGACATTATATTTCCTTAGATATTTACATTATACAACCCTCAAATACATATGAATTTGAGAATGGGAAATTTTTGCTTTCTGATAAATCTACAGTCTGGCATTGGCCACCATTTTTAGTTGTTCTACAGTGTGTGAAACACACACACATTTAGTAAACTTCTACAATAGTGAATCACATATTATTTTTCTCCTTTTATTTCCTTCTTTGTTTCTCACTCCTCTTTACTTTCCCCATATTTTTCTTGGCTATACAACCCAAAGCCCTTTGCATAGGTCTAATAGCACCAAGGACTTAGGGCTGAATTTATACTCTAGCGGTTTCCACAGAGAATTAAGTAGAAAAGTCTAAAGCTCCTTTGTTGTCCATTGATACTCATGGGTGACACATCATTAGTGTGTTTGAGGCTTACTGTCCACAGGCAGGATCTTCAGCAGATCAGAGAGCATCTTCTCTGTGAGGTCAATGCCCATGCTTCCCAGAACGTATTGGAGATCATTGATATTAATCTTATTACCTTTGAAAAGACAGCGGTGTTGTCATTGGGGAAACCAGATATTTAACCGTGGTTGTAGGCATGTTGTACAAGTTAAAGTCTAATGTTTAAATAACACTTATCTACATAAAACCAATAGAAGAAACATTTAAAAATTATCCTGACTGGTGGTTTGAATAAGAGACTTTTTTTTTTTTTTTTTTTTTTTAGTTTTGGAGACTTGACAAAATGGCAGGGATAGATGTGTATATAACTCAGAAATTTAGGAACCTAATCAGAAATAAACAGACATTTCTACAAGTATAGTTATTTTGATTTAAAGCACAAGATTTAATGTTCTAAGCTGGCTGGTGGTGGCACACGGGGGAGGTAGAGGGTAGGGGTTCTGGGGTAGGTGGTGATGGGGTGGGGTGAGGAGCAAAGGATCTCTGAGTTCTGGGCTAGCCTGATCTACAGAGTAGCCCAGGACAGCGGGGGTTACACAGAGAAACCTTGTCTCAAAAAAAAGAAAAGATAAATCAATAAAATTAGTGTTCCTCACAGTAACATTTTGAGTCTTCAAAATTTATCCAATTTTGCCTTGCCATTTGCTATATATGTTTCTAGTATACATGTTTATGTATATTATGTATGTATATTTATATCATAGTAAACAAAATTCTGCTAAGTATAGAGTACCTCCAGAAATGAGAAAAACATTTAGCATTTTAGTACTAAAATCTTGATAACCTAGTGATAGAGTATCAGAAGCAGTAGCAAATGAATCTTTAAATGGTTTTAAATATGTATGTGGATGGTATGTTTGCCTCTCCCTCTCCCTCCTTCTCCCTTCCTCCTGGCAGCAAGCCCCCAGGGTCTACTTGTCTCTGTCCTCATCACTTTGGGTACATATGTGTGCTCCATACCCTACTTCTATGTGGATACTTGGGATTTAATTCAGTTTCTCACACTTATGTGACAAACTCTTTACCTACTGAGTCCCAACTCCAGGCCCTATGGCAAATGATTCCTTAGCAATGAGTCAAAATGCAGAATCTAAGCAGAGACTGAAGGAAAGGCCATCCAGAGACTGCCTCACCTGGGGCTCCATCCCATATGCAGACACCAAACCCAGACACTATTGCAGATGCCAAGAAGTACTTGCTGACAGGAGCCTGATACAGCTGTCTTCTGAGAGAGAAGCTCTGCAAGAGCCTGATCAATACAGATGCAGATGCTCAAAGTCAACCATGGGACTGAGCACAGGGACCCCAATGGAGGAGTTAGGGGAAGGACTGAAGGAGCTGAAGGGACCAGCATCATTGAGGTGAAATCTTCTGGGAAATGTTTTCTGAGAGCACAGAGGCTGTGTTCCAGAGATTGCCAAGGTTGTACCTTGGGTTGAGGCTGGACTTGGTAATGTGTAAGAGTTACCCAGGTGGTACTGGTTTTGAAGGCATGAAAGGGTCATGAAGAGCAGCTGAGGCTTTGTACTGTGAGAGGCCGTAGAAGGCCATTGGAGAAGGTGCAGCCTCAGTTGCAATTGATGTCCCAGGACTGACAGGGTCATGCAAAGGAGTTGAGGCTTGGCACCATGAAGAGAGTCTATGAGAGGCTATTGTTGAAGCCTAGTTGCAGTGGAAGACAGCAGAGTTGCCAGTACCATGAGATGACCACCAAGAACAGCAGCAGCAGTAGAGTACAGGTAGCTGGAGCCTAGAAGACAAGGTGTGTGCTACAAAGGTCAGAGCTAGAGAAGTGACCCAAGCAGGAATGCAGAAGATCTTGAGTGGAGCCCAGACATTGGACGGTTGGAGTTTGATTTTGCTTTTGATTATGACTGTGCCCTGATATTTTTCCCCTCTTGAAGTAAGAAAGTATTTTAGTGGAGCCCACAGTTAAGAGATCTTGAATTTTTTTTTTTGAATTTTTAAAAGACTTTGAATTTTAAAAGATATTGGATATTTTAAAGGGATTGAACTTTTAATATGTAAAGACTGTGGGACTTTTAAAGTTATTTAGATCTTGGGGATGAATAAGAAACTAAGGGTGGAGACTTAATAGTGATGTGTTTGTGTGTCAAGTTGACAAGGGGTCAATTGTACTGGCTGATACTGTTGTGTCAACTTGACACAGACTGGAGTTATCACAGAGAAAGAGACTTCAGTTGGGAAATGCCTCCATGAGATCCAGCTGTGGGGTATTTTTCAATTAGTGATCAAGGCAGGAGGGCCCACTGTGGGTGATGCCATCCCTAGACTGGCAGTCTTAGGTTCTATAAGAAAGTAACTTGAGCAAGCCAGGGGAAGCAAGCCAGTAAGGAACATCCCTCCATGGCCTCTGCATCAGCTCCTGCTTCCTGACCTGCTTGAGTTCCAGTCCTGACTTCCATTGGTGATGAACAGCAATATGGAAATGCAAGCTAAATAAACCCTTTCCTCCCTAACTTGCTTCTTGGTCATGATGTTTGTGCAGGAATAGAAACCCTGACTAAGACAGGGGATAACATTAGAAATGTAAATAAATAAAATATCCAATAAAAAAATAAAAGCTAGTATATATACTACTGATAAAACCATTTACTAGAGCACAGGATGAGAGCTTCGGTATTATGTTAAACTTACCCACCTGTAAAAGCTTCCATTGCATCAATCAACTTTTCCATTTCAATTTCTCCAGCATCTGTAAGAAAATAAGCATGTATATATGGACATGATCCCAAGACTCAGAAAACATGAATCGTGACATTAAATAGTATTTGATACTCTAGCATTTTAACATATTTTAAATACTTTATAAGCATGAATTAGGGGTCAAACATTTAAACATGACCAATATAACCTTTAAATTTTATTTTTTATCATTCAAAAGTAATAAAAACTTTAGTAATGACATGTGGAGAGCCTTTTGGGGTGCCGCTTGGCAGGAGTCTAACATTGGCCACGGAGAGGAAATAGACTTCAGGCAGGGACCTGACATTGGCCAAGGACAAGAAAGTAAGAATCTGATTTTAGGGTAGAACAAAGAAGTAGGCTCGGATGTCTTGATCATCCTTAGAAACAGCATCACCAGGGTGATCATACGGCTTTGTGTTTGTCTTGCTTGTTCCTTGACTATTGTCCTTTTGGTTCCTTATTGTACTGCTTGCATAGAATTACTCGCATGTAATTAAAATGGTATAAAAAGCAGACTGGGAAAATTAAATTTGCCTTCAGTCTCAGAATTGTCTGGGGTCATGCTACAATGTTGTCTGTCTTTTTTCTTTTTAATCCTCACCCCCATGCTGGAGAACCTGTTGACTGACTGAGCAGGCTTGGTCAATGACAGGATAAAATCTAAAGAAGATTGCTTCCAGCTTACTCGGGCTGTTTACAATTGACAACTAAAAAACCGTTTTCAGAGGGTTTTATGTGTATGAGCACTGTGGCTGCATGCGTGTCTGTGCACGATGTACGTGACCAGTATCTACAGAGGACAGACAGAGAGAGCATTGGATGCCTTGAAACGGAAATTCTGGATAGTTCTGAGCTGTTTTGGGGGTGTTTGAAATCGTCCTCTTAACTACTGACCATCTCTCCACCCAATTGACAGAGTTAGGGTTTTTTGTTTTGTTTTGTTCTTTTGTTTTTGTTTTTTGTGTTTGTTTTTTGTCTAATAGAAAGCACATGGTATATATAAACATTTTAATATAGATTTCAGAAATATCCCCAATATAATTTGTCTATTCTCAGTAGTTCTTGGACAAGGAGGCAAACTTCTTTAGTTTATTTACTTGCATTGAATACATACAAATTGCTAATCGTTTTGAGAACTTTTTTGCTGTCACAGTGTGAGTAGACATTATGCAGAAAAAATGTTGCATGCATACCTCACATTTTAATTTAAAGTATGATTTATTTGGAAATAGGCAAAACTTTTCATGTTTTAGAAGTCAAGTGTTACACAAGGGACATTTTATGGTATGGCCGCGCAGGGATCCCCTGTACCCCATCTCCTGGCAATCTTGGTCATTTCAGAAGTAACTGATGTGGCTGCCTTCCCTTTTACTTAAAAAAGTAGACACATAATAATTGAACACACTTATAAAGTATAGTGTGGTAGTTTGAAATAAGTATAGATTGTAGAAAGTTAATCATGTAAACAAGTCATTAATGCACTGCTTGCTTTGTGATTAGAATGTTAATCATTCAGTTTCAGCAATTTAAAAATATATACTATTATTTTTTGAAAAAAAATTGAGATTATAATATACTAAAGAATTTATTCCTTTCCTCTATAAACCCTCCTTATATACTCCCCTCTCCTCTACTTCAGATTGGTGGCCTCTTTTTCCATTAATTATACACACACACACACACACCCCTACATATGTGTTTGTGTATTTAGGAATATATATATATATATACATATATATATATATATGAACATATATGTATATATTTAGGAATATATATGTATATGTATACACACACACACACACACACACACACGCCCCTACATATATATTCCTAAATATGACCTTCTTAGTCTGTATAATGTTACTTGTATGTGTTTTCAAGGCTCATCATTTGAGATTCGTTACCAATAGATCTGCTAGCCCCTGGGGAAGACACTCACTTGTGACATTCCTTAATTGCCTATAGCTCTTTTTGTAGGGTGGAGGCCTCATGGGCTTTCCCCATCCACTTTTCCATATCCACTGGTGTTGCCATTGCAAAAGTGCAAGCTATTATTAACTGCACTCAACGATGCTCCTCTGGAACCAGGACTTTAAACCCTTTGAACATATCTCCCTTCTTTTCTTACCCCAACTCACTCCAATCTGGAGTCTCCTTTTGGTTCTATGAGTTATCTACATAAAGCTCCAACCTAGACATAGACATTCAGCGTCTGCCTTTCCATGTCTAATTTTCCTCCGCTGAGTTGGTTTCTTAGGTGCCCTCTCTCAGCACCAAGAATGCTAACAGAGCTGGGCAGTGCATCTAGGGATTTGGCCCTTTCTTCTTGGTCTCCCGCGCACTTGAGTAGGTCTATGGTATTGTTTGTAATGTCTCCTACTTCTTACTGATTTTGTATATTTTAGTTTTCTTATTTGTTCTTCATTGGTTTAGCTAAAGGCCTCTCAACTCTGTTTTCCAAAGCTTAACCTTTAGCTTTGCTGATTTCCCCATTGCTTTCCTAGGCTGTCTTTCACTGATTCATACTATAGTCTTTACTCATAACCTTCTATGTTTGGACTAAATTTCCTTTTAACTCCCTGAGATATAACTCTAGGTTGTCTATTTGAGATATATCTTCTTTTAAAAAGTGGTCAGCAATCTTTTCTTTCATTCTTCTCTGGGAGGGGTTGAAGGAGAAAATGGGGAGTGGATATAATCTAAATAGATCTTATCTGTGTATGGAATGACAAGGAAATATAAATAAAAGTGTTTAATTAACAAATGAAAAATACTATAACTACCACCACCACCATCATAATATCAGCAAAACAATCTAAGCAAAAGAAAAAGCCCTCGAGTCCCAGGATGCCTGGGCTGTTGGAGCTTTCCACACTGACCGCTCACTGGCACATTCTTGATCATGTCTTTATATTCCATGTCTGAGAGTTTCATTCCCATGTTTTTCACCATTGTGTCCAGTTTGTTGACAGAAATCTTCCCTCCTTACAGGGAAAAAGATCATGAAGAAAAATCAATGACAAATCCAATTATTTCATGGCTATTACAGGTTTCTCAGTATGAGGTTCAAGGTCCATAGAAGTCAATGTAAGAGCACAAAGGCATAACACAGTAAAAGTAAAACTTATTTTTTGAGGTTTTTTTTTAAGGAATCACTCATATTTCAAATGCTTTTAGAGATATTCGTATCTACCCTCAGAACGACACAAAGAAATGCCTACTGAGGATTTTGAAAAGTGCCCTGATCATTGTCTCTCTGGTGTCTCCATAAACTTTCCAGGCTCTGGAACAGATTTTTAAATTGTTAATGATTTTCTTTGTTATTCGTTGTTCAGACTTCCACTTTGTTTTCTGCCTTGCCAGTGACTTGAAAGTCCAGCGCAAAATGGTGTGCTGGAGAGTCAACTGGGCTAGGTGCTAGGAAGCAGGCAGCAAGCACAGATGAGTGGGAGACGTGCAGATCCACAACAGACTGAACTGGCTGTTCAACAAGTATAAAATGTTATAAATAGAAGATACTGAATCAGATTTAATTGCTTATCACTTACTTTTAGCAGACTTCACAGTGTTCATTAATCTATTATGGTAGAAATTTCCATCGGCTGTAAGAAAAAGCAGAGTTCAAGTCAATGTAGTATGAGTTGAAGCCAGTCTTTGGACCCTTATCTACTGAGCCATCTCTCTAGCCTTCAAAGTTAATATTTTAGCCTAATGCAGTGTATTACCATATTTTAAAAACAGATCACTCATATAGATTATAAAGTGAAAGGCAAACTTTAAAACTTTCAAAGGAAAATATAGGATATTTTTATGACTTTGCAGTCATAAAATACATAAAAATTCCAATCTTAAAAGTAATTTACATAAATTTACATAAATTAAAAGGCATATGTATCAAGATGAAAATGTAAAGCCATGTCAACATCAAGGAATATTTTTAAAATGTAAACAAAAACTTAGTACTTAAAACAGGAAAGAGAAGAAAGCCACCTTTCTTATACTTGCTTTATAAATACAGTTTTATTGGTGCATAGCTATACCATTAAAAAAAAAACAAACCCATGAACCCTATTTTAGCTTACATCAAGAAGGTGGAGCAGTTTTGACAGAGGCCATAAAGCCTAGGATATTTGCCATGTGGCCTTTTGCAAAAAAAAAAAAAAATGTGCTTGCTTCCTGGCATGGAATACAAAGAACTTTCACAAACAGTGAGAAAAATAGATGGCAACTAGCAAAGTACAAGGCAAAAGTCACAAGATGGGCACTTTGCAAAGGATGAAACAATTGTTGATAAATGTATGAAAGTTCCCATGAAGACAACAGTTTTTAATTCCTTGGATTAGCAGGTATTTGACAGTCTGCGGCCCAGGGAAGTACAGGGCTGGGAATCCCCCTGCAGCAGCTGTGAGTCTCATAAACATCCTGGGCTCTCTCTTCCTTTAGGTGCATGGCAGGACCCCCAACCAGACTCAGTTACATTTTCCAAGGACGTTTCTGCCCTAGAGTATTTCTTTCCCTGTTTGACAGTCTAACATCTTAAAGGCAATAAAAGAACATAAGGAAGAGCAGTGAGATGACTCAGGGTAAAGCCATTGGCTATTAAAATTGATGGCCTGAGTTCATTCTTCAGTGAGCACACCATGGAAGGAGACGTGTACGTACACTTAAAAGTGATTAAAAAAAATGTTAGCAAAGGAACATAAGGAAAATTCTGGAAGTAATGTGTTTAGTACCTTTGACCATGGATGGCCATGCTACTCTGGGTGAAATGTGTACATTAAATGCACATGAGTTTCTGGCTACCAAACTAGTAGTAGCAAAATAGGAATAAAAGCACAGGATCCCTTAATCACAACAACAACAATAACAAAAAAAAAAAAAAATAGGAAAACTACTCAAAAATAATGATACAAGTATGAGGTTAAAGAAAACTTGGAATTATAAGTGAAGTATATAATACTCAGTATTTAGAATTTTAAAGAGGTATCCACTAGAAAAATATACAGATTTATTTATTATCTATCTATCTATCTATTTTATGTATATGAGTGGTTTTGCCTGCATGCATGTCTGTGTACCAAGTGTGGCCAGCAGAAGCAAGAAGAAGGTATCAGATCATCTGGGACCAGATTTATAGATGGTTATGAACCAGGTGGGTGCTGGGAATTGAGCCCTGGCCCTCGGCAAGAGCAGCAAATGCTGCCTCCCACTGAGCCATCTCTCTACCTCCCACCCCACCCCTGCCCCAGACAATATTTTAGAAGCCAGTTTGCCTTCTTTCCTTCTCAGAAGTGCAAGTCACCAAAGTGGTGAAGATTCAAATGAGACTACGATTCCTCTTTATTGTAAGGAGCCTTTCTACAGAAAAGCACCCTGTTTATCTAAAGAATTGAAGAAGAGTTAAATGGCACAGCTGGGCTTGCTCATACAGCATATTTGGGCCATCTGATCTTAATGTCTCCATGGCCATCAGAACAAAGGTGGTAAAGTTCTTGTAAGTGAACTTTTACCTAAGTACCCTGATGGCTACAGCCGGGCTTACCATCAACAGGGAGAGTCTTCAACAGCTCTATGAACTCCGTCTCCGTGAGGTTCAATCCCAGGCTGTCTAGAATATCTTTCACGTCGTTGACATTTTCTTCTTCTCCTTAAAAGCAGAGAAAAGGCCACAGATTCATATGTTATTCTGAGACTAGATGATATTTTAAAATAATTATTTGTGGGGCTAGAGAGATGGCTCAGCACGGGCCGCTCTTTTCAGAGGACCTTAGTTCGATGTCCAGCACCCATATGGAGGACCACAAACAGTTTTTAACTTAAGTTATAGAGTATTTGATGCCCTCTTCTGACTATTCTGGGCACCAGGCATACATGTGGTACACTGACATATATGCAGGCAAAACACCCATCCACATGAAATAAAACTAAAATATAAATGAATAAACATGTTGTGGATAGCCCTGGTGCTGTTTGTACTTTGATGGTAATTCAACTTTTCCAAGAGGGGCTGCGTGGGATGAGGAGTGAACCATGCACTCAGGACTTCATGGACCCTTCTAATGATTAAAGAAACAATCACTGGGCGAGTAGGCGGGACTTCCAGGTTGGAGGAAGGAAGAGAAGAGACAGGAGAGGGGTATGGGTTTTGGACAGGGACAGGGAGAAGACAAGATGTAACTATAAGTAGTCCCCAGTTTTGATGGCGAATCTGCCAGGATTCACCACCGGAGGATTTAGATTTTATATGGTTTGTAAGATTAGGATTCTAGTTTTTGCACACAGTGATTGGATTACCACTAATTCAAGAACAGTTAGAAGAATTAACCTTAAAGTATGTATAATTCAAACTATAACTATAATTAGATGGATGCAAAAGTAGAAGAGACTAGAGAAATCAGGATAGTTATTCAGATAAAAGTGACAGCCTTGGATTTAGAAAAATCATGTCTCACCTATGATAGTGTTTGCTTCCTTCATCAAGTCATGGAAATTAACTTTCCCGTTACCTGTAAGAACAGATATTGGGACATAAACCTTGTCAAAGAGAAAAATATGCAAATAAAGTTTACTTGACCCATGAAAATGATTCCTATTATGTTTGAAAAATCATCTTTCAATTTTAATGACCAGCTCTTAGGAAATCTTGACATATTAGTAAAAGGCACCCTGTTCCCATGTTTTAACCAGGAGGTGACTTTAAGTATGTCAGTGTTATAATAATAACTTGTTTTGTGTGCTTTTCTAATTATTACCATGCCCTACTATTAAAATATTAATTACGAAGAACACATGAACTAAAATGCCAATTAAAAGAGAAATATTTTTAGATGAAACTGAGTCTGTGCAGCTGACAAAATCTGTAAATATTCCGATGGGATGATAAAGGGTGAGGCACATACATGCTGCACTGCTGTGCACGAGACCCTTGCAAGCCCAAGCCAGACCAAGCCACTGAGACAACCTGAAGTCAGTCCATTTCCACTGCACGTTTGCAAGCCTAGATTTGACGATGCGACTTTCTGCTTATTTGTTCTTACTTGGAGGCCTCACTGGAGGGGATGCTCACCCTTCCTGGAACTCTCTTTACTATGGGACCTCCAGCTGACCTTCATCTGTTGGCTTCTGCTGGGTGTTTTGAGCACCTAATTTGATGGTTTGTCTCTCTGTCTATCTCTTTTTTTTTCTTTTGTTTTAGATTGTAATATACTTAATAAATTCTAAAAATCAAATCCCAAACAGAAATTTGTGCTTGAAAATTAAAATACCAATCTTAAGGAAACTCAACAAAGTACACAAGAAGAGTTCAATAAACCAGTTTGCAAGTGGTGCTCTACAGAAGGCAAAGTCGGGCACTCTAAAGCTCACCGTCATCTCGTAGGTTTGATTCTAGAAGATCAAGCTCCTTTTCAGTAAGTTTGATCCCCACGTTTTCTAGGGCAGCATTTATTTTATTTTGTTTAATTTTTCCTCCTTAGAGACAGAGATACATTAAAAAGAGAGATGTTTTAAGTATTAGAAATATATTAGCTGCATTATATTAAAATACAATGCATTTCTAGATACTAATACTATTTTTAAATATGAATGAACCTTTAGAACTCTGCATTAAATAACTTTACATTTGTAAAACTCATATAATAGTTTATAAAGTTATGATGGAAGACAATGAAATACATAGCAGAGGGACTTTGAAATGCATAGCGTTTGCTTCCCCAGATATTTAAAAATTTCGATAGACGTGGTTTGTCCATATTTAAAGATAGTTTTTGAGTAGAGATTCTTAAAAATAGAAAAAAATTATATTAGTTTAAAAATACATACCTGTCTCTATAAACTACCTGAGATGACATCAGAGAGTTCATGTTCTGAAGCTGAACAATAATTGGGGATAGGAGTGTATAGAGAAGAAAATGAAAATTGATAATTGTAAACCAAGGGGGCCAAAAGAGAAAATAGATGTTGGCTAGCATGGGACCATGGGATGAGAGAGATGCCAGGGAAGTGACCAGTAAGGCTCCTGGCTACCAATGCTTCATTTAAAATTTTTTATGTACATTGGTGTTTTGCTTACGTGTATGTTTGTGTGAGATGTCAGATACCCTGGAACTGGACAGTTGTGAGCTACCATGGGAATTGAACCTGGGTTCTCTGAAAGAGCAACCAGAACTACGGAGCCATCTCTTCAGCCCCAAAGTGGTTTATTTTTCTAACAGTAATATTCAATTTACTTAGTGATAATATGTTCAAATTTAAAAATGTGAAGCATGAATTGTCACACTAAGTTTTTCGAGAAATATTCTGGCTGTCTTCCTCCAAAAGGCCTGAGAATGCCAGGAAGCATCCTTTTTTTTTAGCTGGGAAGCATCCTTCCTGCATCCTCTCAGCAGGGGTCAAATATAGCGCTTCTAGCTCTTTAATTATTCCTCCTTTTCTTTTTCTTTCTTTTTTTTTTTTTTTTGAAGTAGTTACTGGGAAACTCAGAGGAAAAGAAATCCTTAGTTATAACCTCATGAATGGTCCAGTTTTCCTGAGCTGAATGTCCCTAGAGATATGTTCTAGCTAAACAAGCCATAATGAAAGAATGGACCTCATTCTACCAAGCTCATCAGGTAAAGGCACATGCCACCCATCCTGATGGCATGAGTTCAACTACTAGGACCCATGTGGGGATGGAGAAAACCAATTCCTACACGTTAAAATAAGATCTTTTAAGAGGAAAATAATGCTTAATATCCCTGACAATGGGTTTGATTAATTTGGGGTCATCTGCACTTCTCCAGCTGACCAGGAATTCTTGTTATTGTTGTCATCATTGTATATATCTATCTACAATGCAAATGAAAATTTGACAATTTATTTAAAAAAGAACACAGGAGATTGTGAGACTTTTCACAAATATAAAAACAAGTCACTCATTGTCGAGGTAAAGGGCATTTGTAATAAAGAAGGTAAATTCAGAAATGAAGGTGAGAACTCGAAAACACAAGCTAGACAACAATTCTAAGTCTGCTCGCCACTCACCCTTGAAAGACTTTACCCCACTCAACAATCTCTTCTTATAGATCTTCCCAGATTCTATAATGAGAAACATGTTTAATGCCAAACAAAATGTGAGACAGGTGCTCATGAAACATACATTTCTTCCTTCCTTCCTCCCTCTCTCTCTCTCTCTCTTTCTTATTATAATCATTTTTATCAATTTTTCAGAGTCATGGTCACTGTAGCAACATAGGCTGGCCTTGAACTTCTTGCACCTCCTGAGTGCTGGTGTTAGAGACCTGGACAAACACACACACTCAGCTATACACATTTCTTACTTTCAGGAAGAATGTCTTATTATTTGGTGAATAAGTGTTTCTATACCCCAATAAAGCCTGAAGAATTTAGAAATGAGAACTATCAGTCTCCCAGACGATGCAGTTCTACACCTGAGATAAACTTTATTTCTTTACTTTAGAATTTCATACACAAACGCATGTGTCTTTATCTCATCCACCTGTCTTGAGCTTACACATGCATGGGCATAGTGTTGGCTACTTCAACCTAGGCAGCCTATCAGCAGGCTTGTCCTTGAAGAAAACGGACTCACCTACCCTCAGTGTCCTTCAGCAGCCTGTAGCTCATGAGCTCTCAGCAAAGTAGCTGCCAGCATCTGCGTCAGTTTTAATAGGCTCAACTTCGCAGATGCTCAGTCTTTTTTTGACTGTTCCCACCTGATTCAAATAATTCCTTCTATCAGCCCCTTCCTTTTGTTTTTCTTACTGGATTAGTGTTGCACCTGTCATTCTATGCACAACAAAATTTTATACAATATATATATATATATACAAAAGAAACCTTCCCAGAGTCCTATAAAACTAAGCTCCCACCTACAGCTCACCGTCAACAGGCAGTTCGCTGATCAGACTCATCCTCTCTTTATCTGTCAGTTCAAGGCCCATTTCTTCCACTATATCCGGGAGAGTCCGCATGTCAACCTTTGGTCCTTTGAAAAATGTAAAGCATTATTATCCCAAATGTTAGAGAATAATTATTTCAAGAAGCAGCATAATATTAGAGAAGGGTTTTTTTTTTTAATCTGAGGGAAATTAAAAAAAAACAGTAAAATACATGTACACAGAATCAAGAGGGATCAAGGGCCATATTTACATAGAAATGCTGGAATGTATTTTATGATCTGAGGATGAGTCAAAGGAGAGGGAAATAAATTTTATCTTAATGACTTCTAATAAAGCTATCAGAATCAGTTCATTTATACATCTTACCAGAGAGTACTACATATTGTTTTCCTTTACAGATTTTACTAAATTATGTTATTTGCCCTTGACATTGATAACAACTGTCTTTTATGGCTGTTACTTGATGTACTCTGGTTTGGGTGTTTATTAATAATACTTCAGTAAATGATACTGCCAGAATAAATGCTCTAGAAAGCTGACAATGTTAATGTTCTACACATTTAGCCAGCAAAAGGGTAAACTGTAGGACAAAAGCTCACATTTTATCAAAATTAAAACAAAACAGATCAGGGATAGAATAGTAGAACAAGGAATTCCACTACTGTATAAAGCCCGAGGTTTGGTTCTCACTCACCTGTAAATGTGTTTAATCCCTTAAACAATTTCTTCAATGCAACTCTTCCATGCACTATAAGAAATTCAAGTAAAGAAATATATCACGTCTCAAAAATAGCAAGAGGAAAATTATCTAGCAACATATTCAGTAATCTCTGCAGCTTTATCTTCTTCATCAGGATGAACCAGAATTAAGAAACAAACTACTAAAAATTTATTTAACAGTTTCTGCCATGTGACCGTCATTTCGTCCTACAGTATCTTGGACTTTCCACATTCAAGGGGCAAAACTCAGATGCATTTATGCTAGATAACTTTTATTTAGATCAGAGCACTAAAACAGGATGTCAGTATGTTTTATAGTACTTCTTAATGTTTGGAGATGACTAACCAATTGCTCATGTCATAAGTTCTCAATCGGTATTTACCTATTTTCTCCAGGCAGATTCGCTTATTCTTCTGAAGTGTAAGTGATAACTGTGAGGTGCTTCTGGGTAGAGGATTACACTTACTGCTCTATTAATAACGAGTCAACAAAAAGTAACACCACTGCCAGGGGTATTTAAGGTAATTCCTCTAATCGGTGTAAAGATTAGTGCAGTCAGAATAATATTAGAGACTGGCCTTAGCTGGGCATGGTGGTGCATGCCTTTAATCCCAGCACTCGGGAGGCAGAGGCAGGAGGATTTCTGAGTTCGAGGCCAGCCTGGTCTACAAAGTGAGTTCCAGGACAGCCAGGGCTATACAGAGAAACCCTGTCTAGAAAGAGAGAGAGAGAGAGAGAGAGAGAGAGAGAGAGAGAATATGTAATTTTGACTTGATCTTATCTTTGAAAAAGTAAATATGTGTCTACCCTAAAACTAAGTTATACTCTAGAAGGTAAACTTCTAAGTATGTATCCATGGAAATTCTTTGACATGCGCATCATGAGGCAGACTCCTGGAAGGAATCATTGTAACAATGAGAACTAGAGACAATGGAAATATCCACTAAATAGAAAAACTTTAAGTAGATTGTAGCATATTCATGCAGTAAAATATTATATAGCAATAATAATATATTACTTTTGTGGCATTTGGGATTCATTATTGAAGTAAGTTCCAGATAATTTGTGAGACATTGTAAGATAAGATTTTAATAAAACTTACAAACAGGTAAGTGCATATCTATTTTGAAATATTGTTAAGAAACACACACACACTTATCTGAAACATGTGCTTTCAAAACAAGGGGCCTAGAAATGCAAAATTTAGCATAGCAGTTTACTGGCAAAGGCATGAGAGGGAGGAAGATCCCATATAATGCAGGAAGCACTGTTCATATGCAATGCTTAAGTTGCATGAAGTAATTGTGGCTCTTATTTACAAATACTTTATAATACATGTTATATAAGGCATATTTTACATTTCCAAATATCATATTTAAAGTAATGTATTCAGTATCAACTGTATTCAAACTATGCGATGTTTCCTTAGCATAACTCCTGCCAACCATTGGTAGAACATTTGGCCAGGACTTAAGTGTTCCTGGCCAAAATCAGTTGGCAAAAGTATGACATTGTCGGTTAAGACCATTTTAGTTACTTTTTTCCCATCCCAAATATGTCTTTTTGTTGTCTCACTTTTTATATCTTAAGGAATCTGGATGATTTGGACAAAGTGAAAAAAAAAAGTTTAGATAAATCCGGAATTGTAATTTTTTTCATATTTGAATTTTTTCATTTAAGCATTTTCCACTATTTAATACATAGTAAATATATCCATAAAACACAAGTAATACTATTAGAATAAACAGGTACATTTACAGAAATGTATCTGAGAATAATACATATTCTCTTGAAGGCCACAGTCATGAGTGACATGGATAAAATGACATGGCACTATTGTTAGCCAGAGTTCCCCCAGTCTCACATGCTTCTGTTTTACTTATTTGTGGTGAAATTACTCTGTAATTTGATACAGTTAAGCGTAACCATCGTCCAGGCCGACGCAGCTGGAGCCCAAGAACACAGTGCTTCAACCAGGATACTCAGAACAGAATAATGGGTCAACCATGCTGGGGATAATCCTCCAGGATCCTTGTCCTATGCCAGGCTTTGCCATGGCTTCAGGGCAAAGGAATGTGCCCAACCTACCATGCTCTCCTGATTTTGCTTTGTCTCCTCGAGTGGTGGCAATGTCTGGATTAAGTGGGGATTAGTGATTGTGAAAATGGTCATTTCAGTGGTTGGCTGGGGCACTTAAATTCCTCCTACCCTTACCCTTAGCATTCATTGCTTCTCACTGTCATTTTCCATGCGATTTATCTTTAACGCTTTAATTGTACTGTGACTCTCAGATGTTGTCTACATTTTTCCGTTCCTCCAGCTCTTCCCATTTCAGTAGAATATCCGAATAAACTCAGCTTACCAGTCAAGTGGAAAGAACTGTATCATGAACGAAAAAACATGAGGTCATCACTTCCCTTTATATCTAAAAATTTCCAGCTGTGTCTGATGGACATTTAGGGGTGAACATTGACTACCTGACTATGTGCACAAATTCTAGATTTTCTGAGCGACTTCTGAACATCCTAGATGCTCACCATCGGCAGCCAGGCTCTGCTTCAGATCCTTGATTTCTTCGTTTGTGAGCTTCCACCCCATGTTTTGCAAAACCGTATTGATTTTATTGATATTAGCAGTCCCACCTAGGAAAATCAAGAGGAGCTAGTAAAATCTGATGAATTCTAATTCCCAAGTTCTTCATTTCAATTAAGGTCTCCAGTTTTAATGAGACTATTTAGGCCACAAAGGGTCAATAATGAGCTTAAAAATGGGTTCTATTTCCTAAGTTTGAAGTGTGGTGCCATGTTTACAGACCTCCATGGGACAGCATGAAGTCTCTTCTATTAAACGCTGTCAAGGTGAACTTAAAGTCCATGGCTTCATTCCTTTTCTCTCTTCCTGTCAGTAGGGATTGAACTCAAGCCCTTACTCACAGCAGCCGAGAACTCTACCACTGATATACAAGACCAGCCCCACTATTAATTTTCAAATAGGCAGTCATCAGTTTGATTTCTATAAATAAAGATGCCAACTTTTCATTAATAAGTAGTTCTGAGTTGTTTATAAGATTATCCGATTATCTCAACTCCTATCTAAATTATTCCCTTCACTTCCCATTCTTACACAACTTTCTTTTTTAACAAACACGAATGTAATAAAGAAGTAAAAAGTCCAACATGTAAACATTCTTTTTGTAACAAAGGCAATTAACAAAGGAAGACAAATTAAAACGTAGGTAAGTTGATGGGTCTCTTCCATTTTTTCTATGCACTTCACTTACGATTGAAAGACTTCAAACCATCCATTATCCTGTTCTTGTGGACTTTGTCTTTAGCTACAAGAAACATAGATCAGGTCACACTTAAATGAATCATGTAGAGAGTCACTAAGGCAGCAAAAGTCATAATTTAAGGTAAAAAACATAGTAAATTGTGGGGCATCCGTTCTCCCCTTCCACCATGTGGGTCCTGGGAAAAGAACTCAGTTCATTAGGCTTCGTGGTAAGCACTCTACCCTCTAAACCATCTTGATGGCTCCCCCCCCACCTTCTTTTTTTGAGACAACATTGCCGAACCTGAAGCTTGCCATTGGCTAGCCAGTAAGCTGCTTGCCCCATCTCAGCTCTCCCTGTGGTATTAATGCTTTAGCACACACTGACATGCCCTGCTTTTTATGTGAGTACTAGCGATTTGAACTCAGGTTCTCATACTAACACAGTCCTAGTCACTTTTCCATTGCTGTGACAAAACACTATGACCAAGGTAACTTATAAAAGACATCATTTAATTTGGGGCTCACAATTTTAGACAGAGTTCATGGCCGTCTTGGGAAGGAGCATGGCAGCGGGCAGGCAGGCATGGTGCTGAAGCAGTAGTTTAGAGCTCACGTCTTGAGACACAACCATGAGGCAGAGTGAGATAACTGGCAATTAACCCCTACTGACATACCCACTCCATCAAAGCCACACCCCACAATCCTTCCCAAGAAGTTCCACCAACTAGGGAACAATTATTCAAATATAAGCTTATGAGGACCATTTTCTTTTTAATCACCACACGTGGCAAGTGTTTTACATATCTCTCCAGATCATGGATATAATTATTTTTAAGATGAAATTGTATTATTCATTTCTTTAAAATTATTGACAATTTTTATCCTCTATGGTGATGCTTATTTTTAGTTGAGTCTTTTTTAAAATACTTTTTTTTTAATTTTTAAAAAGTTATGTTATATGCATGGGTGTTTTGACAGCATGCATGCCTGTGTACCACATGTATGCCTAGTGCCCACAGAGGCCAGAAGAGAATATCAGATACTCTGAAACTGGAGTTACAGATGGATATAAGCTGCCATATAGGTGCTGGTATCAAACTCAAGTCCCCAAAGGAACAGCCAGTGGTCTTAACTGCAGCCCCCAAATTTACTTATTTTTATTTTATTTTATGTGTGTAAATGTTTTGCCTGAGTGTATGTATGTGTATCTGATGTCCAGGGAGTTGGGAAGAGAGCACTGGATTCCTTAATGTGTGGTTATGAGATGCCATGTGTGTGTTAGGAACCAAACCCATGTCTTCTACAAGAATAATAACTGCTCTTAATCACTGAGCCACCACCCTAGGCCCTTCCCAACCTTTTAACTTTTAAAAGATATTTTCTCTCCTCCTTCATTGTCAGCCTTCTGGTGCTCTTGTAGGTCTTAAACTATTTCATATTAACAAGTAACTGTCATCTATCTATCTATCTATCTATCTATCTACCTTATCTGTCTATAATCTATCTATCTGCTTACTTATCACACACACACATACACAGACACACACACAGACACACACACACACTATATATATATACACACACACACACACACATTTCTATTGGCATGAGATAATTAATCTGAATAAAATTTGAAAGTATTTTAATGCATTTTAGAAAATTCTTAAACACATTCTCAGAAGCAGTAAAGAATGTACATTATAATCAAGACATTAGCATTTTTAAACACTTACAAGTTGTGGGTAGATGTTCTAGCAGCTCTTCGTTTTCCTTTACTGTGAGAGTGATCCCCATTTCATTCAGAACATTTCCCATGTCGCTGATATCAATGTCTCCCCCTTGAACATCATAGAAACAGGCATATGTTAATGTGGAGAAATCCCTCCTCCCTCCAAACATATATTAAGGTCTCTTCAGCTACAACAGCTATATTAATGCACACAAATATTCCAGATGCTCAGAATTCTCACTAACTGTGACATAAATATAATCTTTTACTATTATCAATATGATAATGGACATAAAGATGCAGTTTACTAGAGGTAAATTAGTATAATGTGGTAAAAACTGCATTAATTTTATCAGAATACCATGTCTCTTCTAATTTTCAGTAAGAAAAATAATTTTATTTTTATGAAAATCTGTTTATAATTTTGTGTGCTAATTTAGATTTTGAAGTTAGCGATACTTTATCAGAAATTTATACTGAACTAGTGCTAAAATGCAAATGTTCTAAACTGCAATTGCAGGTAGTTTATCAACATAGAATAAAATGAATACAGTAGAAAAACTAATATAAAAGTATAGTATAAATATATAATTTGATATAAAAGTGACTTTAGACTTATAGAGACCAACCTGTAATAGCTTCTACTGTTTCTAGCACTTGGCCAAGATGAATCTTTCCATCAGCTGCAAGAAAAATCATAATTAGCACAAGAGATTAAAAGTTAAGAATTGAAGCCTATCAGCTTAATCTGAATCAATCAAAATTTCATCTATAATAAGAATAAGAATCTAATCTATGTTTGGTGGAGGACTGGCAAAGAAAATGTTTTATAAGTTTTATGTTCACAGAAATGTCAGAATAATAGACTAATAATGTTGGAAGGGGATCTGGAAACCCCTATTTCTAGTGCAAACTTCAGGGTTTTTTCAGGATTTATGTTGTAATAAAATTTTCATTATTTGTGTGTGTGTGTGTGTGTGCATGTATGTATGTATGAGAGAGAGAGAAACAGACTGACAGAGAGAGACACAGAGAGAGACAGACTCAGACAGACAGACAGACAGACAGAAAGAAAGAAACAGAGAGAGAGAGAGAGACAGAGACAGAGATTTTCTATGTGTAGCCTGGCTTGTCTCACTTGCAATTTTTCTGCCTTGGCCTCAGAGTGCAACTACAGCAGCGACTCATTCTTAGGTACATTTACCTTTATTGTTATTTTACCTGATAACTTAGAATGACTGATGATATGTGTTATTAATCGTTTGTTAATAGAATATTTATACACTCTGGATAAATGTTTCTATTATCTTTGAGAAAAAAGGAATTACTGCTAGAGAGTCATGGCACCGTTTCATTACTAAGAAAACCTGATAATGTCTGGTAGGAGGGGCTATGAAGTCAAGGAGGTAAGAAGGCGGTCTGAGGCTCAGCAGTGTTGGAGTGCTTGCCAGAACATGTCCTCGGGAGAACCTACCTAAGACAAGCTGTGTTCTATTTTCCTACCAAACCTCAATTAGGGAACATGAATTCAAGGATAAACTTACGAAGAATTTCAGAATATCAAATGGCAGAGCAGTAAATCTGAAACGTGATATTCTTCTTAGCTTGAATTTATATTGTTTTACAGATTGCAAGATTGCATACCATATATATACATAAATATATATATATTTAAAAAATATATATATATTTATTTATTTGGTATATATAAAACCAATACAAATAAATTCTTTACTCCAAAGACTCAACAGGAAGGTTGAATGCATGAGCTATAGATCCTGTTCCTTGGGCCTTCATAAAATATGTGATTATGAATTACAATACTATAGAAAATGGCAATCAAAGACAAGATGCCCAGTAAGTAGAGCTTGAGGGCTATGAGGTTGGAATTGGGTAATGACAGAGAAGTTGAGGTCATAGAAAGAAGGACCCTGAAATGTGCACTCTTTAAACCAACTTCCCTACTGCAGAATTTGAGACATGCCTGGATGTGGCTCATTACAGACTTCTTCAAGAATGTCTCAGTTAGTGAGATGGGGAGATGACTCAGTCAACAAATGGTGCACAAGCATGAGGAACTCAGTTCAGATCCCCAACACCCATGTAAGAAGCCAAGAGCCACGAGTGGTGGCGCACGCCTTTGATCCCAGCACTCAGGAGGCAGAGGCAGAGGCAGAGACAGGCAGATTTCTGAATTCAAGGCCAACTTGGTCTACAAAGTGAGTTCCAGACAGCCAGGGCTACACAGAGAAACCCTGTCTCAAAAAACCAAAAAAAAAAAAAAAAAAAAAAAAGAAGCCAAGCATGCTGGGTGCTGTAGTCCTACAACTGGGGAGGTAGAGACAGGAAGATCCCTGCAGCCCTCCTGGCTAGCCAGTCTGGCTCTATTTTGGTGAGTTCTTGGCCAGTAAGAAACTGCATCTTACAAGGTGGAGAAGTGATAAAGGAAGATATCTGACATCAACCTTTGGCCTATACACACACACACACACATAAACACATGCACACCTACACACATCCCTAGATACACACATATATACCTACCTATACACCTACACACACACACCTACACATACACCTCCCTACACACCCTATACATATCCCTACACACATACACCTACACACACACCTAACCATACACACACACACCCCTACACACACCCCTGAACACATATCTCCTACATACATCTCTATACACACACACCTCTACATACACCCTTACATACACACCTATACATAGAATCCAAATTCTCTTGGATTCTACAGTTAGACTGTAAATGCCTACATGGCTATCCAGGACTGTTATCTCTGGACCGGAGTGGCTGAGGGAGGAAGATGGTAAGTTCAAGGCCAGCTTGGGCTACATAGTGTCACTTCATTTCAGAAAAAAGGAAAAACGTCTTCTGTGCACACTGCTGAAGCAGCTCTCTGAATTCTCTGAGTGTCTGGTTCTGAGCGTGGTTCAGATTTTCATGTTCGGACTCAGTTGAATTTTTCTTTAAACATTCCAATGTACATTGTTCTTAAATTGAGACTGGTTTCCCCCTACCTTTGAGGATTATTTTTATGTGTAAAATATAAGTAGTTAATATGTATTCCCTCTCACAAGCTCAGAATGTCAGTTCTTGTCTAAAATCCACTGTGATGTACAACACTCACCAGTGAGTGGTAGATGTTCTGTCAGACTTTCATGTTCTTTATCTGTGAGTTCAATGCCTAGACTTTCCAGAATAGTGTCTAGGTTACTGACTTTAACCACTCCTCCTGGAGAAAGAAACAAGAAGAATTATGAAGAAACTAGCTAATGCTTCCAAAATATGCACATATCTAGGCCTACATTTTTAATCTTATATTTCAGCACAACAAACATATAATGTATAATTTATTTGTATTAGTGAACAATCATTGAAAGTTAGCTCAGCCAATCAGCTATAGTCAAGCCAATCATTTACAACAGAAATATTCTAAGATTGAAGCATTGCTTAGGATTGTGATTTGTGTACTTCGAGTTATACGGCTTTAAAAATGTCCTGTCCAATAAGGTAAGCACATGTCAAAGATCGAGTTGTCTCCATGGGGCATAGAAGGAAAATGTAGGGTAAGCCTTCCTACAAAACAAAGCCATGGCAGCAAGTGAGAGTGATGGCTCCAGTTCCTGCTAGTCAATCCTGCTTCGCTGGTACAGTTCAAGATGTATTTAAAATTATAACCACCCTCTCCATCTGAATATCAGTGACAATAACCTCATCATCCAAAATTCTGCAAGAAACACTACTAATTGACATTATTCCAGGAATCTGGATGGTTGCGGGACTGGCTGCCACCTGGAAGAGACTGTCATCACACAGCACAAGGCAAAATTTGACAGTATTTCTCTTCCCTTTCTTTTCTTTGTGGTCAATTGTGTTGAGGAAAGGGGTGGGAAGGCACCTTAGCCACAATCCACACTTTCTTCTTCATCCTTTGTTAACTGGCTTTAGGGAGAATGATATAATATAAAAAAATGATGATTTTTTTTTGATTTGTGAAATAAAATAAAATAAAATAAATAATCCTTTCAAATTCCATTGAATGAATTCACAGAGAAATGAGTAATATTTTCTATATGATATCAATTTGGTGTGTCTTTAGATTTTTTTAATGATTATTTGAGGGTGTGAATTAAAAAGATTCAACAATGGACATCTTGGGATGATATAATATGGATGACTATATCTAAGTACTGAGTGAAAGAAATGGGAAATCTAAATATAGAGACATAGGCAAAATTAAAACCCACTGTTAGGAATGCATTGCTGACTTTTAGCAGATTTTTCTGCCATTCACACTTCTTACAAACCTTTCAATGCCTTCACTTCTTCCAACATTCTCTTCTCATACACCATTCCAGGTTCTATAAGAAAAGAGTGCAATTTATCCCCCAAGAAAAAGTTACACAGTTGTTGAGCAAGTAGCTAGTTTCAGTAAATGATATTTGTAAAGTGTCTTTAGAGAAATCTTCCCTAACATCCTATGAAATAAGATAATTTTTAAAAGGTATATTTTCTTAGTGACAAAAATATGTATGTGGAGAGAGCTACTTAGAAACTGTCTCCATTTCCTTCTGTTTTCTCTCCCTCACCCTTCTCTCCTTAACAGAACCTTAACACAACTTACTCTCCTCAGTTTTCCTTTCTTCCCTCATGTACTTCGGGCTCAGTAACATGTGTGAACCATGCTGCCACAATTACATCAACTCTGATGGCAGAATTATTGAAGAGCTTGGTGAGTCTTAGATTAAAATTCTACAGCAGGGAATGTGGGTTTTTTTTTCTATTCATTTTCAGCACTTTGTAGAAGAAACAGTAGAAGAGATAAGTTCAGGAAACTATCCACGAGCCCTGGGAATCCAGTCCCTTAAATAAGGCCTTTGCTTAACTCACCATGGATAGGGAGGACATCCCATAGTGCCTCCTCTTCTTGTTCAGTGAATTCAATCCCCATGTCTCTCAGAACTGTTAGTACGTCATTGGCATCAATATTCTTTCCTTTTGAAAAATAGCAACATTGATATCTGGTCATTTGGAGAACAATCTATTTGTGTCCAGTCATAAACACCTCAACTGCTCTATCTCATCTTCAGCTGCAACAGTAAACTGGAAAAAATCAAATCACCTTTAACTACAAAGAATTATCAGGGAAACCACAGAGCACCATCCTTTAATTTTATAAAAGGAATATTCTCTTAGTGATAAATTTATGTGAGACCGATATAACTGAGCAGTACTTTTGGTTAAGAGTTCTTAGCAATTTAGAACGAGAGATTTATAATTCTGGAAGAAGAATCAATAGGGAGATTCTTAATTATGTTTTCATTGTGTTCACAATAGCAGTGATACATGGATCCTCCAAAAAGTTTTAGCTTGTTAGTTACTATGCCCATCAAAACAAGGGTTATTTAAATCCTTTAGAAGGAAATATTATTGATGTATGAAAGATAGTTCCTTCCCATTTCTTTCCAAAAAATAAAACATTTAGATTTTATTATTACATCTAAGACAAAGCCCTAAATAAAAACAAATTTTGAGCATCTGCTAGTTAAACAGTCATAATACAAAATATTCCAATTGTATAATTTGAAAAATTATTTTAAACATTAACACACGTCAAGCTGGATACTCACCGGTAAAATCTTCTATCGCATCTAGTAAGTTTTTCAATTCAACCTTCTGATTATCTGTTAAGAAAAGATATATTAAATATGGGCACAAGTGGCACACACCTTTAAACATATTGACACTAAAGTACAAAATAGAAATAAGTTAACATCTATAGACTCTATAATTTTATCCTATGTTTTTTTCTATGTTCTGAGCTAGAAATGCCATATCATGATTACCAGGGTATGACCTATTATGGGTTAGGAAAGTTTGCTTGCAATAGTCAGGAGTCAGTTACAATATTAAATTACCTTCTCCCATAGTGTCTGCTTGAAATATATTTATTCTGTAGACTGTTAATATCATGAATAAGCACTAGGAGTAACAAGTTGCATGTGATATAATAGTAGTGTTTTAATTTGGATTTTAAAAGAATATCCATATGTAATGAGTTGATATTTTCTGTCTCCATCTTCTTAGTCTTTTGTCATATAAAAGTATATTATTACTCTGATGATTGATATATTTTATAAAGTAAATATTTATTTGCAAAACCAGTTTAAAAATAATTGTAAGGGAGGCATGTTACATAGCTAAAATTCGCTCAGAAAGTTAGGGCAGTTTAGAATCTCAGAGGTTTCTCTTTTATTACATAAAAAATGACTAAGAAGTATTTTCTGTTGTTCACTCCAAAATATAATTTTCTGTTTTTCTGATTGCAAGTAAATATGTTTAAATGTATGTTTCATGTAATTGAGAAGCTGATAATTAAGACTGCTAAATCAAATATAACCATAATAAACTGAGTTTTTGCTCAGCATCCTATTGACAGCTGAAAGCAACCAGAGAGAGTATCAATTGTCCACAGTGTCACTAAATTTCCCCAGAGGAGAAATTTTGTTCCTTGTTTTCTCCTTTAAAAGTAAATAGATTTTCACCATTTTTAAAAAGACTTACATATAAATAATTCACATATTACTTAGCTGGATTTTAGGGTATGTGAATTATACTTTAAAAAGTTGCATGATTTTTGTGTGTGCAGATCATGATCACCTGAAACCTCACATGCGTTAGTCTGTAGCTACCACTTCACCCTGCTTCTACCGCTACCAGTTCTACATGGTGCACATTAACTGAATAATACAAAACCGTGCGCTTTCATATGCAGCTGCTTTAACGTATTCCCTAATCAATGTCTTCGATCTACTGCACTTCAGCATGAGTTCAACTTTAACTGTGTTTCAGGATTTGCTTCTAAATTCTTAAAGAGGGTGATGGAGAATATGGCCAAAGGATCATGGGGTTTGGGCTGGGAAGTGGGACCTTACACATTCCAGATGTTACAGCCTGAATGTTTGAAGGCCCTCAATGCTGAGCGATCACGTGGCTGTGGTAGTTGTCTCTTTTGTTACTATTCTACAGCTTTGAGATGGCATTTTCTGTTCCCAGCCTTAACTTCCATCCTCATTTTCTTAGGCTATCTTCCCCCAGATGCTTGTCTTTCTATGATTTTTTTTTTCCTAGTCTTGGTAATAGTCACCTTTTTAACATTACTTTTGATCTAAAATTAGAGGAGTTGCTGGCCTATATCAATACAATAAGAAGAAAATAGCGCTTTATTTTATTCTGCATCCAATGTCTGTTTTTATAAGTGCTGTCATCTTAATGAAAGGATTTTTTTCCAGAGTTCACTGTATCTACATGCACACATCCTCAAATGTGTCTGACTGGAACAATTAGATGTACATACTCACCATCAATAGGCACTTTCTCCAGAAAAGTGTCTATCTCCTCTTCTGTGAATTGCATGTCCATGTTTTGCAAAACTGTGTCTATGTTAGCAATATCCACCAGCCCACCTTTGGAAAAAAGAAAGGAATCTCAAAAGGATGGAATAACCTCAAAATCTGACACAGGCTATGCATCACTGTCAGTTCAAAGCCCAGTAGACTTAGTTAGTTGTACAAAGACTGCCAATAAAATGGGCACTTAAAACTTTCCTGGGAGCTTTTCTAGGGCATGGGATCAGTTGATATAGCTAACTCACAAAGCTTGTGCTCTAAGTCCTACACTACTTGCAGAAATAAGAAAATGAAAGTCACATAAATGTGGGCAACAAGAGGATTAAATCTTGCTTCTAATCCAGAAAAGAACATATGGCCCTTTCCTCAGAGTTATCTCCAAATAATTTACCTAAGAGTTCTGAACCATTCTTTTGATATTTTTGTCAAATTAGAAAATATTAACATGCATGCAAAATCTTCATGATGATATGATAGGCATCTCTATGTCACCCAATCAGCCCTAGGAATAAACAGTTATGGACACCGCAGGAAGAGCCTCCTCATTATTTTCTCACCCTCTTTCCTAGGAGGAATCCATACATTAATGTAGTGTTTAACTTCTTGGGGGTATTTCATGCATGGGTGAGGAATGGCTTGTACAGTTTTAAAGCTTACATGAACACATCACAAGCTCAGCCTGCTACTCCACTTGCATTATTTTTATAGTTTCGTGTGTGCTCATATCCAAATGTAGATCTCTTCACTCGTGTTACTTCCTATTCCTCTGTGATAACAATGAACCATGACATGTTGACCCATTTTCCTAGAGATGGATATTTACATCGTTCCCAAGTTCTTGTTATAAGAAACAGCATTGATTGTGATAACACTGTATGTGTGTGCATGTGCAAGGCCCAATGACCCAAGAAACAAGTTTCCCCTCCCTCCCCAATGTGCACATTTCAATAGACTAGCTGGAGAAAAATACGCATGTATTTAATGTTCTGTAATTTTACCTAGTCTCCTTTGAAAGTCATGAGCCAATTCATACTCCAGCAAGGCATGGAGGTTCCATTGTTTGCCATGGCTGACCAGATTGGTACTGTTTGATTTTTTAATACATTTTGTCGAACCTGACAACATGTGTGATAGTTTGCTGCTTTTCTATTTAGATTTTCACAACTGTTGATGTCATAAAGTGTCCTTTATAATACTGACTGATTGTCACATTTCTACTACTGCATTTTCCCAGCTTAATATTGATGTTTGATTTGTTCTTGCTGATTTGTGTTTCCTATATTCAACATACTCTCCTTCATATGTTTAAAAATAACCAATGTATCCAAACTACAAAAAACCCCTTTACTTGTTTTTAGATCTTTGAGGCTTCTCCATGCTGATTCCCACCATGGTTATACCAGTTTGCTGTCCCACCAGCAGTGAGCGAGGGCTCACGGCCCCACACGCTCATCAGTGATGGTGTTGGTTGTTTCTGACTGAGGTGAGGTGAAAGTTGTTTTAATTCGCATTTTCCTAACTGCTAAGGATGATGGGCACTTTTTTAAGAGTATGTCTTTGGCATTTTCATTTCTTGTATCGAGAACTCTCTGATCAGATCCATAGCCCATTTTTCAACCAGGTGGGTTCTTCCCTTGATTCTTTGTATTTCGAGTTCTTTATATATTCTAAGTATTATACTGGCACCCATACAACAGCTGTCTAATTAGACTTAAGACTTAATAAATAGAAAGGAAATATGCCTGGTGCTAGGAAACTAAACTACTTGGACTAGTGAGGTCATGCATCTTAGAAGGGAGACTACCACCACCATAACTTTGCTAGACCAGCACATTACCTAACTGCGTTCTAAACTTATCCTTTTAAATATAGATAAGCATAGCTCTTAGCCCTTGTCAAAGAAGCTCCTTTTTATAGAATGCAGAGGGCATTGCAGAAAAACACAACAGGTGCAGAAAAAAACCCTATGATGCCCAATCCCAGTGCACAGTGGTTTGAATCTGCTTGACCCATGGGAAGTGGCACTATTAGGGGTGTGGCCTTATAGGAGGAGGTGTAGACTTTTCATAGGAAGTGTGTCATTGTGGGGGTGGGTGTTGAGGCCTTGTGATTAAGCTCTACCCAGTTGGAAGAGACCTTCTTCCTAATTGACTGCAGAAAAGTGTCTTCTCTTGGTTGCTTTCAGATCAAGGTGTAGGACTCTCAGCTCCTTCTCCAGCACCATGTCTGCCTGCCTGTTGCCATGCGTCCCACCATGGTGATAATAGACTGAAACTCTGAAACTCTGGCAGCCCCGATTAAAGGTTTGTCTTTATAAGAGTTGCCTTGGGTTCATTGTATATTTTGGATATTAGTCCACTATTGGATGTAGGCTTGGTAAAGATCTTTTCCCAATCTGTAAGGTTGCCTGAAGATCATTCTTAAGGTGTTTTGGTGAAGAATGTGGCTGCTTTTTGTACTTTTCTGGAGTCTTCCTGAGACTAAGGTGAAGAGATTCAGATTGGTTGCATTCAGGGAGGAGTTTTTTGGGGTTTTTTTTGGGGGGGGGTTGTTTGTTTGTTTGTTTGTTTGTTTTTTGCCTAGCATAAACTTTGTCCTCTGGTTTACTTTCATGAAGAGCATTTTGGTCAAGCATAGCAAGTTGAGAAAGGGGAAAAATGTATGGGTCATATATTAAAGGAGAAACAGGAAGTGGAATGGAGCTGAATCCTGTGTTCAAGGAGATGAATGGTTAAAGGAATGATGCCCTCAGAGCAAGATCCTACCAAGCTAAACTTTTTGTTTATGTGTTTGCACTTGAACAAGGGATAGTTATATCTAGGCATTATGATGACCTATTTGTTGTTTTCCTTTGGACATAGGAGATATGATCATGTGTCACATTGAAAAGGGATGAGTTGTGATGGCTATTCTTGGTGGTCGACCTGCCCATATCTGAGTTCAAGGTAAATCTACAGAACAAGTTCCAGGACAGTCAAGCTTAGGCAGGGAAGGATTTGGAAAACAGAAAGCTGGTGATAATGTAATGGAACAAGGGGGGCCATGTTCCAGCCCCAGCAAGCAGTAGAACATGGAAGCTTCTGCCATGTGGCTCTGGCTTTAGAGTCAATAATAGAAGGAACTATTGGGACAATTGATGATGATTAGCTGGATCTGAGAAATTAGCGGTGATTAAGAAGAGTCCAGCATCACTGAGGTAAAATATTCTGTGAAGTATGTGTTCCAGAGATATCCTCATGCTGCAACTGAACTTGGTAATGTATAAGAATCAGCTAGGTGGTACTAGTTTTGTAGACATGAAGGGTTCATGAAGAACAGTTGAAGCTTGGCATTCTGAGAGGTCAGGAAAAGCCATTAGTAAAGGTACAGCCTCAGTTATAGTTGACAAAGACTGAATGTGTCACACAAAGAAGTTGAGGCTTAACACCATAAAGAGAGCTTATGAGAGTCTATTTGGGAAGTCTAGTTGCATTGGAAGACCCAGCATATTGGAGATACCAGTACCATCGGTTGACCACCAAGAACAGCAGCAGCAATGGAGTGGAGTCAACCAAAGCTAGAATGCTACATAGGGCAGAGCTGGAGAAGTGACCCTTTGGAGGAGCAGAGAAGATCATGTGTGGATCCCATACATTAGAACAAGAAGCTGTAAGATTGAAGTTCCCTTGGGTACCCCAAGATGTTAGAGATGCCAGAGGCATGGAATGCCTGCTGAGAAAAGCTCTTAAAGGAGTAGAGCCAGACCAAGAAAAAGAAATGTGTTGCAGTCAACAAAGATGAAAGGAGTTGGAGATCTGAAGAGTGCTTTGACACCAGACATGGAGATTCAGAGTTTAGAGTTTATCAACCTGGTGTTTGGTCTTGCTTTTTTGGTCCAGTATTTCCTCATTATGACATTTTGGAATAGTAATATATATCTGCGGGAAGCGGGTGATGCCGCTGGCCCTGTGAAACCCACTTGTTTGCTGCCTTGCCCGAGCATGCGCAGTGAGGCTGCATGCATGGGCTGCATGCCTGAACTGTTCCTCATGATCGGGACCTGTCAGCCTGATATCTATGAACGATCTGAGCTCATGCCTGGAGTGCGTGTGAATTCTGATTGGATGAGGTGGGGTGGAGCTGGAAGGAGGTGAGTTGGCGCGAGTAGAGGAGTAGTTTTAGCCCTGCCATGAGTAGAAGTAGAGTAAGAGAAGCTGTTGTAATAGGAGTAGTTTAGCCCTTGCCCTAAGAAGAAGCTGCTGGGGAAGAGAGCTGTAAAAGAAAAAGCCCGAAGTAAAGTTGCTGTGTGAACCCGACTTGGTGTCTGAGTCGTTCTTGTCGTCGCAGGCCGGAGACTTTGGAGACCAGAGACCAGGACATATATCTTGTGATGTTGAAAGTATATGGTCTGCTTTTTTATTTTGATTTTATAGGGGATTATAGTTAAGAGATTGAGTGAACCTCAAAATAGACTTTGGATCTTGGACTTTTAACATTGTTGAGACTGCAAGACACGATGAACTTTTGAAGCTAGACTAAATGTATTTTGCATTATGCTATGGCTAGGTATGTCCCCCATAAACTCATTAGTTAGAACAAGCCTTTGTGGGACAGGGAGTGGAATGCGGTGGTTTGAATATATCTGGTCCATGGGAAGTGGTCCTATTAGGAGGTATGGCCTTGTTAGGGAAAGCGTGTCACTGTAGGGATGAGCTTTAGCTCTAGTCAATTTGGAAGAGACTCTCTTCTTAGCTGCCTGCAGAAGAGAGTTTTCTCCTGGTTGCCTTTAGACAGATCAAGATGTAGAACTCTCTGATCCTCCAGCACCACGTCTGCCCGCATGTTGCCATGCTTCCTACTGTGATGATAATGGACTGAACCTCTGAAACTGTAAGCGAGCCCCAATTAAGCATTGTCCTTTATAAGAGTTGCCTTGGTCATGGTGTCTCTTTACAGCAATGGAAACCCTAACTAAGACACAGTGGATCTAGGTAGATCCTACCCAGATCTTTCATCTAAAAGTCAAAGAACACTCTGAAGATGAAGTAGAAGAGCTAGCCATGAGCAGATCTCATCAACTAAGAATAAAGCTAGAGTTTGATAGCTTTGAGACTGAAGGCAGGAGGAGATCAAACTCAGGAGTAGCTTATCTTTTATTTGCTGTTTCATGGGCTTAGAACACTGATGTTGGTCAGGAGTGTACTGGATACCCACAATAAAATCCCTGTAGCAAGGATATTAACACTCAGGAAGACCTGGTACCATTCTTAGTGCTGCAGTGGCTCTCCAGATTCCCAATGCACTCAGGAGACATCCTCTAGTTAAATCATTAGCTTTCATATGGTCCCTGGAGTCTCGAGACAGGGAGGGAATCAGCCCAACCTACAGAATGCAAGGCTAAGTGTCTCCAGCAGAGGTTCCTAGTACACAAAGAAAAAAAGACTACCTCGGTCAAGACAGCTCTGGTGGATACCAGACATTTCATCAGTGCAGACTTAGCAGCAGCATAAATCACAAGGGTAAACAGAGTCTACATTTAAGGGCCAGGTGAAGATACTCTTAACATTTCCTGTCTCATTTTGTTGTTGTTGTTGTTGTTGTTGTTCCTCCACCCCCACCCCTGTGATTCCTTGCTTTCTGTTATTACAGATTACTACATCATAGATAATAGCATTTTTACTTTATTGTGTTTTAGCATATTTTTGTTGTTCTTCAAATATTCATGTAGTTAAATCTATGCATTTTTAAATTTAGAGGCAATATTTTTTTCTTTTCCTAGTTTCTAGTTTCTTTCTTTTTTCCAACTTTCTCCTTAGTCTCAACTTGTAGTAGGATTTGGTTTTACTTTACTTTTTTCCTGACTGTTCATGCACACAGACACACACACAGACATACATGGATATGTGTGTGTATGTGAGTGTGTGTATGCGTGTGATTACTACAGGTATTTATATATGTGTGTGTATGTCATGAAAGTAGAAACGAAGAAAGGATGAAGAGATCTTAAGCTAAGGGGAAATGGAGCTGATAATGGAGTATATGTGAAAAGGAAACTGGAAAGGGGCCTAACCAGGGCATGGAGTGTATGTGGTAAGGAAGCTGGAAAGTGGACTAACCAGGCCATGGAGTGTATGTGGTAAGGAAGCTGGAAAGGGGCCTAACCAGGGCATGGAGTGTATGTGGTAAGGAAGCTGGAAAGGGGCCTAACCAGGGCATGGAGTGTATGTGGTAAGGAAGCTGGAAAGGGGCCTAACCAGGGCATGGAGTGTATGTGGTAAGGAAGCTGGAAAGGGGCCTAACCAGGGCAAAGAAAGGGGATTGCTGAGTAGAAGAGGGCATGAGGGGTGTGTGTGTGTGTGTGTGTGTGTGTGTGTGTGTGTGTGTGTATGTGTGTGCAGGGGGGTGTCAATGGTAAGAATGAGAACAAAGCATACTGACATACATGCACAAAGATGCCTTGTAATGCATTAATTTGTACAATTTCCCAAAGAATTAATTTAAAAGCATTTTCAATGAAAAGAATGGTTCAAGAGTATGTTTGGTTAAATCGACACAGATAATACACTTGTAAAAATAACAACGTACTGACAGGATTCTAAACCTAGAGAACACCGCCCAAGCTTCAGCTCCATGAGCCTTTCGTAGTCACTTACATTTGGAGGTAACCGCCGTTTCCAACAACCTCTTCTTGTACACCTTCCCATTGGCTGTGAGGACAGAAATCAGGTCACCAGAGGCACTGAAGCAAGGGACTACTAAAGCTCTAACGTCATGATTCACCCTAGAAGAGCTGCACTTATTTACAAAAGATGGAAAACAACTCTCAAACTGGAAAATGTCCTGAATGTGTCTTCCTAGGTCCTGGGAGAATTACAGCCAATGCTCTACCCTGCTAAACCAAATTAGAGATGTTTTAGTTGGTCCCTGTCCTCTCTTTAACTTCTCCATTTTTTTTTTCTCCCAGAACTTTCTCAACCATTCACCTTTACACATAAACCCATGGAATTTTGAAGTTATTTTTCTCACTGGATATAAAAAAAAAATAAAAGTAGGCACACCTTTTTCTAATACGAGATAAATTACTAACGGTGCAGATCATTGCAAACTGCAATGGCACAGCTTGGATTACTTTCTAATAAGTGGGATAGCTTCTAAACTTTTTTTTCTTTAGCTTTGAAATATAAGTAGTCGTGAAAGTTAAAAAAAAAATTAAACAAAACTTGTGGTGCCACTCCCTATGAAAACACACAGACTGTACACCCCCTTCTAGAGCTGTGAAAGCCAGCAGGAAGAGAGTTCCCTATAACCCAAGAATGCAGTGTTTTCAGCAAATAGGCTCTTGCTATCTAGTTATGGTGGGAAGAATGCACAGTGACAGTATTCTATATCGTTCTGGGGGACTCTGAGACCTCTCTGACCATCTAGTCACAAGGAGGGAACCTGAGTCTGACACTGAGATTTTTATTTAATAACCCATGTCTTCTGGGAAATCCATTGTTCACCCACATGTGAGACCTCTGTTCAAATTATTTTTCTAAAGAAAAAAAATCATGATTTAAATTAGCTTACAAACAAGTAGGGTTTCATGTGACTTAACACTTACGGTTTTTATTTCCATTAATTTATTTATTTATTCACTTTACATCCTGATCATAGGACCTGTCTACCAGTTCCCCCTCTCACACGGCCCCTCCCCTCATCTTCCCTTCCCTTTACCTCTGGTTACCAACCCACCCTAGCACCTCAAGTCACTGTAGGACTAGGCACATCCTCTCCCACTGAGGCCAGACAAGGCAGCTCAGCTAGAAGAACATATCCCACATAAAGACAATAGCTTTTGGGATAGCCCCGCTCCAGTTGTTTGAGACCCACATGAAGACCAAGCTGCACATATGCTACATATGGGGGTGGGGGGGCTGGGTCTACCCCTCATATGCTCTTTTAATTGGAAGTTCAGTCTGTTGGAGCCTCCAAAGGTCTATGCTGGCTTTTGGATTTTTTGTTTGTTTGTTCGTTCATTTTTAATGCTTACCATTAACTGGAAGCAGGCTCTCTAATTGGGAACATTCATTTTCTGTGAGCTCTATGCCCATTTTTTCCAAAGCACTTTTTATATCTTTGATGTTAACTTGTCCTCCTTAAAAATAAAGAAATTGAAAGGAGTAGGTAAGAGTGTAAATGAGACAGGAAGGCCTCTGACGTTTAGAAAACATAAATATTTGCTTTTTAACCAGCAGCTTCCAGAGCTTCCCACTTTGTGCCTCGAGACGATTACACCAATCACCACAAAAGCAACTGACCCTTAAAATGGAGACTCCCCAGTTATGGGACACAGCCGTAAGGGACACAGGTTAGAGAGTATAAATCATTTACAACACCAGGGACAGTTGGTCCAAATTCAGCAGTTCTGCTTTCCTTTAGCTATGAACCGTATTATCTTTAGTTTTATCTAACTACTTAATGTGCTAGCTCAGCTCAGGGTGCTTTTGCTCTAGTACAGATTCTTTCTACTAAGAAATTAAGAACATTTACTATTTCAGGTTTACTTTTTTGTATATTTGTTTGCAACCTACTCCTGTTTATCAAACATCTCTCTGAATTTCTCTGAAAGGAGAGATGTTGGCCTTCCCCAGAATACTAGTCATCTGTCAGTCTGCATGCTTAATTCTGAGCTCTGCTCTTTGTAACCAAATGAGTAACAAAAAGGAGTGACTCAGCCTACATGTCAGAGCTTTAGCTCCATGTACGCCCTAGATTGCATAGCATGGACCCATTACGCACTCTACCCAAAATGTGTTAATTTACCACATTTTCACTTGTTTCTTATATTGTCTTAAAATGACTTAACACATGGTGTGTCCATAGCGTTTTGACTGTGACCCAACCTTTCTGTTCTGTTCTCTGGGCTTTCTTACTTAATGTTAAATTAAGTAAGCTTTGATTGCAACAAGAAAAAAATTCTTCCTGGAGTTCATAGTATACATATTAAGGTATAGTTTAGAGTATATCTTGGAGAATAGAGAACTTTCTATCAAGGTACTACACTGGCATATATTAAATATGGGAATTCCAAAGTTAGAGTGACCATGTAATATATCATGCACAGGACTACTTAGAGTATAAAAGGCAGTAAAAATAATTTAAATTTGTCCATCTCACTGGTAAACCATAATTGTCTAGAGAAGAAAAATGCTCTTAAGAAAAATAGTAGATAGTTTAGGCTTCACAGAATATGAAATGTTTATCACAACTACATAGCTTTATCATGACAGTGTGAAAGAAGGTATCAATAGTACAGAAGCTAACAGAGATGACTACCATACAATAAAATGTTTTCCCCCAAAATTATTTGGCTGAAGAGTTGTAGTTGGCCACTTGGTGTTCTGGATAATTAAATAGAAATATTTTCTGAACTGAAGTGATAAAATGATAGAACGAAATGTGAGAGTCAGAAGGAAGCATCAGAATGTGAGTGGGTATAAGAGGAAGACCATTAAGCAGAGCTCTCTCTCACCTGTAACTTCTGCCACTGCAAGTATCAGTTGACTGAGTGGAATTTTTCCATCATCTGTAAGAAAATGCAAATTTTATCATTAATTTTTAAAAGCTACATGTAAAACAAATCAGAAGTTGATAAACTGAAAAAGAAGAGACAACCCAAAATCCATTAAGTTTCAATCTATACCTTTTATCTTTATCTCCTTATCACTCTTAAGAATACAAACCATAGATATTCTATCTAAACTCCACATATCAGAGGGGGAAATTATGCCAATTTTAATAGAAAAACGAGAAAGCACTATTCTTCCCTTCTACAAAATTGCCCTCCTGCACATCCTGCCCTTTTGAGAATGTAGGAATGAGACTCTTTATGGTATCGATTTTTACATTTGATCATAGCTAAAATTCCAAGAAGCAATACACTGAGTCTTAAATACGATTGAAGCACTATCAAGGCAAAAACCACTTTACAGGCAGGATACAATAGAAATCAGTTGTTTTGTTTTGTTTTGTTTCAATAAGGGAAGACTCTGAGCTGAAGATAAAGAACTGATTTTTACTTTTTAGCAAATAAATGAAGCACATAAGATGTATACATAAATATATATATTGTTTATAAAAAAACTGTAGCATGAGAGTGGAATGATGGATGGACTCAGGGCAACTATTTGAGGAATATTAAAAAGATCACAATTATGTCATCACTTTTCATTCTTAGTCTTTGAGCTGCACCTTTACTCTGGTCTTTGTGAGGTTGTGACTGTGTTACTGTGTGTGGTGACCTTAAGATCTAGAAGAATGCCAACCAAGTGGTTCAGCAGGCAGTGGTACTTGATGCCCAGTGAACCTAGACCCCCATGATGTACTGTGAGAACCGATTCCTTCAAATGGTCTCGGTTCTCCCCACATGCAATGTGACATGTACAATTGTGAAAAGCATCCATAGTCCCGTAACTAGTTGTTTCCACCTCACCTCGAAGTTCATAGCTTGCCTCTAAAACACTAATGAACTTACGGGTCTCTTCCTCAGATAGCAGAATCCTCATTAGGCTCTCTTGCTCCTTTGGTATAAGCTTCATTCCCAGGTTTTCCAGGACAGAGTCCACATTACCAAGTTTAACTTCTCCTTCTTTAAAGCCACACAGGAATAGAAAAGGAATTTAAGACACAAGTGTATTTTTGCACATGCACTATCTGAATTTAAAGGTTTTTAGTTTTTACTGTAATGAAGACAGAAGAGAAAAATGCACTTAAATGAATAAGACTTTTGTCTTATTCATTTTGTTTGAACTTCCATTTAACTCATATAAGAGCATTAAATAACCAATATAAAAATCAGAAACCAGACAGGAAGGAAGCTCATTGGGGAGAGACCCTTGCCTCCAAGCCGGAGGAACTGAGTTTGATCTCTGGGTCTGTCATGGTGGAAGGAGAGGATCAATTCCCAACAAGTTGTCCTCTGTACATGCACACACACACACACACACACACACACACACACACACACACACGGAGAGACATAGACAGAAACACAGAGAGAGACAGACACAGAGAGACAGAGATAGAGAAACAGAGAGAGAGAGAGAGAGAGAGAGAGGAGAGAGAGAGAGAGAGAGAGAAAGAGAGAAGTCAGAAATGGAATATCTTCCCTTAAATCTTACCGTGAGTCAGGTATCTTGCCTATAAACAATCGGTGAAATGAGATCTGGGGATCTTCCCCTTGCTGTGATGGGTTACAGGTCACCATGTCCAGTTTTTATCGGATAGTATGGGTATGTGCAAGAAGGTAACACGAGGAGGACTCAACTGGACCACTTTGGTTGCAGAGATCATTAAGAGTGATATCAGTTGGAGGCGGGACAGATGGTTGCTGGGCAGATGTCCTAAAAATAGGCCTTTGGGATTGCTGTTGTTGTGTCTTAGTAAGGTCTTATTGTGTAGCCCTGGCTGGTCTGGAACAAACTGTGTAGACCAGGCTGAGATTGTTGTTGTTTATTTATGTTGTTGGAGGTAGGATTTTCCTGTGTAGTTTTGTTTTTGTCTGACTGAACTCATGACTCACTATCTCAGTCTTGTAAATGCTAGATAATTTGATTATAATATGGCTATACCTAGCTAGGAATATTGTGTGTGTGTGTGGTGGTGGTGGTGGTATCTTTGTGCAAGGCTGTGACCTTGACAGTATCATAAAAATTATGATGAAAATATATGAATAGACAATCTGCACAAAGGGATATAGACAAGACTCAGGCTCGAAACAACTAAAGCAAACCTTAAAGGTTTCAGTTGTCTCTGCTTTTCTCTTCACACTCTTCACTTACCATTTATGCATTGTACAACATCCAACATTCTGTTCTGAAATGTGTGATCCGAAGCTATTAAAAAAACAATGGAGCAAACCATGTCAGAAGGGAGATGTGCGCTCAACTCTTTTATTACTTCAGTTAAGCATCTATATAAGATTCTGTGAGTGAACTCATTATTAGTGAAACAGAGTAATAGGAAAGAAAACTGTTTCAGTGTGACACACACACACACATGTAGACATACAATGTATGCACACGTACAGTTTTGGTAACTAAGGGATTGGTAACAGAGATAAGCACATGATGGTCAAGCAATCCTTCTCCCATTCTTCACCTTCTTTTCCCTGTCCTCCCTTCCTCCTAATCTTTCTTCCTCCCCTCCCCTTCCACCCTCTCGCCCTCTCTTCTTTCTCTTATTCACAGCTTCCTTTGTTTTCTTCTTAGAATTCAGTTGCTGCCATAGTCTAGAAGGGGACCCTTTTCCGTGTTCCAATGACAAAACTTATGGCTGAAGCGTTTGGTAGATGAAAGGCAAATCTAAGCAACAGTGTCTTTAGTTTTCTAACTATTTCTAGTTTTCAGAAGGAATAAGCAAAACTGTAAACCTATTCATATAGGCTCTGAAGAGAAACCCTCTGGTGGTCTTAGCAGTCAGTGTTTTCAAAGCTTACCATCGAAGGGCAGCACTTCTTTTAGTTTTCTGATCCCTTCATCTGTGATCTCTATCCCTATATCTTCCAGAACTTCCTTCATTTCACTGCTATGAATCTTTTTTCCTTTGAAAACATGAAATCTAATATTAGAGGGTAGACATTTTACAAAATAGTGAAAAAAATCATTCCCTGGATAATGCATCATCTCCTAGGCCAAAATGTAAATGTCCAAAGCCACACTTTATCCACATAGAATTACGGGGAACCACAAGTACAATATAAACCCTTAACATTTATAAACCAGGAGTCTACAGCTGTGATGGTGCGTAACTGTTATCCCAGCACTTAGAAGGTACAGGAAAGAGGATCAAGAGTTCAATCAAGGCTTGCCTCAGCTGCATAGGGAGTCTGAGATTAGCCTTGGCTACATGAAACCCTGTCTTAGAAAAAATACCAAAAAGCCACAAAGAACTTTTATTCCTTGGTTCAACTCCTCCACAAAGAAAAGCAATTTGTGTTAGGGTTGGTCTTGTGCACTGCTTATTCAGATGCTGAGTTCTGCGCTCCAAGAAGAGGCTGCAGTCTGGGCATGAGCATTGGTTTTTTGACCAATGTGCTGTAAAGACGGCTCCCTAATAATCCTTGATTAAATAGTAAAAGGCTAGAGCCTGTAACTGGGCATGAGAAAGAGGAAGGTGGGACTTGAGATGGAGTAGGGGGTCTCAGGTAGAGACCACAAGGAGAGTGGAGAGAGAAGAAGGGCCACCATGAGGCAGGAGGGATCATGAGCGAGTGGCCAAGAGAAGCTGGCCCTGAGGATACCCATGTTGTAGAGCAAGCCATGTGAGACTCACTTGGCAAGTAATGGGGCATTTATCTGGTTGTTAATAGCCTGGCTGGGTTATAGTAGTCTCAGAATCTGCCTAGTTTATGTTTGTAGCTTTTTAATAAATTCTGATATCTCTGTGTTGTTTATTCAGGAGCTAAGTGGGAAAGAATAGGGCAGAAACCCCTCATTAAAATACAACAACAAATTTGTTTTTATAATCAGTCAAAGTATTAAATTGCAGATGGGAAAAATATTTCACCATCATTTATTGTATTTATGACCTTTTGATAAATAATTTTTCACCTTATAATGATAATAATTTGACCCTGTACAATGTTAATTTTCCAGTTACTATTTTTAAATAAATAACCTTTGGCACTTTCTTACTCATACAGTCATACTAACATAAACTTTTATCTGAATTGTTAAAGATCTAAGGTCTTATCAAGTGTTTTATCACACAAAGGTGGAAAGCCGGAATGTGTATATTTGTATGGGTTGAGAAAGCATCATTTAAAAGGGTAAGTACAGAGATTTCAGTTGAAATTAATCTATTAAAATAGTGGAGTAGAGAATACTGTGGGACCATCTCTCCACAGAAACCCTCAAAAGTTGAGAAACAAGGAAAGCTGTCTCAGTTGTGTCTGAACTCTAGAGAGCAGAAGCAAGTTTTCAGAGAATAAACAAACGCTGATGGCGGCGGGAAAGAGCCATGGATGAAAAGCTGACATACAAACAGCTGAGCCCTTCATGTCTGCTAACCTAGCCTTTCTGCTGCCACCATTGTCAGTTATTTCTGATCACCCATCTCAACCGGTGAAGACAATTAGAGAGTATTTCACTTACCTGTAAAAGAAGCCATTTTTTCTAAAAATGTCTCCTTTTCCACTTCCCCATGAACTGTAAGAAAATGTACACACAACATTCATTTTGACACTTGAAGCATAAGAAATTCAATAGCATTTACCAGCAACTGAATTTTAGCCTATGCCTTCCCCAGTGAGTACAAAGTCCATGGTGTAAACTCACTACCTATTATAAATGTGCTTCTCCAAACACTGGACTTGATCTACTGTCATAAGAAATGAAATTCTGATAATAAGTGTGTACAACTTAAACGTGACCTCTTTTTCTATTGAACTCTTAGACTTTGGAGAATCAACTCTTTTTTTTATCTTAAAAATTTTTTTTAATTGAGTTTACTACATTTATCAGTGTTTAACTGAAATTATCTTACTCTACTGAGCTCTGAGTGACTTCATCAGGTAACTTGATTTATTTGAGTAAAACATTTGCCATTTTAAAGTCAATCTCTTAATTCTAATGATTACCATGTTTTCACAATGCACCATCCATGAAAATGTATAAAAATCAGCAATTAAAATATATTAACATTGGCCATGGTGGTACAGGCCTTTAATTCCAGCACTGGGCAGGCAGAGTTAGGCAGATCTCTGTGAGTTCAAGGCCAGTCTGGTTTACAGAGCGAGTTCCAGAACAGCCAGGTCTACACAGTGAAACATCTATCTCCAAAAAAGTATTAAATATACTAAAGAAAATAATTATGTAACAAATAGATGTACTCAAGATATTAATGTTAGATTTTATCATGAAGAAAAAAAATAAACTGAAGATCTTCAGTATTGATAAGTTACTTGAAATATTTCTAATTTTTAAAATGGTGATATTTTGTAGCACTATATAAAATACTTTCATACCATAAAAACTTTTGAAAGCATCTTGCAGTTAATTCACTAATATGTGATGATGATTATTACAAGTTAAATAGTATTTGCAAGCATATAAAATGCATATATCAGTGACAAAAATAGATGTTAAGCATAAATGTACTCTTTTTTTTTTTTTTCAAGACAGGTTTCTCTGTGTAGCCTGGGCTGTCCTGGAACTCACTCTGTAGACCAGGCTGGCCTCGAACTCAGAAATCCTCCTGCCTCTGCCTCCCAAGTGCTGGGATTAAAGGCGTGCGCCACCACTGCCCAGCACATAAATGCACTCTTACACACAAATTTATATATTGCTCATACAGTGCCTATACCTGGGCCAAATAGATTCTCTTTTTTTCTTCTGGACCTACTGAGGTAGAATATTCACCACGTTATCTCTACAATAGAGCCAGGTAGGTCAGGGAAGTGAATAAAATGTGTTTCACTGAACCACTGGGAGTATTCAGAAACAAACAGGTAAGAACTTACTGAGAGCAGGGCTATTTGAAATGAGTAGTGTGTAGACAGGATGAATTTCAGCTAAATGAGGGTGTCTCCCATATGCTTAACATTGCTTTGATGTGTTAAGTTTTACTACCAATTCGAAGTTCAAGGGTCTTTCTATGCTGCTAACTTCAGTGTGGACCTTGGTGAGAGCCCTAGCAGTTCAGAAGGTTTCATTACATGCACTTCATTTCCCCACACTCCTCACGTGGACACCTCAAATGATCAGATGACCAATATGTAGTGTATGTAAAACCGTACTGCTGATTCTCCCTGCCCACTGTCTCACAATCTCTTCTCTTGGTTGACCTGAAATTGTTTGAAAACGAATTAGAATCAGTGGCAAGGCTAGAGGATGTTTCCACATAACAGGTGTAGTTTTTCCTCGAAACCCTGTTCATGTTAACAGGATGAGAAAGAACAACTGGATCATAATTTCAGGTAGACCTGCGAATCTAAAATTAACTTTCTGTTTTAGAGATAGACAGTGACACACCTGCAACTTGGTTTTTCTCATGATTGCATCATTCATTCGTCGCAAACAAAGGAAATAATTAAATAATTGACATTCTGCTTTGTAGGTTGTAAGCAATAAAAATTAAAGAGTAAATAAACAGAAATATGCTTAAAAGAACAGTGCCTATCCTTTGCAGTGACAGAATTAGACAAAACTCTTACAACATGGGTAAGATTTGATCTGTCTAAGATAATAAATTGTTTGGGTTATGTTTCATGGAGACAGCCCCCAATGAAATGTTCTCAGGTTAACATATTTAGCTTTTACTTATTTGATATAGTAGCTAATTCACCTCTATTCTACTAAATTTTGTTGCTAGCTCACCAAAGGAGATTAGAAGTCTGGGAACATAGACTTTGGACCGTAGAGTTTCACTTGGAATTGGGGGAACCCAAACCTTAGTATGAGCAGTGAAGTGTATGCTGCTCATTCAGGCCTGAATCTTTGTGAGACATTTGGAGAGCACTGTCCATCTTGTGTAAGAAATGAGTCTAACATCCCTAATGTCTCCCTCAACCCTTCTGTCTCATAAATGTCCCTGAAAATGATGGCAGGGACTCAGAGTAAAAATGATATTTAAAAATTCCTCCCTGTAGGCTATGCTTTTCCCTTCAATTTCCTCCCCCACACCCCCCACTTCACTTTACCAAAGCCCTTCAATCCTCTGTATATCTTTCTCTAATAGCACTGTGTCCCTCGAATTCTGCCCCAGTGACATTGGTCACACTCTCACACAAAATAAAAATTAAGTTAAAGAAAAGGTCAAGAGTCAAAAACACTTTCACTTTCAGATTAAACTTTCTTTCCTATTTTGTGTTTTCTTAACATCACCTACAAGCGTTCAAATATCCACTTACAGAACCACATATTCTCTGAGAAATCCCAATCTATTTTAGATGCTTACCACCAACCGGCAGAGTTTGCAGCAGATCACTAATCTCCTGTTCTTCAAGGTTGATTCCCACTCTTTGTAAAAAAATATCCAGATTTTTGGGATCAGGAATCCATTCTTGGGAAAAAGAGAATATTAGGAAAATCACTGATGCTGTAATGTGACCATTAATACTACTGTGTATTATTATTATTATTATTATTATTATTAATCTCATGAGAAAGATCAAGGTCTAATATAGACTGTTCATCTGAAATGCTCTGCACTCTTGAGCAACTGCCAAATTATCACAGAAAGGGAAAGTCAATCAACTAGTGACTGGTGTTGGGTGGAGCTTAGCTTGGTTTTCCTGAACCTCCTGAGTAAATACCTGCTAGTGAAAGTATGCTATCAAGTTCTGTTTCTAGTTATGCGGATTAGAACAACCATCCTGCTGAGACAACTGCAATATTGGATAAATGATCAAAGCACCTTCTTTGGAGCAATGAAGAGTGGACAAGGGGATAGACAAGAGCTACCATCCCCAGATCTAACAGAAAGGGGAGAACATTCGCAATATGTCCTGACCCCCTTTTTCCGAATCTCAGTTTGGTCTTTGATGCTGATGCTTTCACGTAGTGATGTGAGTCACAGATGGAGCACTGTCTCCTGCAGGCTTACAGGGCTACATAAATCTTAGCAGTGTGAATCCCAAACATGCACCCTAGAAATCCATGCTTCCAGAGTGCCACTGTGTTTGTACAATTACTATTCATAGAAGAAGGGACCATAATTATAAAAACTGAAAACATGGATGTATCCTATACAGGGTAGGTGTAAAGCTGGGCATAGTGGAATATATACAGCGTAATTCAATTTATACTGTTAAAAATAAGAATACCTATAGTAAGTATTCAATGATGCATATATAACTGGTTAAAAAGGAAGCAAACATTTATGTAATTGAAGCTATCAGCTAGCTTTGGTATTGAGAGATATGGCTGATGCCGGACTGTGGAAGCTGACAAAGCATTGTTTGTGTCATACACATTTTTTTATTACTGTGTTTGTATGTATAGTTCCATGACTGAGAAATGAGATCTTTTTGTTGTTTGATTTCTGTTGTTGCTATATTTATTGTGTATTTATGTATTTATGTATTTATTTCCTATTGTTTTATTTTGCTTTTGAAACAAAGTCTCTCTATGTAGCCCATGTTGGCCTGGAACGTGCTTTTCAGGCTGGGCTGCCTTATACTTCAGACCCCTCATTGTAGAAGGAAAGAACCGACGCCTACAAGTTCTCCTCTGAGTTCCACATTCTTGTCATGCATCGTATGCACCCATGGCTAGACACAATGCACATAAGATACAAATCTAAAAACCTTAGGTAAGCATAAGTAGGTATTTGACTTGTTTCTATTATTGATTTTTAACTTTTTATTACTGAATTTTAGAAGTAACAACAGTATAAAGGAATAACTAGGATTTGAAAACATATAGATTAAACTAAAACAAAAAAAATCCAATCAATACTTTTCTTTTATACTTAAAAGTTAAAAGTTTAACAAAACTTTTCATTTTCGTGTGTGTGTTTGTGCACACACGTACACAGGCTGGTGTAGTGGTGCATGCCTATAATACCAATACTTGGGAGATGGAGTTATGAGGCTCACTTGTAAATTGAGGCCAGTCTAGTCTACACAGAGAATTGTAAGCCAGCCAGGGATACACAGTAGTAAAAATAATAAAACAATGATTGCTTATTTTTTTAGAAAGAGTATGTGGACTACAGAGATGGCTCAGTGAGTAAAGTGCTTGATTCACACATATAAGGACTTTAATTTGGATCCCAGAACTCATGTGAAAGCTGGAGCTCATTCCTATGATGTAAAAGCTGGTAGACAGAGACAAGAAGGCACCAGGGGCCCACTGGTCAGCCAGTCTAGCCAAATTAGTGAGCTTAAGGTCAGTGGGAGAATCTCTCTCTCTCTCTCTCTCTCTCTCTCTCTCTCTCTCTCTCTCTTTCTCTCTCTCTGTCACACACACACACACACACACACACATACAAATGGGAGAGTTGAGGAAGACCCTGCACACCAACCTTTGACCTCCACAGATGCCACTTGGGCAAGCGCACCCCCATCCCCACCTAATGCACACAGTTTAATACAGTAAAATAGAGAAAGATATTTCAGGCATTCTACTTGGACATTAGCATTTAAAGCTGGTATGAGACAGGAATCTCTTTAAAAAAGAAAGAAAGAGAGAGAGAGAGAGAAGAAAAGAAAAGAAAAGAAAAGAAAAGAAAAGAAAAGAAAAGAAAAGAAAAGAAAAGAAAAGAAAAGAAAAGAAAAGAGTAACCTTACAGGGGGGGGGGGACCTCTTAAGGCTGGTGCTCTGCAGAAAACACTCCTCCTTATTCTCTAAACATCCAGTAAACTCTCATCCACTTTGATTTCTCATCTCTCAGCTCCTTCTTATTGTCTTATGGATGTTTTCTCACTGGATTAAAAGGTCAAGTAGAGCTGGGTAGTAGTGGTGCACACCTTTAATCCCAGTGTGTGAAAGACAGAGGCAGGCAGATCTCTGTGAGTTTGAGGCCAGCCTGGTCAACAGAGCAAGTACACAGACAGCCAGGGACACACGGAGAGATCCTGTCTTGAAAAACCAAAAGCCTGACAAATTAAGAGCAGGCAATTCTTCATCTGGCTGGCAGACTGACAGACTGTAAAGGGGGATTGTTCACAAGCCAGAAGGCAATGTCAGAGCTAGGATTTTATTTATAAAATATAATTGTCAGTGCATATAGAAAATGAGGAAATCTTTATACATCTCAACAGGTAAAGAAATGCCTCACAGAGGTTGCAGGATTCTGTGTCTTCAGAGGCACCATGCAGTGGGAGCGCTTACCATCAGGTAGCTGACTTTTTAAGAGCTGTAGTTTATCTTTCTCCATGTCTTCCAACTCCACATCTTCTGGGACATTTTTCTCATCTTCAATACCTAATTCTTTTGCTTCAAAACATTGGAAAAATAGTTCAGTATATTGAGCATATCCAGAACATTTTTTTTAATTTATTATATGTAAGTACACTGTAGCTGTCTTCAGACACTCCAGAAGAGGGCGCCAGATCTCGTTACGGATGGTTGTGAGCCACCATGTGGTTGCTGGGATTTGAACTCTGGACCTTCAGAAGAGCAGTCGGGTGCTCTTACCCACTGAGCCATCTCACCAGCCCTATCCAGAACATTTTATTCATTATAGAGTGTTTGGGTCATTTCTCCTCGTTATGAGTTGACTACTTTACCTTAGCACCTCGATTGTTAACCCAGTTTATGGTAAATATCAAACATAAAGCAAAGTCTGTACAAAATACTCTAGGGAATAAAAACTTGTTAAGATGTTGTTATGAAATGTTTAAAAACGTTTGTTGTTGAAATGAAGAAAATTTGAATTCCAACTTTAGACAACTGAACGCGTGCACTTCCTTAATAAGCAGCATAGCAATGGATGGGTTCATCCAACTCTTTTGGTTTTTTTTGTTTTTTTTGTGTGTGGTTTTGGGAATTGAACACCGAATGTGCACACGATAAGCAAGAGCTCTGTCACTGAGCTGCATCCCCAGCCCTAATGAATTTCTTACTAACCTACAATCTCTGTGATGGAATCCAACAAACTTCTGAATGAAGTCTTTCCACTCTCTGTTAAAAAGAAAACGACAACCATCACTTGCTTATAATGATGAAGACTTTAAAAATGTTAAGTGATTAAAGTTGGGAGATAAAGAACAATCGGAATACATAGGCTCTGCTCATGGGACTCAATTACAAGTGTGTGTTGGGGAGGGGTCTTTGTGCTTCAGGACAAGACCGCTGTGAGAACCTAGATAAGTGCTCAGGCCACCTCTGTGTGAGCTTGAGATGCTCCTCAGCTGTGTATGACCTGCTGTCTGAAACAATCACATGTCTTAGGCATCTAGGGTGAAAAGACACATCTCATTTCCCCACATTATCCTCATCATTTTTATTTTGTTAATCTCAAACTCTTTCTTGGAATGGCTAGACCCACAAACGTGTTAACAGTTAGGAAAATGGCTATATAAATTCCTCTTAAACTTTTCAAGTAGAAAAAGAAGGCTTTAAGATGCCACTCGTTCCTTCTCTACTTGTTTCATTCATGCAGTGGGTCGGGTGGATGGGAGAACAACAACTTTTTATCTGTTTTACTGCATGTGTGTAGGTGCTTGGCTTGCGTGTGTATGTACATGCTCCGTGTGCATGGAGTGCTGGAGGCAGTCAGAAGAAGGTATTAGATGCCCTGGGACTGGAGTGACAGGTCTTTGTGAGTCACCATGTGGGTGTTGGGAATTGAACCCAGGTCTTCTTTGAGAGCAGCCAGTGTTCTTACCCACTGAGCAATCTCTCCAGCCCCAGAAAGATTAATATTTAAAGAATTTTTCCTCTTGGCAAATTTTTTCTCTCACTGAGATTTTCTGGAGTTGAATTGTTTCTGTTTCTGTCCACCCTGTGGAGCATCCTCACAATGGTCTCTTTTCTAAGTCTCCAGTCCAATAGTGTGTGACCAACAATCACACTATCAATAGAGACAAATGAAATCACTGGAATATAATTTTTGATTTGGAGAGATGGAACTTACTATTATCATATGCTTGTTTATGTAAAATCTTAGTGCAAAACAAGAATGTTGGAGATTCTTGTGAAGAAGCTACCGTTATCAAACATTCACACGCAATTTAAATATATCTTACCATCAACCTGTAGGTTTTCCTTAAGGCCACTCATCTGACTTTCTGAAAGTTTCACATTCATGGTTTGCAAAACAGACTCCAGTTCATGAACATCAATACTCTTTCCTACAGAAAAAAAAAATGTAAGCAAAATTTACAAATATCACTATCTTACCTAAAGGCCTTAGAGTGATCCTAACACACAAAGGCCAAGGCCCACTGGAGGCTGCCCAACTGTACCAGAGACATCAACACCAAAAAGACAGCCAGACTACCCTTCCTGATCTTGCTGACCTTGGCTTTGTTAGCTGGTTGATTGAGCACTGCTTAAGAATTCATAGATAACAAACCCAAGATTTTTTTGAACAAAAAGCATCATTTGTTTTTATCTCTTCAGTGCCCATATTGCATGTATCAACCAGTTATACATATTGCACGAATCATCAACAATAGTATAGTGTATGCAGACTTTTATTTATTTTTTAAAAAGCCACACAGCATCTAATTAATTGTTTCATTTCCTTCTTCCATAGAACAAACACGACTATCTGTAAGAATCCATGCAAATTTCTAAAAGAAATGTACACATGGTCTCAGAATACAGACAAGGGTGTCAGAAATCACAATCTAATTATTAGAAAGTTGCATGAACATAAAGCGTGAGGCTCTCAGATCCACGTGGCTCTCCTCTCTGACCCACACTCACCTTCAAAGTCTTCTACACTCTCAGCCAATTTCTTTTGGTAGAATTCTCGAATGTCTGCATGCAAGGTACAAATCAGGTTGCAAAAGATTAATTGAGCCATTCTAAAAGCAGTACTTCAGAGTGATAGACATTATGGCTTGCCATCAATATTTATGATATAATTGCAATAAATAGTACAGTTGTATAACAGAAGTCCCTTCTATAGGCCTCTATACCTGTTCATGTCTTACCCCTCTTGGCATTCCACCTATCTCTAATTTCTTTCACTCCTCCCCTTTAATTGACTCCAATTCAATTTACTTTATTTCATTCTTCCCAGCTTAATTCCAGAGATGCCCAATCACTGGTTGCTAAAGCACAGACAGGGAGGTTTTTTTTGGCTAATGGCAGGATCAGTGATTGCCAGAACAATCTGAAAATTTTTACATAGTGCAGTTGAACTTCCATTTAAAGGGGAGTTACTAGAAATTTGTTCTAAAGTTTTAGAAATCTTTTCCTTTTGAAAAATTTCTGGCAAGTATACAGCATCCTACATGAAAATGATGAACGTCTTCATGGAACATATGTTAACTGTAAATCACCTTAAATGCTATGCAATTTAAAATTCTTACCATCAGTAGAAATATTTTTTAGATCTATGCTTTCTCCAGAGATACTCTTTAAGTGCAGGATACTTTTTATATCAATGAGGTCAATCTTTTCTCCTGCTAATGGAAGAAAACACAAATAAATGAGACTTTAAATAAAGACCTAAGAACTCTAAGCACACACAGACTTTCATGCTTACGCAGTGATGCCTACCCATTTGTATCAGTAATGATACAATTCCACATGGCAATGTGGCTTATTTTCTGATTCCTAATCAAATTAATAATAATGATATATATTATATTATATATAATGCATATACATACATATGCATGGTATTACTTAATGATACTGTCATGTATAGTTATTTTCTTTATTATGAGACAGCCCATGCTTGCTTGCTTGCTTGCTTTCTCTCTTTCTTTTCTTTCTTTTACAGGCAGGGTCTCACTAAGTAATCCATTAGGCCTGGAATTCATTTTGCATACCAGGTCAGCCTTGAATACACAGTGATCCTCCTGCCTCTGTCACCAAGTGCTGGTACTAAAGGTATACACTACCCCACCCAGCCACCATTCATTCTTTTATCCCATAAATAATGGTTTCTCTGGGTCTATTAATGAGGAACAGCTACACTGGCAAAGCTTCATTGGGTAAAGAGGATCACCATTTTGTATAGCATTGCTTAATGTAGGCAATAGATAATCAGGCCCTAAGATATTAGATAGGACTTTCCACAATACAAATGTTAAAAAGAATAACAAGTATATAACTGGGTAACTCAGTATACTAAAATTATAGAGAAACAGGATCTTAGACTCAGGATACTTTTTCATTAACATTTTTCAGTGTTTACTGTACCCATTAATTTGTTGAGATCAGTCTTTTGTTTGTTTGTTTGTTTGTTTGTTTGTTTGTTTTTTGCTATAGGAAAAGAGAGGGGAGAGTTCACCATGCTTCAGAGAGAGAAAAGCCAAGTAGCTATGTGATATCTCAGGCAGAGTGGCCACAGGTCACTTAACTGAGCAACTAAAGTTGAGGACAGATTTAGGGTACTGAGCTAAGAGTATTGGGAGGGTACACTAGCCATGGGAGTTTAATAATGCCCAGCAATTGAGCCAACAAGGCAAGTTGAAAATGAGCAATGTCTATCTCTGTGTTTTTATGCATGGATTCAAGGGAATCTGGCTGAGGACTGGTAGTGCGGTCCATTAGGCAGGGTAACAAAAGCTACATGCAACACTCATGCAGACCTGAAGACCTGGGCTCGATTCCCAGCACCCACATAATGGCTCACAAACACCTATAATTCCTATTTCAGAGGATCAAGTGCACTCTTCTGACCTCCACAGGCACCAGGCACAAATGTGGCAAAGAGACATACATGAAGGTGAACATTCATACAATAAAAATAAAGATACAAAACAAAAAAAGTAAAAGTCCACATTTTTATAAGAGAAGGGCAACACTCGTTTGCAATACAATGACTCAAGTAAGAAAAAGCTGAGGGAGCACTGACTCCCAAGATTTAGTTTACAGCAATCAGATAGTGATACAGAAACAGCAGCTAGCTTAGTGCACATTACTCAACCAGAGAGCAGTTTTCACTGTGTTAAAAGACTGCATGAATTCAGGGTATCCAGTATCCCTAATACACAACAAATTTAATATTAACAGTACACACCCACATAGTGTCTGTGACAACCAGATGCGTCTTCACATACAATATCTAAAACCCACTGTAAGAAGAAAGTACTTCTTTGGTCAAATGGCACAGTAATAAATAATAATTTGGTTTCTGTCAATTGCTCTGATGTCTATGATTATGATAAAGATATGAGACATAAATTAAGATATATAATATAAAAAAAACAGAGTTGAAGAAAAAACTTAGTCCATTGAGCATTTTTCATATAAGCATGAGACCTGAATTTGATCCCCAAAGTGAACATAAAAAATAGCCGGATGGTACATCACTTGCAATCCCAGTATTGGGAGATGCAGATAAGCAGCTCACTGGGACTCAGTGCCATCCAGCCTGGCATACTCAGTAGGCTCCAGCCCAGTGCAAGACTTGCCCAGAAATACAAGTTAAAGGGCTGGAGAAAAGCCCAATTGCTAAGAAAACTTGCTGCCCTTGTAGGGGTTGGGTTTTTTTTTCCCCAGCACATACATGGTAGCACCATTAACTTCATTTCCAAGGGATCTGATGCCCTCATCACCAAAGGGACAATACCCAAGGTCATTCTCTGGTTGCCACAAGCATATACAAATATGTGTACCAAATACACACACACACACACACACACACACACACACACGTATGACTCATACACATGTGTGCATCCACAAGCATGAGTACACATAGAAAAATAAACAATAAATAAATAAATAAATCTGAACATTTTCAGGAAATAGGAAATAAAGATAAAGTTTTCTTTCTAAAGAAAAGTGTTAACTGGAACAATGACTTACAGATAGAGCTTTAGTCTACTCCTTTGCTATTCCTGAAGGTTTTTTTTTTTTAATATTCAATGAAAACTAAGACTTACCATCATACTAGGAATAAATTCTTTCCTAAATTCTGCAAAAGCCCTTTTGATGCAGAGGACACTAGTTTTGGAAAATCCCACATTCATGATCACAGATACAGACTCTTCAAAGAGATGGTGGTTTCTCTAAGACTCACCAGGCAGGACTTCTGTCAACTTATCTAATTCTTTTTCTGAGAGGTGAATCTGCATCTTCCCCAGAATTTCATCCAAACTGGATACATCAATTTTTCTTCCTTAGAAAAGCAAGAGGGATGGAAGGGAAGAAAGACAGTTTTTTTTAAAAAAAAAAATATATTCATTTCTGGCTATTATTAACTTGATTGGCAAGTGCTACTGAGATAAAATATATAATTTATATCTTTGTATTGTAACTTAATATTTTTATAGGACTATCAGAACTTTAACTTGTCTTTTCTAGTTATCCAGGAAAAAAAAGTAAGATAGCGAATTTAAAATCTATTCCCTATAAACTTATTTTGAGATAAACTGAAATATCAAAATACCAAAGTATTTTATAGTTTAGAGTACAATAATCACAGATTTCACACTTTTAAACATAAAAAGAAATTATTATCAGTTGCCTGAGCTTCCAGAGTTTTCCCCCCTGTAGAGTAACTGTTAATCTTTCAATGCAGTGTGTGTTGTATACCCCTTAACCTGACCTTTTTCAATGTAATATTCTTCATCTTATTTTTCTTCTCCTTATTCCTATTTACTCCTATTTGTTTTCTCCCCTCACCACCACCACCCCAACCACCCTACTCTTCTCTCATCTTTAGAAATCAATTATCATGGTGACAATTTTTTTTTGATAAAGCAAAACTACAACTAGAGAGATGGCTCAAGTATGAATAGCTCTAGCAACAATGTCATGAGGACTGAAATTCAGATTCCAGCACTCACACAACAGGTACTCATGATAGATGATAGGGGGCTCTTTAAATCTCATGAAGATTTAAAGAGGTTATAAATAATTCCCTTAAAGATATACAGAAAAACACAAGCAGGTAGAAGCTCTTAAAAAGGAAACAAATAAGTCCTTTAAAGAAATACAGAAAAATACAATTAAACAGGCAAAGAATAAAAGGCGCCAGACCTAAAAATGGAAATAGAAGCAATAAAGAAAACACAAATGGAGGCAGCCCTGGAGGCAGAAATCCTAGGAAAGAGAACAGGAACTACAGACACAAGCATCACCCACAAACTGAAAGAGGTGGAATAGAGCAGCTCAGGTTTAGAAGATGCCATAGAAGAAACCGATACATTAGTCAAAGAAAATGTCAAATGTAAAAAGTTCCTAACTCAAAACATCTAGGAAACTTGGGAAACTATATAAAGACCAAAGCTAAGAATAATAAGAATAGAAGAGGATGTAGAAGAAAACTTCCATAACCTAAAGAAAGAGATGGTTATAACCATATAAGAAGCTCACAGAACATCAAATAGGTTGGGCCCGAAAAGAAAATCTTCCAGCCACATAATAAAAAAAACACTAATGTAGAGAACAAAGAAAGAATATTAAAAGCTGCAAGGGAAAAAGGCCAAGTAATATATAAAGGCAGATCTATCAGACATATACCTGACTTCCCAACATAGACTCTAAAAGCCTAGACAGATGTCTTGCAGATCCCAAGAGACCACAGTCCAGACTATTATACCCAGAAAACTCTTAATCACCACAGATAGAGAAACCAAGACATCCCATTACAAAACCAAATTTAAATAATATCTTTCTTCTAAACTAGTCATACAACACAAAGAGGGTAACTACACCCAAGAAAACATACACACAAAAATAATCACAAAACCAAAAGAGAATTCAGACACACAGAGAGAGAGAGAGAGAGAGAGAGAGAGAGAGAGAGAGAGAGAGAGAGAGAGAGAGAGAGAGAGAAACATCTCCAACATCAAAATAACAGGAACTAAACCACTGGTCATTAATATCTCTCCACATCAGTAGACTCAATTCACCAATAAAAAGATACAGGCTAATAGAGTGGATACCTAAACAAGACCCATCATTCTACTATATACAAGAAATACATGTCAGCAACAAAGATAGACACTATCTCAGAGTAGAGAGCTGGAAAAAGGTTTTCCAAGATACAAGCTAGAGTAGCCATTCTAATACCTAATAAAATATACTTCCAACCAAAAGTTATCAAAAAAAGATGGGAAAGGACACTTTATACCCATCAAAGGAAAAATCCACCAAGTTGACCTCTCAACTCTGAACATCTATCTATGCCCCAAATGCAAGGGTACTCACATTTGTAAAAGAAACTTTACTAAAACTCAAATCACACATTGAACCCCACACAATAATAGCAGGGGATTTCAACACCCCACTCTCGCCAATGGACAGGTCATCAAAACAGAAACCAAACAGAGAAATGATAAAAACTAACAGATGCTATGAACCAAACAGATTTAACAGATATCTACAGAACTTTTCACCCCAAAACAAAAGAATATACCTTCTTCTTAGCACTTCATGGAACCTTCTTAAAATCGGGCACAAAACAAAATGTCTATTTGGTCAGGGAAGAAGTAAGAAAGAAATTAAAGACTTTCTAGAATCCAATGAAAATAAAGGTACGATATACTCAAACTTATGGGATACAATGAAAGCAGTGTTAAGAGGAAAATTCATAGTACTAAAGAAATTGGACAGATCTTGTATTAGCAATTTAGCAGCACACCTGAAACCTCCAGAACAAAAAGAAGTAGATACCCAAGAAGAGTAGAGGGCAGAAAAGACTCAAACTCAGGGTGAAATTAAGTACCAAAAAAGACAACAATACAAAGAATCAACAAAGCCAAGAGCTGGTTCTTTGAAAAAATCAACAAGATAGACAAACTCTCAGTCAAACCAACTAAAAGGCACAGAGAAAGTATCCAAATTAACAAAATTAGAAATGAAAAAGGAGACGACAGAAACTAAGGAAATTCAAAACAATCATTGGGTCTTACTTCAAAAACCAATACTCAACAAAACTGGAAAATCTAAATGACATGGACAATTTTCTAGACAGATACCACTTACCAAAGCTAAGACATCTATCTAAACTATTTAAACAGTCCCATAACCACTAAGGAGATAGGAGCAATTATTAACACTTTCCCAACCAAATAAAGCCCAGGGCCAGATAGTTTTATTGCAGAATTCTACTAGACTTTCAAAGAAGAGCTTGAGGGAAGGATTGAAAGCCCTGAAGGAGGTGGAAAGCCCACAGGAAGACCAACAGAGTTAACTAACCTGTAACCCTGGAAGCTATCAGAGACTGACCCACCAACCAAAGAACATCACTGGCTGGAACAAGACCTCTGACACATATGTAGCAGATGTGCAGCTAAGTCTCCATGTGAGTCTACCAACAACCAGAGCAGGACTCACTCTAAAGCTGTAGCCTGACTGTAGTATCCATTTCCCAAGAAGTCTTCCTTGTCTGGCCACTGTGGGAGAGGATGCACCGAATCTTGCAGAGACTTGATGCACCAGGGTCGGGGGATACCCAGAGTCGGGGGAAATCCAGGATAGGCGAATACCCAGGGTGGGTCCCACACTCTCAAAGGGGTGGGTGGGGTTCTGTGAGGGAGAACCAGTAGGGGTGGCAGCATTTAGGATGTAGATAAATATATTTTTACAGCCATCCACGGTCAAGTAAGGGGAAAAGGTCAAGTAACATATAAAGGCAAGCCTATAAGAATTACACCAGATTTTTCACCAGAGACTATGAAAGCCAGAAGATCCTGGACAGAAGTTATACAGACACTAAGAGAACACAAATGCAAGCACAAGCTACTATACCAGGAAACTTTCAATTACTGTAGATGGAAAAACCAAAGTATTCCACGACCACAAATGCAAGCACAGGCTACTATACCAGGAAACTTTCAATTACTGTAGATGGAGAAACCAAAGTATTCCACGACCGAACCAAATCCACACATTATCTTTCCATGAATCCAGCCCTTCAAAGGATTGAAAAAAAAAACAATACAAGGACAGAAACCACGTCCTAAAAAAAACAAGAAAGTAATCCTTCAACTAACCTAAAAGAAGACAGCCACAAGAACAGAATGCCAACGTTAACAACAAAAATAATAGGAAGCAACAATTACTTTTCCTTAATATCTCTTAATATCAATGGACTCAATTCCCTAATAAAAAGACATAGACTAACAGACTGGCTACACAAACAGGACCCAACATTTTGCTGCTTACAGGAAACCTATCTCAGGGGAAAAGACAGATACTACCTCAGATTGAAAGGCTGGAAAACAATTTTCCAAGCAAATGGTCTGAAGAAACAAGCTGGAGTAGCCATTCTAATATCGAATAAAATCAACTTCCAACCCAAAGTTATCAAAAAAGACAAGGAGGGACACTTCATACTCATCAAAGGTAAAATCCTCCAAGAGGAACTATCAATTCTAAATATCTATGCTCCAAATACAAGGGCAGCCACATTCATTAAAGAAACTTTAGTAAAGCTCAAAGCACACATTGCACCTCACACAATAATAGTGGGAGACTTCAACACACCACTTTCATCAATGGACAGATCGTGGAAACAGAAACTAAACAGGGACAGGGTGAAACTAACAGAAGTTATGAAACAAATGGATTTAACAGATATCTACAGAACATTTTATCATAAAACAAAAGGATATACCTTCTTCTCAGCACCTCATGGTACCTTCTCCAAAACTGACCATATAATTTGTCACAAAACAGGCCTTAACAGGTACAAAAATAGTGAAATTGTCCCATGCATCCTATCAGACCACCATGGACTAAGGCTGATCTTCAATAACAACATAAATAATGGAAAGCCAACATTCACGTGGAAACTGACCAACACTCTTCTCAATGATACCTTGGTCAAGGAAGGAATAAGGAAAGAAATTAAAGACTTTTTAGAGTTTAATGAAAATGAAGCCACAACATACCCAAACTTATGGGATGTGGGAAGCCACATGTGCCGTTGCAGAGTGGCACTGGCTACCACTGGCCACTGCCCATGATTATGGGTAAACAACCAATGTGCGCATGTGCATAAGAGGTTTTTGCCGAGTCACTGCCTGGCCCAACGCATATTAATGAGGTACTGGTAGCATAACCATTCAGGTGTGGACATGTCACTCCTAGGCCTATATAAGCAGCACCATTTCTGGGCTCAGGGTCTTTCCCCTACGCAATCAATGCTCTCCCAATAAACGTGTGCAGAAGGATCCTACTGTGACATAGTTCTTGCTGGCAAGACGGGCGCTCACAATGGGACACAATGAAAGCATTTTTAAGAGGGAAACTCATAGCTCTGAGTGCCTCCAAAAAGAAACGAGAGAGAGCATACACTAGCAGCTTGACAACACACCTAAAATCTCTAGAAAAAAAGGAAGCAAATTCACCCAAAAGGAGTAGACAGCAGGAAATAATCAAACTCAGGGGTGAAATCAACCAATAGAAACAAGAAGAACTATTCAAAGAATCAACCAATCAAGGAGCTGGTTCTTTGAGAAAAACAAGATAGATAAACCCTTAGCCAGACTCACTATAGGGCACAGGGACAGCACCCTAATTAACAAAATCAGAAATGAAAAGGGAGACATAACAACAGATCCTGAAGAAATCCAAAACACCATCAGATCCTTCTACAAAAGGCTATACTCAACAAAACTGGAGAACCTGGATGAAATGGACAAATTTCTAGACAGATACCAGGTACCAAAGTTAAATCAGGATCAAGTTAACCATCTAAACAGTCCCATATCCCCTAAAGAAATAGAAGTAGTCATTAATAGTCTACCAACCAAAAAGAGCCCAGGAACAGATGGATTTAGTGCAGAGTTCTATCAGACCTGCAAAGAAGATCTAATTCCAGTTCTGCACAAACTATTCCACAAAATAGAAGTAGAAGGTACTCTACCCAACTCATTCTATGAAGCCACAATTACTCTGATACCTAAACCACAGAAAGATCCAACAAAGATAGAGAACTTCAGACCAATTTCCCCTATGAATATCGATGCAAAAATACACAATAAAATTCTTGCTAACCAAATCCAAGAACACTTTAAACCAATCATTCATCCTGACCAAGTAGGTTTTATTCCAGGGATGCAGGGATGGTTTAATATATGGAAATCCATCAACGTAATCCAGTGTATAAACAAACTCAAAGACAAAAACGACATGATCATCTCCTTAGACGCAGAGAAAGCATTCGGCAAAATCCAACACTGATTCATGATAAAAGTCTTGGTAAGATCAGGAATTCAAGGCCCATACCTAAACATGATAAAAGCAATCTACAGCAAACCAGTAGCCAACATCAAAGTAAATGGTGAGAAGCTGGAAGCAATCCCACTAAAATCAGGGACTAGACAAGGCTGCCCACTTTCTCCCTACCTATTCATCATTGTACTTGAGGTCCTAGCCAGAGCAATTCGACAACAAAAGGAGATCAAGGGGATACAAATTGGAAAGGAAGAAGTCAAAATATCACTTTTTGCAGATGATATGATAGTATATATAAGTGACCCTAAAAATTCCACTAGAGAACTCCTAAGCCTGATAAACAGCTTCGGTGAAGTAGCTGGATATAAAATTAACTCAAACAAGTCAATGGCCTGTCTGGACACAAAGGATAAACAGGCTGAGAAAGAAATTAGGGAAAAACACCCTTCACAATAGTCACAAATAATATAAAATACCTTGGCGTGACTGTAACTAAGGAAATGAAAGATCTGTATGATAAGAACTTCAAGTCTCTGAAGAAAGAAATTAAAGAAGATCTTAGAAAATGGAAAGATCTCCCATGCTCATGGATTGGCAGGATCAATATAGTAAAAATGGCTATCTTGCCAAAAGCAATCTACAGATTCAATACAATCCCCATCAAAATTCAAACTCAATTCTTCAACAAATTAGAAAGGGCAATCTGCAAATTCATCTGGAATAACAAAAAACCTAGAATAGCAAAAATTCTTCTCAAGGATAAAAGAACCTCTGGTGGAATCACCATGCCTGACCAAAAGCTGTACTACAGAGCAATTGTGATAAAAAAAAAAACACTGCATGGTACTGGTATAGCGACAGACAAGTAGACCAATGGAATAGAATTGAAGATGCAGAAATGAACCCACACACCCATGGTCACTTGATCTTTGACAAGGGAGCAAAAACCATCCAGTGGAAAAAAGACAGCATTTTCAACAAATGGTGCTGGCACAACTGGTGGTTATCATATAGAAGAATTCGAATTGATCCATTCCTATTTCCTTGGATTAAGGTCAAATCTAAGTGGATTAAGGAACTCCACATAAAACCAGAGACAATGAAAATTGTAGAGCAGAAAGTAGGGAAAACCTCGAAGATATGGGTGCAGGGGAAAAATTCCTGAATAGAACAGCAACGGCTTGTGCTGTAAGATGGAGAATCGACAAATGGGACCTCATAAAATTGCAAAGCTTCTGCAAGGCAAAAGACACCATCAATAAGACAAAAAGGCCACCAACAGATTGGGAAAGATCTTTACCTATCCTAAATCAGATAGGGGACTAATATCCAATATATATAAAGAACTCAAGAAGTTGGACTCCAGAAAATCAAATAACCCCATTAAAAAATGGGGCTCAGAGCTAAACAAAGAAGTCTCACCTGAGGAATACCGAATGGCTGAGAAGCACCTGAAAAAATGTTCAACATCCCTAATCATCAGAGAAATGCAAATCAAAACAACCCTGAGATTCCATCTCACACCAGCCAGAATGGCTAAGATCAAAAATTCAGGTGACAGCAGATGCTGGCGAGGATGTGGAGAAAGAGGAACACTCCTCCACTGCTGGTGGGATTACAAGCTTGTACAATCACTCTGGAAATCAGTTTGGCAGTTCCTCAGAAAATTGGACATAGTACTACCAGAGGATCCAGCAATACCTCTCCTGGGCATATATCCAGAAGATGTCCCAACTGGTAAGAAGGACACATGCTCCACTATGTTCATAGCAGCCTTATTTATAATAGCCAGAAGCTGGAAAGAATCCAGATGCCTCTCAACAGAGGAATGGATACAGAAAATGTGGTACATTTATACAATGGAGTACTACTCAGCTATTAAAAAGAATGAATTTATGAAATTCCTAGGCAAATGGCTGGACCTGGATGGCATCATCCTGAGTGAGGTAACCCAATCACAAAAGTACTCACACAATATGTACTCACTGATAAGTGGATATTAGCCCAGAAACTTAGAATACCCGAGATGTAAGATACAATTTGCTAACCACATGAAACTCAAGAAGAATGAAGACCAAAGTGTGGACACTTTGCCCCTTCTTAGAATTGGGAACAAAACACCCATGGAAGGAGTTACAGAGACAAATTTTTGAGCTGAGATGAAAGGATGGATCATCTAGAAACTGCCATATCTAGGGATCCATCCCATAATCAGCTTCCAAGCGATGACACCATTGCATACACTAGCAAGCGTTTTCCATCAATGGAAAGAGAGGTCCATTGGTCCTGCAAACTTTATCTGCCTTAGTACAGGGGATCACCAGGGCCAAGAAGTGGGAGTGGGTGGGTGGGGGAGTGGGTCGGGGAGTTTTGGGATAGCATTGGAAATGTAAATGAAATAAATACCTAATAAAAAATAAAATAAAATAAATTCATCTGAAGAACATGGCTTGTTATTTCATATTCTCACCTTCAATTGACAGGTCATCCATCAATCCTGAGGGTTCCTGAATTTCAGGTATTGATTCTCTGTGTTTAGAAATGCTTTCCGTGTCGACATCTCTTCCTTCAAAGCAAAAGAAATATGTTTGGAAATATTGTGCATAGGCAAAAATTCCTCTAAAACACACACACACACACACATTTTACTGTTACTATAGAGACTCAGCCTTTCAGTATATCCACTGGATATTGAAGGCATCTCGAATTCTAAAATAACTTGTAATTTAAGAGTGAAGCAAGGCCGCGGGATTTTGGGACTGCTGGTGAGTGGAGCACAGCTTCTGCTCCAATCCAATTGCTCGGGACCTGAGACTGCATTAGTTAGGGAAGCAGAAACCGGCCTGAGTAGGGCCACAGGCCTCATCCGGCCGGATCAGCGCCGGGGTAGCGGGAGCGCAGGGTTACCTGACACCCGCCAGCTACCCACGACCCCCGCCGCAGGATTTTGGGACTGCTGGTGAGTGGAACACAGCTTCTGCTCCAATCCAATTGCGTGGGACCTGAGACTGCATTAGTTAGGGAAGCAGAAACCGGCCTGAGTAGGACCACAGGCCTCATCCGGCCGGATCAGCGCCGGGGTAGCGGGAGCGCAGGGTTGCCTGACACCCGCCAGCTACCCACGACCCCCTCCGCAGGATTTTGGGACTGCTGGTGAGCGGAACACAGCTTCTGCTCCAGTCCAATCACGCGGGACCTGAGACTGCTCTGGTTGGGGAGAGAGAAATCCGGCCTACATAGGGCCACAACCCTCTTCCGGTCAGAAAAGCACTGGGGCAGCTGGGGCGCAGGGTCTGCTGACACTCGCCAGCTACCCACAACACCCGCCACAGGATCTTAAGACTTCTGGTGAGTGGAGCACAGCTTCTGCTCCAATCCAATTGCACGGGACCTGAGACTGCATTAGTTAGGGAAGCAGAAACCGGCCTGAGTAGGAACACAGGCCTCATCCGGCTGGATCAGCGCCGGGGTAGCGGGAGCGCAGGGTTGCCTGACACCCGCCAGCTACCCACGACCCCCGCCGCAGGATTTTGGGACTGCTGGTGAGTGGAACACAGCTTCAGCTCCAATCCAATTGCGCGGGACCTGAGACTGCATTAGTTAGGGAAGCAGAAACCGGCCTGAGTAGGGCCACAGGCCTCATCTGGCCGGATCAGCACCGGGGTAGCAGGAGCGCAGGGTTGCCTGACACCCGCCAGCTACCCACGACCCCCGCCGCAGGATTTTGGGACTGCTGGTGAGTGGAACACAGCTTCAGCTCCAATCCAATTGCGCGGGACCTGAGACTGCATTAGTTAGGGAAGCAGAAACCGGCCTGAGTAGGGCCACAGGCCTCATCCGGCCTGATCAGCTCCAGGGTAGCAGGAGCGCAGGGTTGCCTGACACCCGCCAGCTACCCACGACCCCCGCCGCAGGATTTTGGGACTGCTGGTGAGTGGAACACAGCTTCTGCTCCAATCCAATTGCGCGGGACCTGAGACTGCATTAGTTAGGGAAGCAGAAACCGGCCTGAGTAGGGCCACAGGCCTCATCCGGCCGGATCAGCGCCGGGGTAGCGGGAGCGCAGGGTTGCCTGACACCCGCCAGCTACCCACGACCCCCGCCGCAGGATTTTGGGACTGCTGGTGAGTGGAACACAGCTTCTGTTCCAGTCCAATCACGCGGGACCTGAGACTGCTCTGGTTGGGGAGAGAGAAATCCGGCCTACATAGGGCCACAACCCTCTTCCGGTCAGAAAAGCACCGGGGCAGCTGGGGCGCAGGGTCGGCTGACACTCATCAGCTACCCACAACACCCACCACAGGATCTTAAGACTTCTGGAGAGTGGAACACAGCTTCTGCTCCAATCCAATTGCACGCGGGACCAGAGACTGCATTAGTTAGGGAAGCAGAAAAACGGCCTGTGTAGGACCACAGGCCTCCTCCGGCTGGACCAGCACCGGGGTACCGTCAGCTACCCACGACCCCCGGCGCAGGATTTAGAGACTGCTGGTGAGTGGAACACAGCTTCTGCTCCAATCTTTAAACAGTGACAACGATAACAACTAACCCCAGAGATTACCAGATGGCGAAAGGTAAACGTAATAATCTTACTAACAGAAACCAAGACCACTCACCATCATCAGAACCCAGCACCCCCACTTCGCCCAGTCCAGGGCACCCCAACACACCGGAAAAGCTAGACACGGATTTAAAAGCATATCTCCTGATGATGATAGAGAACTTCAAGAAGGACTTTAATAACACACTTAAAGAAATGCAGGAGAACACTGCTAAACAGGCAGAAGACAATAAAGAGAAAGCACAAAAATCCCTTAAAGAATTGCAGGAGAACACTGCTAAAGAGTTACAAATCCTTAAAGAAAAACACGATAACATAATCAAACAGGTAGAAGTCCTTACAGAAAAACAGGAAAACACATCCAAACAGATGATGGAAATGAACAAAACCATACTAGACCTAAAAAGGGAAGTAGACACAATAAAGAAAACCCAAAATGAGGCAACACTGGAGATAGAAACCCTAGGAAAGAAATCTGGAACCATAGATACGAGCATCAGCAACAGAATACAAGAGATGGAAGAGAGAATCTCAGGTGCAGAAGATTCCATAGAGAATATCGGCACAACAATCAAGGAAAATGTAAAATGCAAAAAGATCCTAACTCAAAACATCCAAGAAATACAGGACACAATGAGAAGACCAAACCTACGGATAATAGGAGTGGATGAGAATGAAGATTTTCAACTCAAAGGACCAGCAAACATCTTCAACAAAATTATAGAAGAAAACTTCCCAAATCTAAAGAAAGAGATGCCCATGAACATACAAGAAGCCTACAGAACTCCAAATAGACTGGACCAGAAAAGAAACACCTCCCGACACATAATAATCAGAACAACAAATGCTCTAAATAAAGATAGAATACTAAAAGCAGTAAGAGAAAAAGGCCAAGTAACATATAAAGGCAAGCCTATCAGAATTACACCAGATTTTTCACCAGAGACTATGAAAGCCAGAAGATCCTGGACGGATGCTATACAGACACTAAAAGAACACAAATTCCAGCCCAGGCTACTATACCCAGCCAAACTCTCAATTAACATAGATGGAGAAACCAAAGTATTCCACGACAAAACCAAATTCACACATTATCTCTCCATGAATCCAGCCCTTCAAAGGATAATAACAGAAAAAAACCAATACAAGGACAGGAACCACGCCCTAGAAACAACAAGAAGGTAATCCCTCAACAAACCTAAAAGAAGACAGCCACAAGAACAAAATGCCAACTTTAACAACAAAAATAACAGGAAACAACAATTACTTTTCCTTAATATCTCTTAATATCAATGGACTCAACTCCCCGATAAAAAGACATAGACTAACAAACTGGCTACACAAACAAGACCCAACATTTTGCTGCTTACAGGAAACTCATCTCAGAGAAAAGGATAGACACTACCTCAGAATGAAAGGCTGGAAAACAATTTTCCAAGCAAATGGCATGAAGAAACAAGCTGGAGTAGCCATTCTAATATCTGATAAGATTGACTTCCAACCCAAAGTCATTAAAAAAGACAGGGAGGGACACTTCATACTCATCAAAGGTAAAATCCTCCAAGAGGAACTATCAATCCTGAATATCTATGCTCCAAATACAAAGGCAGCCACATTCATTAAAGAAACTTTAGTAAAGCTCAAAGCACACATTGCACCTCATACAATAATAGTGGGAGACTTCAACACACCACTTTCACCAATGGACAGATCATGGAAACAGAAACTAAACAGGGACACAGTGAAACTAAGAGAAATTATGAATCAAATGGATCTGGCAGATATCTACAGAACATTCTATCCTAAAACAAAAGGATATACCTTCTTCTCAGCACCTCATGGTACCTTCTCCAAAATTGACCACATAATTGGTCACAAAGCAGGCCTCAACAGATATAAAAATATTGAAATTGTCCCATGCATCCTATCAGATCACCACGGACTAAGGCTGATCTTCAATAACAAATAATAGAAAGCCAACCTTCACGTGGAAACTGAACAACACTCTTCTCAATGATACCTTGGTCAAGGAAGGAATAAAGAAAGAAATTAAGGACTTTTTAGAGTTCAATGAAAATGAAGCCACAACATACCCAAACTTATGGGACGCAATGAAAGCATTTCTAAGAGGAAAACTCATAGCTATGAGTGCCTCCAAAAGGAAACTAGAGAGAGCACACATTAGCAGCTTGACAACACACCTAAAAGCACTAGAACAAAAGGAAGCAAATCCACCCAAGAGGAGTAGACGGCAGGAAATAATCAAACTCAGGGGTGAAATCAACCAAGTGGAAACAAGAAAAACTATTCAAAGAATCAACCAATCAAGGAGCTGGTTCTTTGAGAAAATCAACAAGATAGATAAACCCTTAGCCAGACTCACTAGAGGGCACAGGGAAAGCATCCTAATTAACAAAATCAGAAATGAAAAAGGAGACATAACAACAGATCCTGAAGACATCCAAAACACCATCAGATCCTTCTACCAAAGGCTATACTCAACAAAACTGGAGAACCTGGATGAAATGGAGAAGTTCCTAGACAGATACCAGGTACCAAAGTTGAATCAAGATCAGGTTAATGATCTAAACAGCCCTATATCCCCCAAAGAAATAGAAGCAGTCATTAATAGTCTCCCAACTAAAAAAAGCCCAGGACCAGATGGGTTTAGTGCAGAGTTCTATCAGACCTTCAAAGAAGATCTAATCCCAGTTCTTCACAAACTATTCCACAAAATAGAAACAGAAGGTACTCTACCCAACTCATTCTATGAAGCCACAATTACTCTGATACCTAAACCACAAAAAGACCCAACAAAGATAGAAAACTTCAGACCAATATCCCTTATGAATATTGATGCAAAAATACTCAATAAAGTTCTTGCTAACCGAATCCAAGAACACATCAAAACAATCATCCATCCTGACCAAGTAGGTTTCATCCCAGGGATGCAGGGATGGTTCAATATACGGAAATCCATCAACGTAATCCAGTATATAAACAAACTCAAAGACAAAAACCACATGGTCATCTCCTTAGATGCGGAAAAAGCATTTGACAAGATCCAACACCCATTCATGATAAAAGTCTTGGAAAGATCAGGAATTCAAGGCCCATACCTAAACATGATAAAAGCAATCTACAGCAAACCAGTAGCCAACATCAAAGTAAATGGTGAGAAGCTTGAAGCAATCCCTCTAAAATCAGGGACTAGACAAGGCTGTCCACTTTCTCCATACCTATTCAACATTGTACTTGAAGTCCTAGCCAGAGCAATTCGACAACAAAAGGAGATCAAAGGGATACAAATTGGAAAAGATGAAGTCAAAATATCACTTTTTGCAGATGATATGATAGTATATATAAGTGACCCTAAAAATTCCACCAGAGAACTCCTAAGCCTGATAAACAGCTTCGGTGAAGTAGCTGGATATAAAATTAACTCAAACAAATCAATGGCCTTTCTCTACACAAAGAATAAACAGGCTGAGAAAGAAATTAGGGAAACAACACCCTTCTCAATAGTCACAAATAATATAAAATATCTTGGCGTGACTCTAACTAAGGAAGTGAAAGATCTGTATAATAAAAATTTCAAGTCTCTGAAGAAAGAAATTATAGAAGATCTCAGAAGATGGAAAGATCTCCCATGCTCATGGATTGGCAGGATCAACATTGTAAAAATGGCTATCTTGCCAAAAGCAATCTACAGATTCAATGCAATCCCCATCAAAATTCCAAATCAATTCTTCAACGAATTAGAAAGTGCAATCTGCAAATTCATCTGGAATAACAAAAAACCTAGGATAGCAAAAACTCTTCTCAAGGATAAAAGAACCTCTGGTGGAATCACCATGCCGGACCTAAAGCTCTACTACAGAGCAATTGTGATAAAAACTGCATGGTACTGGTATAGTGACAGACAAATAGACCAATGGAATAGAATTGAAGACCCAGAAATGAACCCACACACCTATGGTCACTTGATCTTCGACAAGGGAGCTAAAAACATCCAGTGGAAGAAAGACAGCATTTTCAACAAATGGTGCTGGCACAACTGGTTGTTAACATGTAGAAGAATGCGAATCGATCCATTCCTATCTCCTTGTACTAAGGTCAAGTCTAAGTGGATCAAGGAACTTCACATAAAACCAGAGACACTGAAACTTATAGAGGAGAAAGTGGGGAAAAGCCTTGAAGATATGGGCACAGGGGAAAAATTCCTGAATAGAACAGTAATGGCTTGTGCTGTAAGATCGAGAATTGACAAGTGGGACCTCATGAAACTACAAAGCTTCTGCAAGGCTAAAGACACCATCAATAAGACAAAAAAACCACCAACAGATTGGGAAAGGATCTTCACCTATCCTAAATCAGATAAGGGACTAATATCCAATATATATAAAGAACTCAAGAAGGTGGACTCCAGAAAGTCAAATAACCCCATTAAAAAATGGGGCTCAGAACTGAACAAAGAATTCTCACCTGAGGAATACCGAATGGCAGAGAAGCACCTGAAAAAATGTTCAACATCCTTAATCATCAGGGAAATGCAAATCAAAACAACCCTGAGATTCCACCTCACACCAGTCAGAGTGGCTAAGATCAAAAATTCAGGTGACAGCAGATGCTGGCGAGGATGTGGAGAAAGAGGAACACTCCTCCATTGTTGGTGGGATTGCAAGCTTGTACAACCACTCTGGAAATCAGTCTGGCGGTTCCTCAGAAAATTGGACATAGTACTACCGGAGGATCCAGCAATACCTCTCCTGGGCATATATCCAGAAGATGTCCCAACCGGTAAAAAGGACACATGCTCCACTATGTTCATAGCAGCCCTATTTTTAATAGCCAGAAGCTGGAAAGAACCCAGATGTCCCTCAACAGAGGAATGGATACAGAAATTATGGTACATTTACACAATGGAGTACTACTCAGCTATTAAAAAGAATGAATTTATGAAATTCCTAGCCAAATGGATGGACCTGGAGGGCATCATCTTGAGTGAAGTAACACAATCACAAAAGAACTCACACAATATGTATTCATTGATAAGTGGATATTAGCCCAAAACTTAGGATACCCAAGATATAAGATACAATTTGATAAACGCATGAAACTCAAGAAGAATGAAGACCAAAGTGTGGACACTGTGCACCTTCTTAGAATTGGGAACAAAACACCCAGGGAAGGAGTTACAGAGACAAAGTTCGTAGCTGGGATGAAAGGATGGACCATTTAGAGACTGCTGTATCCAGGGATCCGTCCCATAATCAGCTTCTAAACGCTGACACCATTGCATACACTAGCAAGATTTTGCTGAAAGGACCCAAATATAGCTGTCTCTTGTGAGACGATGCCGGGGCCTAGCAAACACAGGAGTGGATGTTCACAGTCAGCTATTGGATGTATCACAGGGCTCCCAATGGAGAAGCTAGAGAAAGTACCCAAGGAGCTAAAGGGATCTGCAACCCTATTGTTGGAACAACATGATGTACTAACCAGAACCCTGGAGCTCTTGTCTCTAGCTGCATATGTATCGAAAGATGGCCTAGTCGGCCATCAATGGAAAGAGAGGCCCATTGGACTTGCAAACTTTATATGCCCCAATATAGGGGAATGCCAGGGCCAAAAGAATGGGAATGGGTGGATAGGGAAGTGGGGGGCGCTATGGGGGACTTTTGGGATAGTATTGGAAATGTAATTGAGGAAAATATGTAATAAAAATATATTAAAAAAAAAGTATAAACTGAAAAAAAAAAAAAAGAGTGAAGCAAAAGACCATGTAACGATAAATCCAGTTGTTTCACAGATGGTTGGTTCTAGGACCAGCAGAACAGGGATGTTCAACCCCTTATAGGACATAGCAGAGTATTTGGATATATCCTATATACAATCTTCTAGACATTTTAATCATCATCTCTAGGTTAATTAACTTTAATTCTAATACAATGTAAGTACTATGCAAATATATGTAAACATATGATTACTAAGTGCCCAGAAAAATTTGATGAATGAATTAATGAATGGTTAAAAAAAAATCATGTTACAGGAATAGAGAGATGGCTCAGTGGTTAAGAGCACTGACTGCTCTTCTGAAGGCCCTGAGTTCAAACCCCAGCAGCCACATCTAAAAGTTTTAACACAGATAATTAAACAAATGGTAGGGTTCATTTGGTCACCAATTCTCAAGCTATGAGCTTCTCTCAAATTTGATGTCTATTACAACCATCTGTAATAAGATCTGATGCCTTCTTCTAGAGTGTCTGAAGACAGCTACAGTGTAGTTACAGATAGTAAATAAATATTTTTTAAATCACTTTATATTACTAAATTAAAAGGAAAAGCTTATTCTTACCAAAACTAAACAAACACTATCAGAAACATCAGCTTCAAGCTCCAAACTCTCTCGAGGGTACAATGCTATGGAATCACTTACTGTGTACTGCTAACTTTGAAGCTGACTCCGGAAATTCCTCAGGAATCAGTTTGAATGCCATGTTTCCAAGTAGACTGTCAAGATTACGAACATCAACTTGCATCCATACAAAAGACAGAGGCCAGAGGAAGGTGAGATTCAAGTCAAAATACACAATCCTAAATCTCTATCACCATGGTTACCCATGTCATCATAAAAAGATGCCCCAAGCAAGGTCCTTCAGAGCTAGAGGGAGTTGTCACTAAACGGAAATCAATTTTATTTGCTTTTATTAAATACTGAAAACAAACATATGAGAAAATACAGGCTAAAGGAGAATTAAGAAATAATTAAGATTATCTATAGCAGCTAAATACCAAATCTAAAAGTTTTAACACAGATAATTAAACAAATGGTAGGGTTCATTTGGTCACCAATTCTCAAGCTATGAGCTTCTCTCAAATTTGATGTCTATTTCAGTTTTGTTACTTCTGCTGCTGACATTTAAGGGACCCTAAAATAAATAGGATATATTTTAAAAATCAGAGGGAATTACTTAGTATATATCAAGCACTGTTACTAAAATTAATTATATACATACATATATGTATATATGTGTACATACATATATATATATATATGAAATTGACATGAGTAAAATTAATAAGGAAAAAAAACCAAAGTACTCCCACTAATTTGCTTCTTATTTTATATGCGTGAGTGTTTTGTTTTCATGTATATCTGTGTGCCAATTATGTACCTGGTGCCTGTGGAGGTCAGAAGAGGGTATCAGACCTTCTGGAACTGGAGTTATGGTGTTTGTGAGCTGTGATGTGGGTGCTGGGACTCGAACCTAGGTCCTCTGGAAGAGTAGCCAGTGTTGTTAACCACTGAGCCATCGCTCCAGCTCTAATCCAGGCTCTTGATTTGTATTTCCTTCATTTTCAATAGCTTTCACACATTGTGGCAGCCTGCCCTTATATATTTCCACTAGCTATTAGGAAATACATATCCCAAATGGTGGCTGAAAATAGCTATTATGTTAAAGTAAACAAAGCATCTTATGCTCACAAACACAATCCATAAATTTACTTCATTCTCAGAGTGGGTCCATCTCAAAATACTATATAGCCAAAATTCTTACTGTGATGTGTCAGTTCTTTAGTACCTGAGACAGTTATTAACACCAAATAGATTTAACAAAAACACTTCCTTGTTTCACTTTTTTCCTACTACAACCCCCTTTCTTTTATCAGTATATTTATACAACTCCCTCCTGTGAGAGGATGGACTGTGTACTGTGTATTCAGATGTTGATAGCTGTTCCCAGAGATCTGGTTGCAGTCCTGACATTGGCATTGACATGATATTTGGAGTACTTCCTGTCTCAATGATGTATATAAATTCTTTTCCATCACCTCTGATTTGTTAATAAAGAATTGATTAAGTCTATAGCTGGGAGAAAAGAATAGAGCAGAACTTCCTATCACAGTCTGGGGGCCCCAAGCAAAACGGGAGTCAGGGTGTGTGGGTAGTGGGGAGGAGAAAGAGGAGAATGTCCAGGAGGATTCACCATGATGCTGTGAGGAGAGGACAGCCACGAGGACATACATAGAGCAAAAGCAAGGCAGGGCAAGACTCAGATTGCAGGTAAAGGACCATGTGGCTGAGAAAGAGGCATCCTTAGAGGGTTAGAAAGATGAATATCTGCTCAGCATAGTGCCTTTAACACATTTATCAGGTCTCCATGTCATTTATTCAGGAGCTAAAAATGGGCTAGAGTTGGCATAGAAACACCCTGTCATTACTTGGAAGCAAAAGAGGTATAGAAAGCCCCAGAATCACATCTACACCCTTCCTCCTTCCACTTCCCCATGGACCTTAACCCAGTATACCTCAACGCAATGAAAGATAACCCTCAGTATTCCTTATCCCTGACAGCAAGATTTAGGATTTGAAAAGGCATGTGTGCATTTTAAGTGACAGTTTATATATTTCTAAATAATAAAGTTAGCTACATCTGAGATTGCAGATGTTTACTATTATATTTCTTATTTATAAAGTTATGTAATTATCATAGTTTAATTATGTATACATAGCATGCATATAAATTGTCATTGGCTAATGCAAATTTCTAAGGGTGTAATCACAACTCCCTTATAACTCTACAAACATGGGTAATGCTGACTAACAGCCTTGATGACTGCTCTAACTCTCTGGAAGGCATATCAACTGTTTCGAAAGTTAATTTTAGAAATGTTCACCATGAGATGGAAATGACTTCTCACGCTCCAGCTGTTCTCTAGATGTTCTCTCTCTCTCCACATCTTTTATGACATTTTCCATGTCACTGACATCAATTTCTCCTCCTCCAAGGAAAAGCAAAGGAATATGAAATGTTTTCTTAATTATAATCCCAAATGATGAGGACAAGTTAAGGCATAGCAACTTGATAAGCAATAAACCTTAAGATCCAGATCCAGAGAATTGTTTTAATTTTTAAAATTTTGTCACTATAATGATTATAAAATAACATCTCACACTTGAAATTCAAGTCACTTAAAGAGTATTTGTAAAATTGGTACAAATACATATGTAATTTTGTGTATGTAATTAGAGTAAAAATAAAGAGTGAGTGATTTATGAAAATGTCCATATGTTTAAAGAGTAAGGAGTATGTTTCTAAATAAACCACATGTCAAATATATTCTAAATAGAAATGAATATGTATTTAATTTAATCACAATTAGAACTGTGGAATAAAGCAAAGACACGTTGAGGAAAAATTAGTCTTAAACATATATACTAAAAAAAGATGAAAAGTTAAATAACCTAGATTTTATCTAAGCAAAGAACAACAAACTTATTCTCCCCTAAAAATAGTCTAAAATAGATAATAAGAGAAAAGAAAGGATTAAAGAAATTTTAAACAGGAAGAACTGATATTGCTCAAAGTTGAGTGTTGGAAAGAAGAGCAAAATTGGTAAATAGCTTACTGAGTGATAAAGAAAAGAGACAGTTAAAGAAAACACAAAGATTATCACCAGCATCAAAGGAGACATCACTACCATTCCAACAGATACTAATATACTAATAAGGCTATTATGATTATTATACAAGAAATTTCAATATTGATAACAAAGGAATAAAATTCTAACAAAACACTATTTGACAATGATGGAAGTGTTATAAGATATATTGATAGTCCATATAGCTATGCTATAGCCATGCTAGTGAGACAAGAGATCCACAGCATGGAGTCTTATGTTTATTATTTTTATTGAACTGGTACTTTAAAATCTTCCCATATGGAAATGTTTCATCTCTAACATAATTAAACACAAACTCCTCCAGTTAATAAAAAAGAAAAAGTTTTCTATTTTAATTTTATACATCAGAATATCTCAAAATCTAACAATAGTAACATTACAATAAAATATCTTATATGATTAGAGTCATGCTTTTACATTCATCAGACTGCAAATACAAGGGTAGTTTTATTAGTATAATGGTTTATAATGGCCTCAAATTAGAAATATCTTTGATAATAAAATATAAGAATAAATTTTAGTATGTTTATGTAATGGAATGTTACAGAAATGTATTCAGGAACAATCAAGTAATTAAAAATCATTCTACACTCCAAATGGAATACTTAAAGGTCTCTATTTGATTACAGTTTATTTGTAAAATCCAACAATGACAATTAATAAACTACTGCTGCATGCAATGGTATGGATGAACCTCAGAGAATAATATGACATAATATTGAATTTAAAAAGTAATAAATAGTGGACTATAGATTTGGGGATCTATTTATACAAAGTTGAGAACTGAGAACATCAATAATTCTGTAGACTGAAACTTAGGATAATGGTCTCTTGGTCTCCATAGGGATGTAGTTCTTAGATCTTCTATAAATAACAAAATTGCAAGATGACTGAATAGAGATATCCAGTGCTTATCTCCTTAATGAATAAAGAGACAACAACAAGTAAATAGCTACCTTTTGAGAAATCCAGGAAAAGAAAGACAAGAAACGTATAGCTATGAAAACCTGGAGACAGGATAGTAGAACAGAAACTTTAAAAGAAGAAAAGCATCCCAGTAACATAAAATAATAATTAAAAATCTTAAAACTGCAAAAGTAGACAAAGGAGGTCATTATATGATGATCAAGAAATCAATTTAAAATGTATAATAACTTTAAATATATACATAGCCAACATCTAGCTATCAATTTTATGAAACAAACATTATTCTAACTAAAAGGAGAGATAGATAACAATATAATACTGCAGAGATACTTCAATACCCATGTTCATCAATGGACAGAACAAAACAATAAATGAAAAAAAACATAAGTTAGATGATACTATAGTCCTAATGACACTGACAAGACATTTCATCTAATAGCTGCAGAATACACATTATTTTTATCAAAACATAAGATATTCTCCATGAAAGAACTGTATTATTATACCATAAAATAAGTATCAATACATTTTCTAAAAAATTTATATCACTTATCTTTTATGGCAAAAGGATAAAACTAGCAAATTAAAATACTAGCCACCTTGAAAATTATTCAAATACATGAATTGCATACCATGCTAGTTAATGAAGAGTGGATATAGTGAGAATTTTGGTTTCTTTAAAAGCACAGAAATATTAAAAGAATAGGCTTTATTTTAATCCCAAGTGTAGGATATAAGATGGCTTCAGATTGTTCCCAGTAGCTATCTATGATTTACTCCATGCTTTAGCAGAGGCATGATTTTGCCAGCTGCAGAAAGTTTCTGCAGTTGTGTGACATTTGGATGCAGGAGATTTTCAGTGAGTATATAAATGCTAGAGCCCCAATAGGTGAGTTGTTCTTGTTGACCTAGATGGGTTGTTGGTTGTGGTTGTTTGCTTTGGGTTGTTGTTTGTTAAGAAGTCATGCACAAAGAAGAACTAATAAGAAGAAATTATATATCTTGATGGTGAAGATCAAACTTGCCCCAAGGAACTCATCATCCCTAATCAACAGGAAGTCATCTAACCATGATGTCAATTTCTTTCCCTTTTTTATCACTTTTTTCTCCTCTATCTAGTGTTGGAGGGAGTTGAAAAGGATGGGAAAGGGGGTAGAGAAGGGTTGAAGAAAGAACCCATGAAGTAGCCAAAGACAACCTACAAGTGGCACTCAGATGAGGGGCTAGGCAAAATGAGAAATTTGATTTCAAATACCATAGAGGAAATGGCAGGTGATGAAGGAATGGATGTTCTTTTTCAAGATGCCAGCAAAAAACAAATCATTGTGGTTGCTCCTTCTGGGATATCCCCTGCTTTGCTCCTGGAGAGGATTTTCTGGCTGTTTTCTTCTTTTTCTTTTTTCTTTTTTCTTTCTTTTCTTTCTTCTTTCTTCTTTCTTCTTTCTTTTCTTCTTTCTCCTCCTCCTCTTCCTCCTCCTCCTCCTTCTTCTTCTTTCCTTCTCCTCCTCCTCCTCCTCCTCCTCCTCCTCCTCCTCCTCCTCCTCCTCCTCCTTCTTCTTCTTCTTCTTCTTCTTCTTCTTCTTCTTCTTCTTCTTCTTCTTCTTCTTCTTCTTCTTCTTCTTCTATTTGTTTCAAAAAAGGTTGGGAGAATGGCTAAGCAGTTGGAAAAATTGCAAATGGAAATGAAGGAGTCTGGGAAACATTAAATGGCTGGGATGAGAAAACAAAAAGGGTCACTCTGCTCTCTAATTTCTGAAAGAGTTGCAGAGTTGATTATGCAACTGGAAAAATGCAGGTAGAAATGGAAGCACTGTGGAGGCAAGGAGCACTGAATGGGGAAGAAATAAGAGGCTCAGCCCTGATGACTGAACAAGAGGATGGGAGTTTCCCCTAGGAAGAAAGAAGGGAAGAAACTGTGCTAGAAGGTAGTTCATGGCTATTGCTTTCAGGTTTCTGATGCCTAAAGCCCTTGGGTGGGGCAAGGAGCCCAGTGAGTGCCCAGGAGGAGGAGGAGATCATGCAGGGCAACAGGTTCAGAGAAAAGATAAAACATCCTGTTTTGAAAAAAAGGTTTACTCTAAGGCAACTGTGCCATCAGAGATAGAGAAGGGGTGACCAGGAATTACAAAATCACCATAAGCTTCCCAGTAATTGTATAGCACATGCTGGCTAATGGGGTGTAACAAGATTATGATGAGATAGGATGACATCCTATGGAAATGATAGGTCTAAGGCACTTTAAAGAGGCCATAATTCCATATGGAATGCACTCTCTGTATGTGAAATTACTTCTAAATAACTGGGCTACTCAAAATAGAATTATTCCCCATACTGGAAGGTCCACAGTTACAAGGGTTAACATGGTGGAGGGGAGAAGCCATCAGTACTGAACAGTGAAATACAGCAAGGGGAATGAATATTGTCAAAGACCAGTCCCTAGATGAAGGACTGTTCTCTGATATACAAGGGCAAAATTCTATTTGATGATACTACTATAGAACAATGTTGTTTAGCAGCTTTAAGAGCTTGAGACAAAGTTAAGGAAATGGTTCACTTCATTTACAAAGATTATATAAGGTTCTGGAGAAGGCTTTACTTATTTTTGGCAAAGACTAGTCTCATCTGTGAACAAAGTCATGTCAGACCCTGATGAAAGACAGGTGTTGATAGAAACCTTGGTGTATGAAAATGCAAATACTGAATGTAAAAAAATTATTAGACCATTAAAGGTGCAGGCAGTACCCATGGATGACTAGATAAGGGATACAACTGATATTGGTTCTAAAGTGTATCATGCTAATATCATAGGTCAGATAGTGAAGACAGAGGTCTTCACTATCAAAATGCCAAGTACTTCAGTTGTGGGAAATTTAGTCATTTGCAAAGAAACTGTGACCAAGTCACTCAAAGTCTCAGATATCAAAATGCCTGGTGTGTTAACTTCAACAAATATGGTATTTTGAGCCAGAAAAGTGAACAAGGCATTTCTAGTGTAATGTTTTTTCAGAATACAAACTGGGATGAAGGCCTAGGTTTCCAGGAGTGTGCAGGTGATGATGCAGCAAGGGCTATTATTGGACCAATGGATGTAGGTCCAAGAGAGATATCCAAGGTAATTTCTTACAATCCGTGAATAGCTTTGCGAGCCTGGGTTGGGCCCCACAGCAAAAATTATGAGACTTTTCAGACAATAACAGCTGAGAGTCACCAGGTTATAGGAAAACTGTGACATTAAATCATCCTATATACTATAAGGATGCATTAACATCAGAATAGAAGTCTGCAAAAGCTTTGTACTGGGGACACAAGTTTGTTCATATTTCTCTAGGAAATGAAAAGCTATGGATGCCATCAAAACTTATAAAGATTAGAATTGTGCAAAAGAGGTTTCCTAAAGACCTTGGCCCCTGATCCAAACAGCACTTATCACACTGAAAATGTCTCTGTTTATAATTACTCAGTAAACACAGCACAATTAATGACTTAAGACAGAAGGAGGAAAATTTAGTGAGAATTTCGGTTTCTTTAAAAACACAGAAATATTATAAGACTAGATTTTCATTTTAACCCCAAGTGTGAAACATGGAGCTATTGCCCCTAGCAGCTGACCACGATTTGCCTTGTGCGGGTTTTGTCACCTGAAGAGAGTTTCTGCAATTGTGTGACATTTGGAACACTGAGACTGTTCAGCACGTTTATAAATGCTAGAGCCCCCATAGATGGGTTGTTGTTGTTGGCTGTGGTAGGTTGTTTGGTTGTGGGTGTTTGCTGTTGGTTGTGGTATGTTAAAAAGCTGTATGCAAAGAAGAAACAGCAAGAAGAAGACATTAGATGTCCTGATGGTGAAGATCAAACTTGCCCCAAGGAATTTAACATACCTAATCAGCAGGAAGTAGTCTAATGATAATGTCACCCCTCCCCTTTGTTCTTTTTTCTCTTCTATGCAGTGTTATGAGGTTTGAAAATGGCAGAGAAGGGTAAAAGAAAGAAGAACCCACAAAGTAGCTAAATACTGGCCACAGTAGGTCACTAAAACAAAATGGAACATTAAAATTATTCTTCTAATAAGTGAAATTGGATTCACAGCTTATAACACACAGCAACAAAAGTCCTAGTAAGAAGAAACTTTAAACAATATTCGCCAACACCAAAATCAAAGAGAAATATTTCAAACAAACACACCAGATCTAACTTATGCTCCCAAAAAGGAAAGAAAGAACAAACTCCAAAAGTACAAGAGGAAAAATCAAACCCAAAGATCAGTGAAGAAATAAATAAAACACAGCGTAAAACATATTATAAAACATGAGTGAAATCAACAATTACTTTTCTACAGATGATATCAAAATTGGCAATCCTTTACATAGACTAGTCAACTAAGAAGGACTCAGATAAATTTATAAACTGAAAAAGAGATATTAAAAGTGGTATATATCACAATTACAATGTATTACTAGAGACGCATCTACATGCTAATTAATTGGAAAACTTAAATGGATAATTTTCTGAAGACACATAACCTGCCAAACTGAGTCAAGAAGACATAAAAACACAGACAGACCAAAGATGAGTTAATGAAATTGAGTCAGTAATGAAAAGTCTCTCAACAAAGTAAAATCCAGAATGTCAATGTTGAATTCTACAAAACCTTAAGGGAAGAACTAATGACCTTTTTTTTTCCTCTCAAATCATTCCAAAAATGCACAAGGAAAGAAACTCTTCTAACCCTATTTTATATACTGCCATGAACCCAACGGAGAGCTAAAGGCCAACATTTCTATGACTATGATTATAAAAATCTTCAAAAAAAATAACTAGCAAATATACAACAGCATGTCTAAAAGATTATTCACCAACAGAATAAAGAACAAAAGTAATCTAGTCAGATCTTGATATTCAGAAAAAGCATTTAATGAAATTCAGCATTCTACCATGTAAACCAGATGTAAATTGCTTATAGAACGATCCCACTTCAAATAAAGGTTTATTTATAACAAACTAATGGCTAGCTCATACTGACCAAAAAACTCTGGAAAGAACATTAAGATCTGAAATAAGACAACATGCCCACGCTTGATGCATAGTCTCAACATAGTTCAGTGGCCGATGTGATGATTTCATGAGGTATTGGGATAAAGCTTTTAGCATTATCAGTTGGCTCTGAGATTATTGTGTTGGCATCATATAAGTTGTGATATTATTGATCCATAAATCTGATTGGTTAATTAAGCTTTAAGAGTCATGGTTCTACTAGAGTACTGAGTATTGTGATGTGATGACCGACTGTGGGGTGTGTGGGGTGTTGTGCGGCATGGTAGTGAGAGGAACTTGCCCCCCACCCCATACCCCGACCAGAGAGATGGCCCAGTGGGAGCACTGTGGTCCAGCGTGGCCAGAGAGTTGGTAAGCCAGCAGGAGTGTAAGAGCATAGTCCAGTCCACAGAGAGTTGGTGGGTTCATGTTTTAATATTTCCCACAACACTTCTTCTGGTTGCAGTTCTATTTACAACAGCCAAGGTATGAAAACAAACCAGGTGAATGGATGAAGAAGTGGGACATGTATTCAGAACAGAAAACTACTGGGCATGAAGAATGAAATACTGTCATTTTGTAGCAAGCAGCATGGAACTGGAGTACATTATGTTAAACAAAATAAGAAAATCAAATCCTGCATGTCATTTTATAAGTGGAAGCTTTTATTTTGTTTTGGTTTGGTTTTGGGTTTTCAAGAAAGGGTTTCTCTATGTAGCCCTAGCTGTCCTGGAACTCACTCTGTAGACCAGGCTGGCCTCGAATTCAGAAATCCGCCTGCCTCTGCCTCCCAAGTGCTGGGATTAAAGGCGTGTGCCACCACTGCCCGACAAGTGGAAGCTTTGTGTGTGTGTGTGTGTGTGTGTGTGTGTGTGTGTGTGTGTGTGTGACTCAGCAGAGATTTTTTTATTGGCCTGTATTTACAAGTATGTGTAGCAAAACCCACTTGAAATGTTCACTGGTTTGCTTAGTAATTTACAATAAATTTGATGACCTTAATCATTGTATTTTGAGATTATAAGCCAAATTTAAATTTAAAACTTTGACTATTTTGGTTATCAAAAAACGTTTGGATCACTTCTCATCATTAAACTAATTTTGTATCAGTTGCATTTATAATAAATAGCAATGCTTATTCCTATCAGTGTTATAAAATTTTCTTTGTTTACTCTTTTTGATTACTAAAACAATTCAAGAGATTTTAAAACATTCACTTGAGTGTAATTAGTCACAAATCATGGCAGAGGAAGGATGATACAAGGTTTAACAATGGTATCAAGACAGAAATATAATGAATAAATTCTAGTGTTCCATATTGGGGTGACTATAGTTTGCAATAGTCTATTTCATATTTTCTGAAGAACTAGAAGAATTAGAAGATTCCAAATAAAAAGAAATAATAAAGAGATTGGAATGTTAATTACATTGACTTGATAAGTACATTTTGATACATGTATTGAAGTATCAACTTATCATGAGTAAACACAATTATTATATCTTAGTCAAAATAAATGATGTTTTAAAATATAAAAATCTGGACCTTTAAGTCTTTATGTAAGATGGTACAACATTTATATATAACCAACTTTTCAAACAACTCTACATTATTGGTAATGCCTAGTAAAACATAAATTCTGTATAAAATAGAATATTAGTATGTAAAAGAATAATATTGAAGCACTAAAATGTCTATACTTTCAACACAAATTAATTTATTTTCCAAAAACCTATGATCATATGATTGAATCAGTGTGTAGAAATTATGGGTATGAGGGTCAACTATAATTACCTCCAAATCTCATGGCTAAGTGAAAGTTAACCAGGAATATGGATAAATTCATCTTAAGATGGTTATATGTACATATTAATAACTTTATGTCATACCTCAATAAAATATCACATAAACTATAACTTAGTGTAAAGGATTAGTCTTGACTTTACTTTTCACTGACCTGTAGTAACTTGTAGCACATTCACCAGTGAGTCCAGATCAATCTTTCCCTGAGCTGCAAGATAACATTCAAGCAAATGGATGTTAAGTAACGACAGGAACTAGCTAAAGTTTGATATCACACATCATTATTTAGGTTAACTTAATTGCACGATCCTTCAATCTCAAGGATTGGTTTCATGATAATAAACTAGCCCTTGTGGATTTCTGAGTTCTAGGCCAGCCTGGTCTACAAAGTGAGTTCCAGGACAGCCAAGGCTATACAGAGAAACTCTGTCTCAGAAAAAAAATTAAATAAACAAACAAACTAGCCCTTGATCCGATGAGCCATGCTCTCTGGATTAGAGAAATTATGTCCTTTCTAAATTATGATACTTTCTTGCAAGCATGATATAAAACCATCTATGCAGGTTAATTTGTGTGAAGACTCAATTCTGGTAATGTCATTGATCTTTGTCCAGAAAGTTAAATACAATTTGTCCCCTCTTATATACAATGGTAATCCTACCTGATGTCAAGCATGAATACTAAGGTGGGTGTAAATGGGGTCGGGGGGCAAAGGTCAGGAGACTAAAAAGAAAGTCATGAGATCATGGATTTATGTCTGCCTGTGTGAACATGTGGCACAAGTGTGTGTGTGTGCGTGTGTATGTGTGTTTGTGTGTGTGTGTATGTGTGTGTGTGCTATGCTGTGTGTGGTATATGTGTGTACTGTTTTTTGTGTGTGTACTGTGTGTACAGAGGTCGGAAGACAGCTCTCAGGAGTTAATTTTCTCCACCTGGCTACTGGAAATCAACTCAGGTCATCAGGCTTGACAGAAATCACTTTTTATCCACTGAGCCACCTTGGTGGCCCAAAATTATACATTTTTTAAAAATTATTTATTTTGAGATGTTACAATTATACCTAGAAGTTGAAAAAGTAATGAACAACTTCTGCTCACAATCTAGATTTGACTTTTATGCTTTGCTACACTTCATCATATTGGTCCATCCACCTTTCCATTATATATGTATGGTAATAATTCGTGATATGAAAAGTCAAGACCAAAACACATTCCATCAATAACTAGGCAGTCACAAGAATGAGGCAATGATGAAGAACTAGTAGCCCAGACAAGAAAACATTAAAGTTCATTTGAAATAGACTCCTTTCTATAGACTATCCAGTGGGAATGTCTAATAGCCCTTTGTGTATCCCATCCTGAAGCCCATGTCAGAGGTCTACATAAAACCCATCTGCATGTATGTAATTATGAAAGGAATGAGTATTAATAAGACTTTCAGAGACATTATGTAAAATGGAAATTAGAGATGAATAAGCAAACAGTAGGAGAATGGGATGGAAATGGAAGAAACAAAACGTCAACACCAAAATCACCACTATTATCTGATAAGAGAAAGCTCCAGTAAGTAACAATGAATAAAGACCAAGGAGAAGAGACAAGAGCAAATCACAGGTGTTCTCAGATAAACCTTGGTAATACTAGGTAGGGGTCAGAATCAGCTCACAGAAACACATGAGAAGTGTGGCAAGGGGACTCATTAACGTTCTACTGGATTCTCTTCCCAATGCTTTATTCTGCTTCCCAAACATTCACTGATGTGGAAGATGATCTTAGAGGCAGGCTAGGCAAATGCATCATATTAGATATGGATTTAGAAAATGAAGACAGCCTTTGATTTCATTCTATAATTGGATTTTCTGAGATTATGCCTTATTTTTTTTATCAGTACAAAGTTAACTAGTTTTCAGAATAATAGCATAAAAACTCCAAGAACTATTGCAATGTTGTTTTTCTAAATCTAAGGTTAGTCACCATCATCTGAGAAGTGTCTTTTCAGCTCTTCATCTTCTCCTTCGGTGAGTTCTATGTCCATCTTCTCAAGCACAGTGTCCAAGTCCCTGAAATCTATCGTCTTTCCTTAGTAAAGAAAAACACACGTAAATTCTCACTAATGCTGAAATGCTTCTCATTTCTGCATATGAGTTACATGTTTTTTGCAGGAAGACAATATTCAATATGGTTGGAATTAAGCTTACTCCCAGCAATTCTTATTGTGGAAAAAAAAACATGCTGCAAAATTTCTGAAAGTAATAAAATTCCCTTCCAGCACATTATTTCTATAAGAAATAGAAAGTTCTGTCAAGATGAAAGAAGTTACTATGGCTGGAACAAGCACACATTGGTTTGAGTATTTTTCTCTATCTTTTATTACGTACTGGAAATTTTTCAGTAATCTAACTTGATTTCCAGTTTTCCATTGTATAAAATGCAATGATCTTACCTGCCTCACAGATAGACCTTCTGTAAGGATAAAGTTACTCACATAAAATACTTAGAACTCTGCCAAGTACACATCAGGTGTGGGATGCACTTTGATAACTATTTCCGAGTCAAAATAGGGCAGATTTTCTTTTCTTTTTTTTTTTTTTTTTTTTTTTTTTGTGCTTCATGTTGTTTATCTTTTCTTTTTTTTTTTCTTTTTTTTATTTTTTTTATTTTTTTTTAAATATATTTATTTATTTACTTTTTTTATTACATATTTTCCTCAATTACATTTCCAATACTATCCCAAAAGTCCCCCATAGCGCCCCCCACTTCCCTACCCACCCATTCCCATTCTTTTGGCCCTGGCATTCCCCTATATTGGGGCATATAAAGTTTGCAAGTCCAATGGGCCTCTCTTTCCATTGATGGCCGACTAGGCCATCTTTCGATACATTTGCAGCTAGAGACAAGAGCTCCAGGGTTCTGGTTAGTACATTATGTTGTTCCAACAATAGGGTTGCAGATCCCTTTAGCTCCTTGGGTACTTTCTCTAGCTTCTCCATTGGGAGCCCTGTGATACATCCAATAGCTGACTGTGAACATCCACTCCTGTGTTTGCTAGGCCCCGGCATCATCTCACAAGAGACAGCTATATTTGGGTCCTTTCAGCAAAATCTTGCTAGTGTATGCAATGGTGTCAGCGTTTAGAAGCTGATTATGGGACGGATCCCTGGATACAGCAGTCTCTAAATGGTCCATCCTTTCATCACAGCTACGAACTTTGTCTCTGTAACTCCTTCCCTGGGTGTTTTGTTCCCAATTCTAAGAAGGTGCACAGTGTCCACACTTTGGTCTTCATTCTTCTTGAGTTTCATGCGTTTATCAAATTGTATCTTATATCTTGGGTATCCTAAGTTTTGGGCTAATATCCACTTATCAATGAATACATATTGTGTGAGTTCTTTTGTGATTGTGTTACTTCACTCAAGATGATGCCCTCCAGGTCCATCCATTTGGCTAGGAATTTCATAAATTCATTCTTTTTAATAGCTGAGTAGTACTCCATTGTGTAAATGTACCATAATTTCTGTATCCATTCCTCTGTTGAGGGACATCTGGGTTCTTTCCAGCTTCTGGCTATTATAAATAGGGCTGCTATGAACATAGTGGAGCATGTGTCCTTTTTACCGGTTGGGACATCTTCTGGATATATGCCCAGGAGAGGTATTGCTGGATCCTCCGGTAGTACTATGTCCAATTTTCTGAGGAACCGCCAGACTGATTTCCAGAGTGGTTGTACAAGCTTGCAATCCCACCAACAATGGAGGAGTGTTCCTCTTTCTCCACATCCTCGCCAGCATCTGCTGTCACCTGAATTTTTGATCTTAGCCATTCTGACTGGTGTGAGGTGGAATCTCAGGGTTGTTTTGATTTGCATTTCCCTGATGATTAAGGATGTTGAACATTTTTTCAGGTGCTTCTCTGCCATTCGGTATTCCTCAGGTGAGAATTCTTTGTTCAGTTCTGAGCCCCATTTTTTAATGGGGTTATTTGACTTTCTGGAGTCCACCTTCTTGAGTTCTTTATATATATTGGATATTAGTCCCTTATCTGATTTAGGATAGGTGAAGATCCTTTCCCAATCTGTTGGTGGTTTTTTTGTCTTATTGATGGTGTCTTTAGCCTTGCAGAAGCTTTGTAATTTCATGAGGTCCCACTTGTCAATTCTCGATCTTACAGCACAAGCCATTACTGTTCTATTCAGGAATTTTTCCCCTGTGCCCATATCTTCAAGGCTTTTCCCCACTTTCTCCTCTATAAGTTTCAGTGTCTCTGGTTTTATGTGAAGTTCCTTGATCCACTTAGACTTGACCTTAGTACAAGGAGATAGGAATGGATCGATTCGCATTCTTCTACATGTTAACAACCAGTTGTGCCAGCACCATTTGTTGAAAATGCTGTCTTTCTTCCACTGGATGTTTTTAGCTCCCTTGTCGAAGATCAAGTGACCATAGGTGTGTGGGTTCATTTCTGGGTCTTCAATTCTATTCCATTGGTCTATTTGTCTGTCACTATACCAGTACCATGCAGTTTTTATCACAATTGCTCTGTAGTAGAGCTTTAGGTCCGGCATGGTGATTCCACCAGAGGTTCTTTTATCCTTGAGAAGAGTTTTTGCTATCCTAGGTTTTTTGTTATTCCAGATGAATTTGCAGATTGCACTTTCTAATTCGTTGAAGAATTGATTTGGAATTTTGATGGGGATTGCATTGAATCTGTAGATTGCTTTTGGCAAGATAGCCATTTTTACAATGTTGATCCTGCCAATCCATGAGCATGGGAGATCTTTCCATCTTCTGAGATCTTCTATGATTTCTTTCTTCAGAGACTTGAAGTTTTTATTATACAGATCTTTCACTTCCTTAGTTAGAGTCACGCCAAGATATTTTATATTATTTGTGACTATTGAGAAGGGTGTTGTTTCCCTAATTTCTTTCTCAGCCTGTTTATTCTTTGTGTAGAGAAAGGCCATTGATTTGTTTGAGTTAATTTTATATCCAGCTACTTCACCGAAGCTGTTTATCAGGCTTAGGAGTTCTCTGGTGGAATTTTTAGGGTCACTTATATATACTATCATATCATCTGCAAAGAGTGATATTTTGACTTCATCTTTTCCAATTTGTATCCCTTTGATCTCCTTTTGTTGTCGAATTGCTCTGGCTAGGACTTCAAGTACAATGTTGAATAGGTATGGAGAAAGTGGACAGCCTTGTCTAGTCCCTGATTTTAGAGGGATTGCTTCAAGCTTCTCACCATTTACTTTGATGTTGGCTACTGGTTTGCTGTAGATTGCTTTTATCATGTTTAGGTATGGGCCTTGAATTCCTGATCTTTCCAAGACTTTTATCATGAATGGGTGTTGGATCTTGTCAAATGCTTTTTCCGCATCTAAGGAGATGACCATGTGGTTTTTGTCTTTGAGTTTGTTTATATACTGGATTACGTTGATGGATTTCCGTATATTGAACCATCCCTGCATCCCTGGGATGAAACCTACTTGGTCAGGATGGATGATTGTTTTGATGTGTTCTTGGATTCGGTTAGCAAGAACTTTATTGAGTATTTTTGCATCAATATTCATAAGGGATATTGGTCTGAAGTTTTCTATCTTTGTTGGGTCTTTTTGTGGTTTAGGTATCAGAGTAATTGTGGCTTCATAGAATGAGTTGGGTAGAGTACCTTCTGTTTCTATTTTGTGGAATAGTTTGTGAAGAACTGGGATTAGATCTTCTTTGAAGGTCTGATAGATTTTCTATTATAACAGGAGTTAGACTCATTGCTACGGTAACCACAGTTGCTGACCACTTCTCTACTCAGTATCCCTAGGCCAATGCTGATGTGAGACCCTGTCTCAAAACACAGCATGAATGGCTCTTGAGGAACAATACCTAAGGCTGACCTTTGGTCTCCATATGCACACAAGCACCCCCATGCACACATCAATCACACACACACACACACACACACACACACATACACACATGCACACGGGGGGGGGGAGGGAGAGAGAGAGAGAGAACACAGAAGTAAAACAAGTCAACTAGAAAAATACCACTGTTTTAAATCAGAAGAAAGTGGATTACTTTAATGAGCAGAGTTGAGTTCAGCCATTGGTTGTACCTTTCAGGAACCTTATTCACAGCCAGGGTAAGTGGAAGGTTGAGAAATAAGTTCTTTGGTTTGTAGTTGTTGTTGTCATCCATTTTGATTCTACATACTTTACTTTGTCCTTTGTTAAGTTTCAGTATGCTATTTATACACACCCATTGCTATTTTTCATAACTACTTCCTGATTTTTTACCCCCTATTTCCCATATATATGTGTGTGTGTGTGTGTATACACATCTGTTAGCAGATATATATGTGTGTGTGTGTGTGTGTGTGTATGTGTGTGTGTGTGTGTATCTGTCTGTTAGCAGCTCCATGATGTTGTTAGGTATTGTTTAATTTTGATTGTAAAAAATCAATCAGTCAGTGAATGGCTTGCTAGAACCAAAATACTCAATATTTTTCCTCCACAGACTCCACTGCAAAGCTCCTTTAAGGGAAAATTTGGCAACTCAACATTTCCCTTTCCTTATCTGTGATATTCACTGATATATTCCCTAGAATATTTTGAATGTCATAGGAATTAAGTTTTCTCCGATCTGAAAGGCTAGGAATCGAGCCCAGAAAGATGTTTAAGAATTATTTAACAGAAGGCAGAGCAAGATGGCTGCAGAATATAACTTGTCATCCATCGTCTAACAGAATTACCAGTCTGAATAGTTATTCACACATGAAACTACCTTCATGAGAGCTAAGGAAATCAAGTGAGAAAAGACAGGAAGGAGGGAGGGGATATACCACCCCTTCCCTAACTCTAAGAAGCCTGGTATGGAAAGAGATGCTTCCCACTTAAGAAAGGACAGGAAACTATATACAGTCTTCAGGATTGGAATATTATCCTGGACAACGCCGATGGTCACTTGGCCTCACGGTCATGGACCTAGCTTTGAATCTGTCTCCATGAGCAGCCAAGGGAACACTTCCACCCTTCTCTTCCTCAAACCTTTGTGAGCACAGCTCAAAGGGAATCCAATTGCTAGGGCTGGGACAGAGACTTTAACTTGTAATTCAGTGCAGAGTGAACTGAAACTCAACATTAAACAGACCTTACTAGCTCCTTTCCCCTACCTGTGGATAGAGCCTCCAAACTGTGTGTCAGACAAAGACCAATGCCACATGGATGGACTTGTATCCTGTGTAGCAGTATCCCCAGCAATCTATGAAAGTTTCAAGCCCTGTAAACAATCACGCCATCAGGCAAGTCATAACAGACTAGACCTTGTTCCTCCCTCTGTACTGCTCCGATTTCAGCAAATGTGTGTAATGGGTATGACCCAGTGCTGTAGTATTTATAGCCATGAGACTACCCAGCTCCTACTTTCAATACTCACTCCTGCTTTAGGGAAGTGGTGACGGGGTATGACTTGTTACTTTGGCGATTAAAAACAGACACTCATAATGAATTCAAGCCCTGGGGAATCTTTCAGTATTCTTGCAGTATCTGAACACAGGTTGGTAGCTATGTATAAGGCATCTGGGCCACCATGACCTGGGGATGGAATTTTTTTTTCTCTTCCAGTCTAACCTTAAAACCAACTGCAGATTTGTCAAATTGCCACAAGCTAGTTTTTGGGGAAGAGGGATTCTCAATTTTGAAAATGTCCCCCAGAGATTGGTCTGTTAGCAAGCCTTTAAGACATTTTTTCTTGATTAATGGTTGATTTGAGAGGGCCCAGTTCACTGTGGATGGTACCATCCATGGGCAGGTGGCCTTGGGTTGGATAAGAAGGCAGGCTGAGCAACCTATGGAGAGCAAGACAGTAAGCAGCACTCCTCCACAACTTCTGTTCCCATTCCTGCCTCCAAGGTCCTCACTTCCTTTGATGACAGACTGTGATGTGGAACTGTAAGATGAGATAATGTCATGGTGTTTCACCACAGCAACCTATCTAAGACATATGTGCCCCTACTCTGCTGTGATATCTAGAAAATATGCATGTGTAGTAGTCCCCAGGCATATTTCCTATAGTAGTACAGCAGAGAACCATTTACTGGGAGGAATCCCTAACACTTTTCCTGAGTAGAATCACAGCTAGTCCAAAAGAGTGCTTCTCTTAATGGCTGTAGGAACCTTTATTGGCATTGGCAGCACTGGTTTGAAGCTAATTCAGCTCCAGAAGCTGCACCGTGGAATATTCTTCCAATCATTACTCCAATCCCTCCTATTGTCACAACTTGGCCAGTATGCTCAGTTGTGGGTAGGATAATTCCCAAGGTCACCTATGGAATCGGAGTGGCCATCCTGGAGGAGCTGGGAGTATGTTGTCATGGGGCACCAGAGCAAGGATTTCTCTTATGTAAGTTCATAGTGTCTCCCAGAGCCATGTGTTCCATCCTTATCTCTTTGCTCTCATATTAGGGAAGGTTCCCTTAACAACTTCCTGCGGCCACCATATCATTTCTGTGGCTGCTACTTTCCTTTCCCATGGTGTGGGCACTCCTCCTGCTGCCTGAGCTCCAGCTGCTTTCATTGTGAACCTCTTGGGGATGCAGCCCTTCCATTCTTCAACATTCTTGGAAGTTTGTCGAACCTTGCCTCCAGAATGACTTGGTACTCATAGTGAGTTGCCTCCAGCTCCAGCTCCAGCTCTGGCTCCAGCTCCAGCTCCAGCTCCGGCTCCGGCTCCAGCTCCAGCTCTGGCTCCAGCTCTAGTTCTGGCTCCAACAGTTATTGGGGCCTCTTACTCTTATGGTCCAAGTAGCCAGCTCCTGCTTTTCCATCTTAGTGATTTCCTTCCAGCCCACAGCATCTTCAACTTAGAGAAGCAACTTCATCCTGTATAAATCTGGGTGGTTGCTCCAGCTCCTTGTGAAGTTGCTGGGTGTTTTTAAAAAATCTCCTCCCAAAGTCCCTCTTCATCATCTAACTGGTCCAAAAGCTGCACATTCAGAGGCTGAGGAAATGTGATGAAGAAGAAGGAGCCTTCACTGCATCTGTTTAGGGCTTTCCAGGCAGGTAACTTTTAACACATAAAGTTCAGCCTGGGCCAGTGCTCGGTGGGCAAAATGTTCATTGCCCAAGCCTGATGACCTGAGTTTGACCTCCAGATCCCACAGTGGAGGGACAGGACTAACTCCCAAATGTTGCCCTCTAACATACACATGCACTCTCTGACACATGGGCCCATACAAATCCACATACATAAACACACATGTGCATACACATACAAACAAATATACTTTTTATTTGGAAGCTAGGCCTCAGGAAACCTAAAACTTTCAAGCTCCTAGCCTTAGCCCCCTGAGTCCTGAGATTATAGGCACGTACCACCATTCTTGGTAAGAATATCTATTTAGAGCATTTGTATCTCCTCCATCCTGTATCTTCTTACCTGAAATATGTGGAACTTCCATCAGTGGTTTGCTAAGCTGGACTGTAAGGCAAAGTACAAACCAGACATCTCAGTAAGATTCACAAACAATGCAAAATTCTTAACTGTGGAACAGAACATAGGAAAGTAACATGACCCTTATAGTCACATTTCTATAATTCCTTCCCACACCATGAAAACATGAGAAATGAGTTCTCTTTAAATAGTGCGCACACTCTTTTGTGTTAAGTATTGTAATGTTAAACTACAGTAGGGCTTTAGAACAATGAGTTAAAATTTTAAAAGGAGAGGTAAAGAAATGGTTAAGAATGTTTGCTGCTCTTGCAGAGACTAGAGTTCAGTTCCCAGCATCCACTTCAGGCAGTTCACTATCACCACTAACTCCAGCTCCATGGGATCTGATGTTCTTCTCTGGCCTCTGTGGGTACCTGCACTTACATGTACACACAGACATACGTGTAATTAAAAATAACCCAAAAACTTAAATAAAAAATAACCTTTTACAAATCCATCATTTTAGCTGTTTTTCTGTGAGCTCTCTAATGTGATTTTTCTTTTCACTCAAAAGAGAGGGAGAGAGAGAGAGAATTCTTAATGAATGTCTAGAAATTCTTGGGTTTTTTTTTTAAGTCATAAAAAATGAGAATGTATTTTTGAAGAAAAAAAATCAGTTGTAGGTATGAGAGGCCCAAGATGAAGGTTCCAGAAGACTCCATGTCTAGTGCCAAGGCTTCTGTTTGACAGGCACATGCAGCGCTACCACTCAATAACCTACCAAACGGAACCTTCCTAACAACTGTAGGACAAGGAACACATCACAAAGACCACAATGAGCTTTACAAACTATAAGATTAATTTTTCATATCTGTGGATATACCCCAGGGCCTTATGCTTGCTAGGCAAGTCCTCTACCACTGAGCTGAACCCTCAACCCTGTGAAATTCTTAATTGTGAACAGAGTATGGGAAATTTTCAGAATCCCAAATAAGCCAGTGTTCCATTCCACCAAATCAACCTGAATCAGGATTTAAGGGCATCACAATGCCCTGCCCCCAGTATTGTGTGTTCATGCTTGCTTCTCTCTCTCTCTCTCTCTCTCTCTCTCTCTCTCTCTCTCTCTCTCTCTCTCTCTCTGTGTGTGTGTGTGTGTGTGTGTGTGTGTGTGTGTGTGTGTGTGTGTGTGTGTGCAAATTTGTGTGCATATTGACATAGACCGTCTTTAATTCCTCCAGCTTATATATTGAGACTTGATCTCTCACTGAACCTAGAGCTAACCAACTCTCTCTCTGACTGGCCAGTAAGCCGCATGACTTCACCTGTCTCTGAGTCCCCAGCACTGAGAGTACAGATGCACACTTCATAGGCTTATACTTGAGTAGGAAATACTTCACCAACAGAGCCACTTCCTCAGCACCACACCCATGTTGTTTAAACTGACTATAACCAGATTTCATTTTCAGTGAAGACCTTTGTTAATCTCATATTCCTAACTCCCAAATTGTTTTCATTTGTACTTTTTTTTTAACTACCTGTTTTATTTTCAAAACTTGCTTACATTGAATTGACAGCATGATCCTCCTCTTTCACTACAAGATAATACGTCAAAGCTTAAAAACTGGTAATTTTTTTATAATTTTTTAATTAGGTATTTTCTTCATTTACATTTCAAATGCTATCCCAAAAGTTCCTCAGACCCTCCTCCCGCCCCTACTCCCCTACCCACCCACTCCCACTTCTTGGCCCTGGCACTCCCCTGTACTGAGGCATATATATACCAGCAAGATTTTGCTGAAAAGACCCTGATATAGCTGTCTCTTGTGAGGCTATGCCGGGGCCTGGCAAACACAGAAGTGGATGCTCACAGTCAGCTATTGGGTGAAACACAGGGCCCCCAATGGAGGAGCTAGAGAAAGCACCCAAGGAGCTAAAGGGGTCTGAAACTCTATAGGTGGAACAACAATATGAACTAACCAGTACCCCCGGTGCTCGTGTGTCTAGCTGCATATGTATCAGAAGATGGCCAAGTTGGCCATCATTGGGAAGAGAGGCTCCTTGGTCTTCATTTGTACTTTTATCTATTTCTTTTTCTCTCTCTCTGTTCGAATGCACCACTAGGGACAGACACCCCCTTTGTTCACATTTTGTAATTTTCTTTTTCAGAACACAGAATAAGGTGCACAGTTTTGTGTCTTTGACTTCAGCTTAAGGAATACAAGCTACCCCAACATACCATAAAAGTAAGGCTTATTTCTGCTAGATGGAATCTGTTATTTTCAGGCAGGATTTTCTTAAGATATGTTCAATTGTCTTTGGGGAACTCAAATTTCAGAAGTGTGAAGTCAAACCCACTCACCCTAGTCCTGAGGAGAGGCCCAGAGTGCTTACAATTACCTTCCAAGTGCTTTTCCGGTTCTTCAGATAGTTTGTCAGAGAAATCCATTCCAATTTTCTCCAAAATGATGTCAAGGCTAGTGTCAGAGGCTTTCCCCTCTTAGGAAAGAGAACAAACTTAGGAAACTCCACAGTGCAAGGACAACATCCATATACTATTATTACTATGTTCAAAATCTATTCAAGTAAAAATGAGATTTGATACCAGAATTGGAAGCAAACTTAATTTGATTCAGCTTATGTAGATGAAATATCTACTTGGCCAAAGTTTTAAAAGGAAGGTGACTGTAGACTTCAACTCAGGCATTGCTCTGTCTACCAGGCTGCCATTCTGTAACTACCAACTCTAAGGTAAACCAGCCCTCTGTGGCTGCTGGCTAGACCACCTTTTTCTATAATAGCATTTTGTTTTCATTGTTTTCTGTAATTTCTGCCCCAGTTATCAAGAAAATGTGAGTTCCATGAATATAAGGGCATTATCTTATTCTATATTAAATCTCGTATACCTAGAGAGGAACCTAGAACTTTAAGACACAGTGAAGACTGCCTGAATAAATTATCAAACTGAAATTATCAACCCAATATTAAAATGCTAGCTAAATCAATAGTTATTTTGTCATCTAGGCTACCTGGAAAGTGATCTATATTGTTAACAAAGTCTTGGTTCCTAGTCAAAACTGGAATAAGTACTGATTTTCAGATTGCAAAGAACCAAACTACTGTATGTCACATATATTAAACAGTACATTAGTACAGATTAAGATTTCTTATTTTAGTGGTAAATTTTTACTCACCCTCTCTTTTAAGAAGCTTGACTTGATCTAGAAGTATACCTAGATCTACCTTTCCATCAGCTATAAAAAAAAAAAAATCATTTTAAAAACCAATTGCAAACCCACTAGTGTACTTTAAATATATAAAACAAAGATCTGACTTAGAATCGGGACACTGCAGTGGAAGAGTAAGGACCGGATCCTACCCATGAGCCTTCAGTCTGTCCCTATTTCTAGTCTAAGAACTGTTGGATGGCGTTTCCTACCCTCTTCCTCATCTCCAGCTCTCCTTGCTGTATTTCTTTCAGGCCTTCTCCTTCCTTCTATTTCCATTCACCAATGTTTGTATCTTTTCTTTATCTGTTTTCTTTTCCTAAACTAAGTCACTCCCAGCCGGGAGAATCTGAGGTGTTACTTATACCTGCCAGTTCTATCAATAAAAGACAATTTTAATGAAGTCACATATTTTGATCTATATGTTTTACTTTTGTAAATTTTAATTAAAACATGCTTACATTGTTCCTCCCCTTTCTTCCCTCTCTCCAACCCCTCCCAAGTCCCCACCCTCCAACACTGTCCAACATCCTCCAACATCTATATTTTAAAGGCCTAAAAGCATGAAGATTAACCTTAGAAACTTAAAGCTACATTAGCTCAAATGCAGGATTTCCAAAAGACCTTGCTAAGGAGAGCAAGGGGAGTGGATGGCATTGAAACACACTTTTTCTTCCACTGCTTGGAAAGCTCTTTGCCATCCTTAGATGGAAATGACAATATTCTGATAAATTCAAGTTCAAGACGTAACTTTTCTGAATGTGTCACAAAGCTCCAACACAGAGAAATAAATGTAGTTGACGCCTCCTCATACATATGTCTAATGCGCTTAGATAATATCCATACCAAGAGAAATGCTTACTGTCGATTGGCAGATTTTCTTGCAGATTCTGAAGTTCTAGGCTTGTAAGTGCCAGTCCCATCTTCCCTAAGATACCTTCTAACTTCTCAATGTCAACCTTCCCACCTTAAGAAAGATGAGACAAATTCTTTTTACACAATTCAGAATGGTTTTCATACACACGCACATAGAATGCTTGGGCACATACATTCTATTTCTAAACATTTGCTTCCCAATACAAAGTAAGGCCACCGGTGTGATGAAATGCTTTTTAAAGTTGATACAAAATAAGTATTAAAGTCAAAAAGAGGACTGGATATCATTAATCCTCTTCAAGGTCATAACAATACCTGATAAGACTAAAACAGAGCTTTAAAATGTGATATTGGTAATTGTCTACCAATAAATTACATCATGAAGAAAATAATACAATTATTTTGCTATTGGTTATTACCTAAACTAGGAACGGTATTTGTCTCCTCTAACTCAGTCTTTTTTCTAGATTTCCAGTTAGTTATTTTAGCCAGTAAAATAACTTGATTATTGAAGCTTTATAAAATGTAACATTTCTATGCACTTCTAAAAAATGAAAGCCAGAGTAAATACGTGATTTAGGAATAGATTTAAAAGATAGCTTAGAAAATACAATGGTATAGAATATCTGCTGTAGAAGAAAGTATCAATAAATATAGGTTATCTGTCCATCAATAAAATTGTTATCACTTAATAACCCAAACTAGTATGAACAAAATACCCTCAAAAGTCAATTTTTCAATTCATAACATATAAGAATAGAAGAAAATATTCTGAGAGATGAATATTGTTACTCTTACTTTGGTTTTTTAGTTTGGGTTGTATCCTCTTGTCCTTTTTATTTCTTCTATATAGTCTTCAAGTTTGTGTATTATGAATATACATACTTATAATAATATATAGCATTAAATTATTAAGATATCACAATGACTTAAAGCGGTAGTTGCATTCCTTTTACTCACTTTTGAGATTCTTGATAGTATCCACCAGCTGAAGATGACTGACCTTCCCTTCAGCTATAGGAAAAGAAACACGGACTCAAACAAAGGCAGTAATCACACCAGAATTCAAACTCAAATCACCATAACTTCGAAAAGGTAGTATAAAAAGTAAATCTGCAAAATCTGATTTGCCATTGCTCTCTGAGCCATCTCATCGGACCCGCTCTTATCAACTTAGTATATAATTCACTGTCACTCGTTGTAGTTATCGTGAGGTATGTCAGATCTCCCCAATTAATTTTCCCTCTCAAATTAAAGTTTACTTTTTAAGTTTATTGTATTAATATACGTTGAGTACGTTATTAACTATTGTTTTATTGTCTATTTCTACCCATAAGTTTGACTCTCTCTTTTTTAGCTGAAATAAGCTCCTTTTATTGAAAGCAATTTTTTACACGCTATTCTGCTCATGGCTTACTCTCCCTCAACTCCTTTCAGATTGTCCCCACCTCCCCACCCACCCAACTTCATGACCTCATTCTTCTCTCTTTAGAAAACAAACAGGCCAACAAACAAACAAGCTGAAATAAAAGCAAACTAACAGACAAACATAGAAAAAAAGAAAGAAAGAAAATGCAAGAGAAACCCATACACATGCATATCCACACACAAGGATTCCACATATAAGTGAAGTTGGGTGGTATTTGTCTTTCTTTTTTTTTAATATTTTTTCTTATTACGTATTTTCCTCAATTACATTTCCAATGCTATCCCAAAAGTCTCCCATACCCTCCCCGCCACTCCCCTACCCACCCACTCCCACTTTTTGGCCCTGGCGTTCCCCTGTACTGGGGTATATAAAGTTTGCGTGTCTAATGGGCCTCTCTTTCCAGTGATGGCCGACTAGGCCATCTTTTGATACATATGTAGCTAGAGTCAAGAGCTCCAGGGTACTGGTTAGTTCATAATGTTGCACCTACAGGGTTGCAGATCTCTTTAGCTCCTTGGATACTTTCTCTAGCTCCTCCATTGGGGGCCCTGTGATCGTCCAATAGCTGACTGTGAGGCCTAGCAAACACATAAGTGGTATTTGTCTTTCTGTGTCTGGTTTAGTGTCAGGAGCCATCTGAAAGAGCCAAGAGCTAGCAAATGACTTTCCTGGAGATGGCTCACTATTCTTGCAGTCTTCAATGGGTAAATTCTAAACTGCAAGGCCTTCAGAAATCTCATCTCAGGCTTCATTCTTAATGCTGATATGCCTTTCCTGTCATTATTAAATTAGTCTAATAATTCCTGATCTGTCCTATTGGGCAGATTTTCTGCAGATAAGTGAAGATGTACTCTCTTGTAGCAATGCCATGTAGACAAATTGATGATTTCATAATTCCTGATAATGATGCTACAGAATCCCTAAATTTATACCAGTAATTAAGAACCCTCTATAGAAAAGTCTGCAATTAGGGCTCTGTAAACCTTCATGTGTAATGAACTAATTGCACTAAAATAGAAAGAAGGCTTAAATGGGTTTATGATCAGGGAAAACATTCCTTCTGGGTTGGCTGGAAAGCCCTTATCTGATAACTAAAGGTCATAAACTGGGAATGATTAATTTATTGTAGGTGCAATAAGAGAATGTAAAATATTCTCTGGCTTATCTATACAGAACTTCAATACTAATGAGACACAAGGCAGATGATTTGCCTCTTGACAAAACCATGCTAACCTAAGACATAAGGATTATTTTTTTAAACTCTTAATGAACCTGTGGAGCTAGTGACAGAAAATGAATGTTTAATTTAACAACTTGTCTTAGTGAAAACACATGTAAATATCTCTGTTGTAGCATCTTATTTAATTTATGATTTGGATTTAGGATTGAATTTATTGTGAATTAAAAAAAAAAAGATGCTTAGAATACCATGGGATCATGTACTTGAAAAAGTACAAGACTTAGGAACAATGACAATAAGAGCACAGAGAGAGCAGAACAGAGCAGAGAAACCAGGCAGGCTGCTTCTTACCATGAGACAGGGTTTTTCTTAACAGCAGGTTCTTTCTCACTGACAAGGACCGGGCTTCTTAATATTCAATAAAAAGATAGTTTTTGCTTTCCCTGAGCAATAAAGGTTGGAGCTTATTTTTCATCCAGAATGAGTGAGTTCTTTCTGCGCTGGTGTTTGCTCAATGAAACCTGCTCATGGGGGCTATTGCTCCATCCATTAAATGTGTGTTTCTGTGTGTGTGTGCATTATGTACATATGCAAAAATACTTGTGGAAGAGACGAGACAGATGGTCAGGTTCGACAAAAAACGTGACTGTGTCTGTGTGTCTGTATAAATGTGTGAGGTTCTGAGCACACTGTCTGTATAAACGTTTTATTTTGTTTTGTTTTGTTTTTTATGCGAGCATGACTTTCTTTTCTTGGTTAATTGCTCCAAGCCACCTGGCCAAAGAGAGGTGAGGCTTCTGGGCAAGAGAGAAAGGAGCCTTAGCAATAAATCCTCTACTGAACCCCCCACTGCTATATGGCACAGTTAACTGCCAGAGAATTATAGAGTAAGTTTATAAAAATAAGTGTTAAGCTTTCCAGTGTTCATTCAAGCACAGAGAATAAGAAAGTAAATAATAAGAGAGATAAAGAGTTAAGCTTCCCCAGTGCTTAATGAAGCACAGAACAGTATTATAGAGTTAAGTGTTCAGCGCAGAACAATAAGAAGTTAAGTATCCTACAAAGCTGGAGATCACCAGTCTTTTGACCTGAGTCTCCGTTCCTAAGGCCCGGGCAGGCCCCTGGCAGTTTATATCTCTTTGCATGTTGTCTTTCAGGTCTACCTTGTTATTGCAAATGCAGGATGTCCTCCTTTTCAAAGGTGGAATATAGCGCCCTACTGTGCACACTCATCACACTATTTGTTCTTTAGAGACACTTAGGTGAACACGGTGTAGATAGTTTCACGGTATCTAACTCTCACAAGTATGTGAAAATGTATCTGTAATTTAAAATGGCTCTCTAATTACAATCTGTCGTCCTTGGTCCAGTAAGTTTTGGAGGAGAATGGACAAAGCATGATGCTATTCACAACCAAGAAATTCTTTGGTGGCTCTTCCTACACTTTGACCTATAGGATGAAGTACAGACCCCCTAATATATGGCTTTGCCTACTTTTATAGCCCTAACTTCCTAAAAATAAATGAGAAGGAAACCCTTCCTTATCTGATTCAATTCCTTACAGGTGCCTGAATACAAACATCATTTCCTTCAACTTTCCTTCCTTCCCACCACGCCAAAAATACTGTGGCACTTTTAAAACTTACTACATAAGTTTTTTTCATATTTCATCCTGCTTCCAAGTAAATTATACATTCTATGCTAGTGAAAATAGACTTAATCCTTCTTTGTATTTCTTGAGCCCAGTATAGTTCTTAGCATGTAATATATGAGCAAATTAAAAATAAATCTCATCCTTCCGGTCTGCACTGGTTTATCTTGGGCACAAACTCCACAACCAGTCCCACAATACCCAGAGGAAGCTCCACTCCCAGGCGCTCTAACATGCCCAGGACCATAGGATCGAGGTGAGGAGGATATAGCATCTGTTCCAACACCACTGGGAGGAACTGAGGTCAGTGGAATCCAGGAACGCAGGAACCACCAGTGGCCTGGGTTCCTTCTGGTCTGCACTGGTTTAACTTGGGTGCAAACTCCTCAGCCAGTCCCACAACACCTAGAGGAAGATCCACTTCCAGGAGCTCTAACATACCCAGCATCACAGAATTACAGGATCCCAAGATCCTTGGTCACACCAGAATCTCAGGGTCCCAGAAGAAGCTTGACTCCCAGGAACTCTGACATACCCAGGATCTCAGGATCACAGGATCCTGGAATCACAAGATCAGAGAGACAGCTGAACTCTGAGGAGTTCTAACACAACCAGGATCACAAGGAGGACAGGCTCCAGTCAGATATAGCCAGGGCAGGTAGAACTAGAGATAAACAGTTGGCGGAGGCAAGCACAAAAGCAACAGAAACCAAGGTTACCTGGCATCATCAGAATCCAACTCTCCCACCACAACAAGTACCTGATACACCATCACACAGGAAAAGCAAGATTTGGATCTAAAATAATTTCTCATGATGATGATAGAGGACTTTAAGAAGGACATAAATAACTCCCTTAAAGAAATACAGAAAAACACAGATAAACAAGTAGAAGCCCTTAAAGAGGAAACACAAAAATCCCTTAAAGAGTTACAGGGAAAACAATCAAATAGGCGAGGAAATGAACAAAACCATCCAAGATCTAAAAATGGAAATAAAAAAATGAAGAAATTATGAAGGGAGACGACCCTGGAGTTAGAAACCCTAGGAAAGAGATCAGGAGTCATAGATACAAGCATTACTGACAGAATACAAGAGATAGAAAAGAGAATCTCAGGTGCACAAGATATCATAGAAAACATTGACACAACAGTCAAAGAAGACTTAAAATGCAAAAGCTCCTAACCCAAAGCATCCAGGAAATCCAGGACACAATGAGAAGACCAAACCTAAGAATAATAGGTATAGAAGAGAATGAAGGTTCCCAAGTCAAAGGGTCAGTAAATATCTTCAAAAAATTATAGAAGAAAACTCCCCTAGCCTAAAGAAAGAGATGCCAATGAACATGCAAGAAGCCTACAGAACTCCAAATAGACTGGACCAGAAAAGAAATTCCTCCTGTCACATAATAATCAAAACACCAAATGCACTAAACAAAGAAAGAATTTAAAAGCAGTAAGGGAAAAAAGGTCAAGTAACATATAAAGGCAGACCTATCAGAATTACACCAGACTTCTCACCAGAGACTATGAAAGCCAGAAGATCCTGGGCAGTAGATGCTCCAACTGGTAAGAAGGACACATGCTCCACTATGTTCATAGCAGCCTTATTTATAATAACCAGAAGCTGGAAAGAACCCAGATGTCCCTCAACAGAGGAATGGATACAGAAAATGTGGTACATTTATACAGTGGAGTACTTCTCAGCTATTAAAAATGATGAATTCATAAAATTCTTAGGCAAATGGATGGAACTAGAAAATATCATCCTGAGTGAGGTAACCCAGTCACAAAAGAACACACATGGTATACACTCACTGATAAGTGGATATTATCCCAAAAGCTCTAAATACTCAAGATACAATTTGCAGACTACTTGAAGCTCAAGAAGAAGGAAGACCAAAGTGTGGGTGCTTTGGTCCTTCTTAGAAGAAAAACAAAATACTCACAGGAATAAATATGGAGATAGAGTGTAGATCAGAGACTGAAGGAAAGGCCATCCAGAGGCTGCCACACCTTGGGATTCATACCATATACAGTTACCAAACCCAGAGACTATTGTGGATGCCAAGAAGTGCATGCTGACAGGAGCCTGATATAGGATCTTCTGAGAGGCCCTGGCAGAGCCTTACAAATACAGAGGCAGATGCTCGCAGCCAACCATTGGACTGAGTGCGGGGTTCCCAATAGAGTAGTTAGAGAAAGTACTGAAGGGCTTTAAGGAGTTTGCAACCCCATAGGAAGAACAACAATATCAACCAAGAGCTCCCAGGGACTAAGCCATCAACCAAGATGGACCATCTCCTCTTGTTTCCCTCTCGCTCGCCTGTCTCCACGCCCTCTCCTGTCCTTTTTCCCCTACTACATTAGGTTTCCTAATGACCCCAATGGTGTTTCTGTGTTAGTTTGTAGTATTAGGGTCTGACTACTTTATGTTTAATAACCTTATCATTTATTTAAACGTCCAAATTATAAACACATACAAACACAATCCCTCCTTTATTACCAGATAGTTCTGTATACTTTCAAGTAACTAAATGATAAATGAAACACATAAATGTAATTGTTCAATGTCAGCATTCTTTATAATTAACTCTGAAAGTTATATTTGAAAGGCATTAAAATAATTGAAGTGCTCACCACTGACTGGGAGATGATTAAGGAGGTCGCTTTGTTCCTCTTTTGAAAGCTCGACACCCATATCACCCAGGAAGTTGGACAGATTAGCAACATCAATTTTTTCTTTGAGGATATAGAAAAGTGAATCATACAAGAGGTAATTTTATAATGGTTTCTAGTTATGAAAATACAAAGTCTTACTGTTGTAGAGAATAAAAAGTTGAGAATTGTTCAGTAGAATAGTCAAAGCAGAAACTGTTTTTCATAACTGTTCTCTAGTGGATCATGGTAAATGACTAAGGACAGGAAAAACTGAGTACTATATAGTAACACAGACAATAATTCATGTGGATACTATTAAAATATTCCACACATTGAGTTTTCTGTGGATATTTTATATTATTAGATCACATTAACAATATAAATCTTCATTTTATCATTCAATAATCTTAAAAAAATACACTAGAATAAGATGAACCCATAAAATGTGAGTTTTTTTAATTCCTATTAAAATATTCTCAAAAGTGACCTAACAGGTGGCAATGATGGCACGTGCTCTTGTCTTTCTCCTTCCCAAATCCCCTAGACAGAATTTAAATGGCTTCTGACCCTATCCCCCAGGAGCCCAGTATCTGTGTCAGAGAAGCTTAGGGGGCCCCTGACTTTGAAACTGGCTTATGTCACTCACATGATGACCTCAAATTCCATCCATTTTCCTGAAAACAACACCATGTTGTTTCATTGTACAGCTTAATAAAGCCTTAATATGAGAAAATACCGTGTTTTATCTACTCAGCCACTGAGAGCTGATTCCATAATTTGGTGATTGTGGTTAAGCTTTCCTTTGTCTATGAACTCAGTCATGGATCACATGGAAGTCTTACTGCTAACTTTTTCTTCCTATGTCCATACCTTTCTACACTGACTGTACTCATTTACATTCCCACCAGTCAGGCCACATTTTTTTGTCATATATTTCATCAGAATATATGCTACCCTGTCAAATTCAAGAAGATATGGCAATCCAATAAGATACTGGCAAAACTGTAGAACACTTGTACTCACTAAATTAAAAAAAAAAGTTTTTATAAAAAGCATACAATTTATGTGCAAAGGTAATTTTTTTGGTATTATTATTTTTAACAAATTATGTAGATATTTTTATTTTTTCTAATTCTAATTTAATAAATATTAATAGGTAAAGCCTATATGAACAAGAGGTCTTTGGGAGCTTTAATAATTCTTAAGACTATAAAAGAGTGAGACAATCAAGAAGCTTGGCAGTTACTACTGTAACTATGAACAGCACTGTAAGGATATCACTTAAACCTATGGAATTGATTAGGAAAGAACTAAGACCGGGTCCTTTTAAAAGCAGTTTTCTGTAGGGAAGTCACATGAGGAGGGTGCAAAATAGATGATTTCTTTTCCTTTTTAACTTTTGCTGGCCGTTTACTTTTTATAAGACTTATTTATTTTATGTATATGAGTACACTGAAGCTGTCTTGAGACACACCAGAAGAGGGCATCAGATCCCATTACAGATGGTTGTGAGCCACCATGTGGTTGCTGGGAATTGAACTCAGGACCTCTGGAAGAACAGTCAGTACTCTTAGCCACTGGGCTGTCTCTCTGTCATTTATTTTTCTAGGTTTTTTTATGCATATGGGTATTTTGCTTGCATGTATGACTGTGTGTCACATGTATCCAGTGCCCACAAAGCCCAGAGGAGGTCATCAGACCTCCTGGGACTGGAGTTACAAACATTTGTCAGCCTCCTGTAGATGTTAAGAAGCGAACTTGAGCCAGGCAGTGGTGGCGCATGCCTTTAATCCCAGCACTTGGGAGGCAGAGGCAGGTGGATTTCTGAGTTCAAGGCCAGCCTGGTCTACAGAGTGAGTTCCAGGACAGCCAGAGCTATACAGATAAATTCTGACTCAAAAAACAAAAAACAAACAAGAACCAAACTTGAGTCCTCTGGAAGACCAGCTGATGCTCGCAGTAATTGAGACATCTCTCCAAGCCTCTGCATCTTAGTTTACAGTCACTTCAATAGGTAGTAAACATAACCAATTTAATAAAGAACTAAATTATTTTTAAACAATATTAAAATAACAATTGTGACAAGGAACTAGGGGGAAAGGAACAGTTATATATCCATTGTGGGGATGTAAATTATTCTAACCACTATGGAACTCAGTATGGCATTTCTTTGGGGGAAAAAAAAACACAAAAGTTTTCATTTGATCCAGTTTTATATTTCTAAGTGATATCCAAAAGTATGAAGTTCAGCTATAATTAGGTACTATGTTTTTTTGTAGCCACTTACAATAGCCAGGTTACAAAACCAGCAAATGTCCATCACTGAATTAATATATAGAGAAATGTGGTTGATAAGCACAACAGAGTTTTATTCAGCCATTAAGTTTTATTAGCGATAAAGAAGACAGATTTTTTTTTCATTTGAAGTAAAATGGATGAAAACTAGAGATCACCAAGTTAAACAAAATAAGCTATACTCAAAAAAAGTCTCATGTGGACTTTATAAAGCTTAAAAAAGGAACAGGACATAAAAGGAAAAGGAGGGCTTGTAAGGTATAAAAGAGATTTGAGAAAAAGGAGACGACACAACAGGGCTAAACGTTGTGGTGGTTCTGATCAACGTAAGTCACATGCATGTTTGTGTAACTAACATATACTTTAAAAGAATCCAATCCACAAAATAAAAAAATTAAAATAATAAAGAATGAGCACAGCGCTCTTATCGGCCTCACGTGGTCTCACATGGTCTCACGTGGTCTCATATGATGATGTACTTACCTTTGAGCATCTTCACAGCACCGATCAATGTTTCCATATCTATGCCTTCATCGCCTAAGAAGTAAATTCACATACTTTCATGTAGTTCACATAAATTCACATATTTCCCCATCTCTTATAGCTCTGCTTCCCCACTTCTAAAACAGAGAACCCAACAGCACCTGTCTCAGAGCTGATAAACAATGACGTGCTTAACCCCATGCCTAGCACACGGTATATCCTCAAAAAATGACAACCACTGACTTGAATACTTTTGACAGTAAGAGAATCAGATTCTATACTTATTGTTCTCATGTAAAGAAGAGTAATAATACACATATTTTCCCTATTTAATGTTTGGATATAAGTATGCTGATTATAACATCACATGACCTTGGGAGTTTACAGGGCCATAAAGAATTACAGAGCTATGAAGAAGAGCTTTTCACAGAGAACAGTTAAAAATGTACTCCTGAATATATGGAGAGGGAAAAAACAGGGGTCTGTTTCTGTTTTTCACATTTGGAGGTCTTTAAAAATAAGTTATGGGAATATGACATGACTTTCATTTGCAAAGTTAGAAGTTATGACAGTATAAACTAATATTAACATTTAGCTTCTATATTGTCCTGATACTTATCTGTGTAGAAAGAAATCTGAATTATACAGTGTATTTGTTAGTTTATGTCAGCCTAACACAAGCCAGGGTCATTTGGAAAGAGGGATTTTTCAAGTGAGGACAGTACCTGTAAGATTGGCCTATAGGCACATCTGTTGAGCATTTTCTTGATTAATGATTGGTGTGGGGGAGCCTAGCACATCCTACTGTGGGTCGTGCCAACCCTAGGCAGGCCATCTTGAGCTGTATGAGAAAGCAGGCCAACCAAGCCATGAAAAGCAGTACTCCTCAATGGTTTCTGCTTCTGTTCCTGCCTCCAGGTTTCTGACTTGACTTCCTGCCCTTACTTCTCTCAGTCATGGAATATGACCCAGAAGTTGTAAGCAGAAATAAACCACTCCTCCACTATGTGACTTCTTGTTTTGGTGTTTTCTCATAGTGATAGAAGCTCTAACTAAGACAGAAATTGTTACCTGAGAGTGGTTTACTACTGCAACAGACCTGACAGTGTTGCTTATGGGAGAATTGTGGAAGGACGTTGGGAAAGCCATCACGTGTTCAAAGCTTATTGAGCTGTTGTAGGAACTTGAAGAATAACTGTGAGAGCAATAAGGTGTTGAAGGCCTGGCTGGTGAGGTTTTAGAGGGAAACTTGAGAAGCCCTTAATGACTCTATTCAATCCTTCAAATTAATATTCAAGAAAAACAATAGGTAGGCAAAAATCTTAACCAAAGATATTAAAGACCTTTATAGTGACTATAAGGCACTGAAGAGAAAACCTGTGGAAGACAGTAAGAGATGGGAAAACCTCCCATACTGACAGAGTAACAGAATTGTGTAAAATTGGCCATATAAACAACAGCAATCTACAGACTCAAAGTTATCATAATGAAAAAAATCCAGTGACATTCTTCACAGAAATGGACAAAATAATTTTAAAATTTGTATGCAAACACAAAAGACTCCGGATAGTCAAAAATAATCCTGAGCAAAAAGAACAGTGCTGGAGGTATCTTAATTCCTGACTTTAAACAAACTATATTTAACCAAAATAGCATGATACTGGCAAAAAAAAAAAAAAAAAAAAACCAGACATGTGGGCAAACAGAAAAAAAAGAAGAAAAAGCCCAAGCGGCTCTAGCTACTTCATTCTTGACAATGGTACCAACAACATACACTGAAAAACCTATACCCTCTTTATCAAGTGGCGACTGATGCAGGAGAAACTGGATATCGACATGTAGAATGTTCCCCATCTCTCACCCTGCACAAACACTAGTTCAAAACAGATCAAAGACCTTAAGATAAAAGCTGATAACCATTGGATGCTTTCTTGAAGAGCAGGGTAGCCTTTGAAGAGCTGTGCTTTAGGGAGAATTAACGGGGCAGCAGGATAAGCCAGCTACTCACATCCTCTCACCCTCTCAAACAATAAGAAGCAAGACTTTCGTGGTTGTGTAGTGATTGCTTTTGAAAAGGAGCTAGCTTAGATGCTTCCAATTCGTATTAGAAACTCCCACAGGGAGATCTCAGAACAAACAAACCCAGTAAGATTAACTACTATGAGATGTTTTGGAGCCTCACCAGGAACTGGCAGGTGTTCAAAAAGAGCCTCCTTCTCCTGGTCGGTGAGTGTTATGTCCATGCTTTTCAAAATGTCAACCACATTGCTGGCATCAATCTTTTCTTCTAAGGAAGCACGACCTAAGAGAATTAATGAAAACATGAAATCAAAATAAAATAAAAGTAGGATGTCTATGTAAGTGCTACATACTTTTTGAAATAGAAGAAAACTGTCCCTGGGTCTCTGTTACACTTTCCAACATGAATCACAGTTAAATGAATGGCTGGTGATGTAGCTCAGTGGCAGAGAACTTGCTTAGCATGAGCAAGGTCCTAAGTTCAACTCCCACAATTGTGAAAATAGTTTTTAAAAAAAACCCTTTTAATTCAATATAATATCTTGGTTATATAATTGTCTAATATGCCTGCTCTATGGTGCTAGGACTGGAACTTAGGGCTCTGTGCATGCTAGGCCAATATTCCCCAAATGAGTTGCATCTCCAGTCCTACAGGAATGTTTTGGATTGCAAATATTACTATAAATGAGTCTTCTGAGTGGGGGGATCTCCTGTGCTTCCTGGTGTTCTAGAAGTCTAAATTGTTTAAAATTTATTTATAGTTATGTATTAAACTTTCTTAGAATTAAAAAACAATGACATAGCACCGCTATTTTTAGCAGACATAGAGCAGCCAATAGACATGAAAAGTCTAATCCGTAAGCAGCAGCAACAAATTTCCATGTGAAGCCAACCATCACAAACTAGCGTTCAAGAAACAAAATGGGTATTTTAAATTGCTGTGTTGTTTCTATTTTTTGCCAAAGCACATACACATTTTAAAATATATTAAAAGAGTATTGTCACAGATAGTATTATTAGTTTAAAATTCCAATTTAGGAGCTGGACAGATGGTTTCATGGTGAAAAACACTTGCTCTTGCAGAGGACCCAGGTTCAAGTCCCAACTCCCACGTACTGTTTACAACCATCTATAACTTTAGTTTTCAGGGGATTCAATGACCCCTTTTAACTTTCAAGGGCACCAAGCACATGTGTGGTGTCCATACATACATGTAGGCAAAACATTCACACATAAAATGAAATGAATAAAGCTACTAAAACATTTTAATTAAACTTTACTCCTCTATATCTCTTACCCATAGCATATAATATCTAACATTAGCTAGATATTAGGCAGTTTCTTAGTTAATTAATTAATTAACATATGCTTCATTTATCCATAGATTCCTTTCTATATCTTACCCCTATCTATGTCACTTTATTAGCAACTATAAAATAAGAAATTAGATTCAAAATGTAAATAGTTCTGTCAACCTTGGTAAAATCATGAATGTTAATCATGGCAATACTGAAACATATAAAGTAACTCAAAATGCGACTTTATTCAATTCCAAATACATATAGAAGCATAAAGAGTCTCCAAAAAATCATTAACGAGGTTTCCTTTTTGGTTTTGTTTTTCTGGGCTGGCGCGATGACTCAGCGATTGAGAGCATGTGCTGCTCTTGCAGAGGACCTGAGTTCGGTCCCAAGCACCCACATCATAAGGTTCACAGCCACCTAACATCCAGAGCCAGAGAGATCTGACGCCTCTGGCCTCTGCTGGCACGTGTACTTATATGTACATACCCATCCAGAGACATAAACACATAATTTAAAATATTAAATATATTTTTAAAAGATTTTGTTTCTTAGAGATAATGAATCAGTCATGCATTTCTCTAATGCATAAATATGCCACCAAAATCAACATGCAAGTTTCTCAGTATCTCTCATAGCTTATCAAGAAGACATAAGAAAGAACATAGAGTGAAAACATTTTTTAGCAAGTACAAGAAAATGGGGCATTGTGGATTTTTTTTTATTATCTGGCAAAAAGATGTCAAGTAGTCAATTTGAGTGAGCTACCACTCTGACTACCTGTATACTAAGAAAATTTGGCCTATGACATCTAGCCTATTAGGAACACTAAAAGGTACCACCATACAAACTTCCTTGAGAAACCAAGGGAAGAAGAGTGAGTTCCAGGACAGCCAGGACTGCACAGAGGAATCCTGCCTTGAAGCAACAGCAACGATGACGACGACAACAACAACAACAAAAAAAAAAAAAACATTTTTTAAAAAGAAGTGCAAAAGGCCTTCTGTATAAAAGTAAAACAGGAATGAGATTGTTCAGCTGGTAAAGGTACCTGATGACCTAAGTTGGAACCTCAGTGCCCACAGTGAAAGGCAAGCATCAACTCCTACAAATTGTGCTCTGACTTCTACAGGTGTGCCACCACACACCCACATACATACACACACACACACACACACACACACATACACACACACAAATAAATAAGTGTCAAGAATTAAAATAAGAATGAGTAGCCCATGGCAAAGAGTTCATACTAAGAAGAATAAATAGAATATATAAATGAATAAATGAAGAAGAAAAATTTTTACATTAAACGGAAAATATAAAAACATAAAGAAAAAACACTCTTTAGAAATTAATTTACCAATTACAAAATGAATGATGAGGTTAGAAAATTAACATTTGGCTATCACAGTTGTAAAAATAGATTCAAATCTGCATTATAAAAAGACTGAACACAGTATGAGAAAGTTTAATGATAATTAAGATATTTAACTGCTTTCAAATACTCTGCCAGGTTTTCTCAATCTCTATAAAGGACAAAGAGCATACACAAGGTATAAGACTATCACCTAAGTATAAAAACAAAGTGACCATCAATAAAGGGAGGCCTAATGTCATGCATTTCTTAATACAATGAACAGAGAGGATATGGCATCATTACTGATATATACTCCTGTCAAAAGGACGTGATTCAACTTCTCATAAGGGAATTAACAACAAACCCAAGTGAGGGCCAGAATAGGTACTTTGTTCCCTGTTAGGGTCATCAAAGTCCATTGAAACAGGATCAAAGGAAACTCAAGAGAGATCCATAAGTAAATACAATGAGTGACCCTGGATTGCACCTCAGATCAGGAAACCAAGGAACAGTCCCAGCTCAGCACCTGCCTCACAGCCGAGAACAGACCGGCATCTCTATAAACCTACTGCTGCTGCCATAAGGCTTCAGAAAGCTCTGGTGTTCAAACGGCATATGCTGGCAGCCTTCCGTTTTGATGAAGTTAATGAATTAAGATTCTACTTTGTTTTTTTAATTTCAATTTTGTCCTGCTTAGGTACTGTGTCTATGGGTTCTTGTCATGCATCTGAGGGCCTTCTAAAGTAGGCAAGGAAAGGTTTCTAGTAAATCTGCTGTTGTCTTGGCAGACTGTACTGTTTAACCTAGTCATGTTTGATGATTTCCTCCACCCTCTTCAGCTCTTGATGGCTCTTTTTATGCAATTTTATTAGCAAAGGAATTTTCATGGGTAAAAGGACTTCTCAGAACGTGAGCCACGTGAGCCATGTCTATTATGTACCTTCAGCTTTTCACAATATTTACTAACTGACATCACGGCTGTCACGCTACTTAGAAAAGTATTTAGTTTGCCATCATCAACCCTATCACCTAGGAGACAATAAAAAGAAAAGCTATGAGAACATAGAAAATCAAGGACTATCTTCCTATCATATTCAATTCCAGTGGGAAAAGGGTTATAACTGTACTGTGGCAAGCTAGGTTTTCAGCAGCTGTGGGGCAGGGAAGTGATTTTTTTTTTCTCAAAATGGTAAATGCAGCCTTCTCATTAGAAAGACATGGTCACCAAGAAGGGGCACGCAAAGAGTGAAGGCACGAGGCATTGAAGGAGATCAGTGACATTCAAGAGTAGCACGGAAAATGCAATAATCATGATTGGGATTTTAGTGTTTCCCTCTCAGAAACTGACAGACGGAGAAGAGCTGAGAAAACTGTCAGCCATGCTCTCTGACTGAAGCACACACACTGTTTTTAAGTGCACACAGAAAAAAATCATATTCTGCACCATACAGCAAATACCAGTATATTGGCTATTGATATTTATGCATCATACGTTCTCTATGATGGAATTAAAAATGCCAATAAATTAAAATTTAGAAGTAGGGAATCAAGTGACACACTTCCAAACAATCCCTGGATCAACAGGGAAATTATTGGAAAAAGAAATGTGTCCCAAGAATGTGTGTGAAAAATAAAACACATCAACATCCATTAGCTATAGTAATTTGAACAATCACTGAAAACTCGGTGCATTTAATGTAGAAATAGAAATAAAGTGTAGTACAAAGAGAGTAAATGAAACAAATCAAATAAATACATTTTTAAAAAGTAGTTACACATTAAATTTAGAGCTGCAGCTCCTAGTAGGTAAGGCATAAATTTTACCTCAAGCTATTTATTATCTGTACAAAGAAAGAAACAAAACGTTTTCTCTATTAAGCTTCAGGGCATTTTTTTATTTACTACTAATTGCATTATGGATACTATTTTCAGGAGCTATGGTAATTCTTTATTTTGCAGGGATGGGGTAGGTGGCTGGAGATATGACTGAGTGATGAAGAGACCTCCCTGTTCTTGCAGAAGATCGAAGTTCAGTTTCTAGCACCCGTTTCAGGCAGCTTCAAACTACCTGAAACTCTAGTTCCAAGGGGTTTGATTTACTCTTGAAGCCTACACAGATGGCTGTGTGTATATGTGCATGCATGTATGTACACACGCACACACACACACAAATACAAAATAAAATGGACAGAGTATATTACTAAGAAATTCCCCCCAAAGCAACCCAAAAACAAAAGAACACACATGATAAGTGGATATTAGCCCAGAAGCTTGGAATACCCAAGATACAATTCAAAAACCACATGAAATGAAGACCAAAGTGTGGATAATTCAATCCTTCTTAGAAGGGGAAACAAAACACCCATGGAAGGAGTTACAGAGACAAAGTGTGGAGCAGAGACTGTAGGAATGACCATCCAGAGACTGCCCCACCTGGGGATCCATCTCATGTACAATCACCAAACCCAGACACTATTGTGGATGACAACAAGTGCTTGCTGACAGGAGCCTGATATAGCTGTCTCCTGAGAGGCTCTGCTAGTGTCTGACTAATACAGAAGTGGATGCTCACAGGCCCTTGGTCCTGTGAAGGCTCTATGCTCCAGTGTAGGGGAATGCCAGGGCCAGGAAGCAGGAGTGGGTGGGTTGGTGAGCAGGAGGAGGGAGGGGATAGGGGGGTTTTTGGAGGGGAAACCAGGAAAGGGGATAATATTTGAAATGTAAATAAAGAAAATATCTAATAAAAAGAAAAAAGAAAAAGAAATTCCCCCAAAGGAGGCATTTCTACATACATACATACATAAATAAATAAATAAATAAATAAATAAATAAATAACCCTTTTCTCCATAATGATTTTTGGTTTGTCAAATTTGTACAGTTATGTCTATCCAAAGCAATAAGCAATAGCTAGACTGTAAGCCCCTATAACATGAAGGGAGGGGGATATAATTTCAGCTTAATACTAGACTTATCCATCCCACTGTTGTTTTCAGTACTGTAGACACTGGAAATAAGAACACATCCAAAATCCCAGAAAGCTCAAACAACACAAACACCAAAAATCTAAAATAAAACCCTTAACACACTGTACAGTACTGTCAAAATTTTAGCAGGCTAAGTTTAGTTACAAGGAAAAACAGAAAGAAAGAAAAAGAAAAAGAAAAAGAAAAAGAAAAAGAAAAAAAGAAAAAGAAAAAAAAAAAAGAGGCCCAGACACAAAAATAACGAGTTAAAATAGCAAAATCTCAACAAAGAAATTCTCTTTTTTGTTTGTTTGTTTGGTTGGTTGGTTGGTTGGTTGTTTTTTTTGTTTGTTTGTTTTTGTTTTGTTTGTTTGTTTGTTTTTCGAGACAGGGTTTCTCTGTGTAGCCCTGGCTGTCCTGGAACTCACTCTGTAGACCAGGATGACCTCTAACTCAGAAATCCACCTGCCTCTGCCTCTCGAGTGCTGGGATTAAAGGCGTGTGCCACCACGCCCGGCTAGAAATTCTCTTAATATCGACAACAAAACTTTCCTCTCGGTTATTAGTGAAGAACTGATAGTTAGTGTTAAGAACTAATGATTTATTATATGCTACTATGTCTCATAAGTGGAGTTTGATGGCAACCAAGGAAATTAATTCTAGGTGATGGTTCGTTCTTTTTAACTAACGCCCTTAGTGAGACAGCATAGGCAACAAGACTCTGGTGTCTAGACAAGAAAGAAACTAACATTTCCCTGGTACTGCGGCCTTCTTCAGTTGTGCTAAAGATTAAGTGTGTGGCACAAAGGCATGCGAAATTGAGCTTACAGCCATCTGGAAAGGGGCCTACACCATGTCATTTTCTATCTCTATTCAACTAAACCAAAAAAAAAAAAAACTTACTTTCAGGGATAGATGAAAGCTGCACCTTGATCAATTGGTTCAGAAACTCTTCTAAGTTCAGTTTCCCGTCCTCTGGAAGGGAAAATGTCAGGGAACAGGGGGAAGGTCAGTGATAAGATAATGTATACAAGTAACGAGAGTAGTTGCTCTATTGGAAAGCGCTTTGTAGGCTTGGCTTTGAAATGTGGAGATATATACCAAGTCAGGCAGACTCACAGTATCGTTCTGACACACACATGCACACATGCCCATGCAAACACACACCCACACACACACACACACACACACACACACTAGTGCTGTGCATCCTTCTTTGCAAGGTGTTGCTAAGAATAGAATTGGACCTTGGATAACAGTGTCCAGACTCTCATCAGGTGGAAGGTCAAAGAAAGCTCAAGATAATGTATGAAGCGAATGCACCTCCACAGACACGAACAGTTCAAGACGACTCGTGTTACTGAGGTAAAGGTGATCAGAAACATTAAATCCTCACCTCTGTAGGCCATGTTCCTCAGTGCTGCCTCAATTATATCTTGGGGTAATGCAACCCCCATACTGTTCAAAATGTGGGGTAGATCATCATAATTTGTCTCGTTTTTCCTAATGGAGGCCAGAGTTTTCATGGGAGCTTGTATTTCTACGTGGAAATAAAATACACAATGTAGGAAAATTGAAAAACACTTGAAACATCCTGCATAATAACAAACACCTCTATCGCTTATTGCACTCAGCGCTTGCTGAGCTATGAGAAGAGCTTTGCATATAATATCAGCTAATATAAACCACCACCACCCAAATACCGAGGACACTATCAAATTTTCCTTAACTTATGAAGAAAGGAAAACAGTGTGGGAAAGACCATTCTTCATCCAAATATGGTTATTAATTGTGAAGTCAAGCTTAAAGACCAAAGTAATTAATTTTATAGTCAAAAATGTAGCCACTATGAAACAAAGTCATTGTAGATGTTTAAATTGAGAGTTAATAATTTATGAACATGTGTATATCACACACACATACACACAGCATGCTGGTATATGAATCATGAAAAAAAGAAAGGGACCATAAGAGGGGTTTAAAGAAAGGAGTTGGGAGAAAGGAAAGGGTAATAGAATTCTCTTTTTTTTTTTTTTTTTTTTTTTTTTTTTTTTTTTTTTCTCTTAATTTGGAACTTTGGACTTTTTCTTTTTTTTTTTTAATTTTTTTTTATTAGGTATTTTCCTCAATTACATTTCCAATGCTATCCAAAAAGTCCCCAATACACTCCCCCCCAGTCCCCTACCCACCCACTCCTACTTTTTGGCCCTGGCAATCCCCTGTACTGGGGCATATAAGGTTGGCAAGTCCAATGGGCCTCTCTTTCCAGTGATGGCCGACTAGGCCATCTTTTGATACAAATGCAGCTAGAGTCAAGAGCTCTGGGGTACTGGTTAGTTCATAATAATGTTCCACCTATGGGGTTGCAGTTCCCTTTAGCTCCTTGGGTACTTTCTCTAGCTCCTCCATTGGGGGCCCTGTGATCCGTCCAATAGCTGACTGTGAGCATCCACTTCTGTGTTTGCTAGGCCCCGGCATTGTCTCACAAGAGACAGCTATATCTGGGTCCTTTCAGCAAAATCTTGCTAGTGTATGCAATGGTGTCAGCGTTTGGAAGCTGATTATGGGATGGATCCCTGGATATGGCAGTCTTTAGATGGTCCATCCTTTCTTCACAGCTCCAAACTTTATCTCTGTAACTCTTTCCATGGGTGTTTTGTTCCCAATTCCAAGAAGGGGCACAGTGTCATTGTAGATGTTTAAAGTCATTGTAGATGTTTAAATTGAGAGTTAATAATTTATGAACATGTGTATATCACACACACACATACACACAGCATGCTGATATATGAATCATGAAAAAAGAAAAGGACCATAAGAGGGGTTTAAAGAAAGGAGTTGGGAGAAAGGAAAGGGTGATAGAATTCTTATGTCATGAACACAGAAAAGGAGACATTGGAGAAGAAGAGCAAAAAGGAGGTACAGGAAACTGGAGAGGAGGATGAAGGAGGAGCAATAAGAACCAAGCATTTGTGAAAATTCCATTAATGAACTGTATTCTTTTATATCCCAACTTTAAAAACATCAAATAAAAATTTAAATTATATGGTAACCTTAAAATATCTGTTTACATTCCTCCAGATATTCTGAAGTTATCCAAAAGTCAAAAGTTAGAAAATTGGTAGCCAGCAAGATGGCCCAGTAGGTAAACACACTTGCTACCAAGCCTGATGACCTGAATTCAATCCCCAGGAACCTCAGGGTGGAAGGAGAGAACTGACTCCCACAAGTTGTCCTCTGACCTTCAAACATGCAAGGTATTCATACATACATACAAATAAATAATCAAATAAAATGTAATTTAAAACCTTTTAAATTGGAAAAACTAGTCATAGTTTGACTATTCTCAAATATTTATTTTCTTTAAAGTGAACTACTTGTATGTACCAATATACAAAAATATCACACAAATAATAGTAAGATGACATTAATATATCAATAAAATGTAATATTTACTTTTTAAATTATATGCATAAATTATTTTCAGATTAAAAAAACCCACCTTAAAGTCTGTAACCATTTTATAAATACTAACTCTGTAAGAAGTTTATCAACAATTTATTTATAAGATCTTATTGGCCCCATTCTAAAGGATCAAGGATAAAATATTTTTTGTCTATTAAAATATCAAAAAAGGCAGTGGTAGTGTATGCCTTTAGTCCCAGCACTTGGGAGGCAGAGGCAGGTGGATCTCTGAGTTTGAGGCCAGCTTAGTCTATAGAGTGCGTTTCAGGAAAGCCGAGGCTACCCAGAGAAATCCTGTCTCAAACAAAACAAAACAAAACAAAACAAAACAAAACAAAACAAAACAAAACAAAACAAAACAAAACAAAAAATATTTTGCCTATGTGAATTTTGAACACATTCCAAATACGGATCTGAAGAACAATGTACCTTTGTAGCTATCCAAATTGAACCTTGAATGTGGTTCTGTTTCAAGTTTGCAATGACTACAGAGATAATTAAGCTACTTCAACCCTTCTCAAAAGACAGGCTTCTCCAAGCAGACCCAGAGAATCCAAAGTAGTTGTAGCTTTATAACCTGGTTTCAATTCATTTAAAATTTGATAATTTAAAAGTTCTAAAGACATCTCTTAAAAATGGAGATAGGCAGTTACCAAAATAAATTGCAGCCAGATTATATCCAGTGTCCCATGACTGCCATGGTGGATGAAGAGGAAAAAGCCTGGGGGAGCTCTGTAACTTTGAGTATTTTCCTGTATGTTCCTATGTTTCAACAGTAAATTTAACAAGGGAACAATAGCTTTAGTTCCTCAGGATTTCAGTAAAATGGCTGAGAGCCAACTGATAATGGCGTCCATTTTGTATCCCAGCTTGGACAGAAAATGAATTCTCCAGATAGCTTTGGGGCATTCCCTGTTGTTTTCTTTGGTTTGTTTTGGGTTTGGGTTTTGGGTTTTGGTGGTGGTGGTGGTGGTGGTGGTGGTTGATTTGGTTTGGTTTGGTTTTGGTAGAAGCCAAAGTCAGGGGCTTTCTTAATTTTTTTTTTTACTTATTCACTTGTTTTTGGTTTTTTGTTTGTTTTAGATATTCCAGAAACCATAAATCAAGAAAAGCTCATGACGGGGCCCCTGTCGACTCTTTAGGCAGATCACAATTGCTGTGGAAATGTGTGCTGCTCAGTAAAACTAGAAAACTGCTCAGTGCAAGTTGTGAAAATAAACGTATTCTTCTCAAGCTGTCTTTTAAAAAGAATTCCCACTTACTTGAACTTTTATTGAAATGTGGTGTCCCTTTCAGCTTCGTCAGCCATTCTTTTAAATCCACATTTCCCTCCTCTGAAAATGAAGGCGAAGAACAGGCAGCTTTAGGTTAAAAGTTACGCACGCTTGCTTAGCTTCCTAAACCAAAGCTATCCCCTTGCGGTTCTAAGTCTGGTTCCGGGATACACAACTCAGAATGACAGAAAGGCACAATGGCTAGAATGACTCTTATGTCTTTCTGTGGTGAAGCCAATGAATCGTG